>NC_092719.1:56096662-56446541 GCF_047496885.1 Scyliorhinus torazame | reverse complement strand
TGGTCCTGCTGATCATGGCCGCAGATGGTCACATTGTCTAGGTACGGAAACGTGGCCCGCAAGCCATACCGGTCGACCATTCGGTCCATCTCCCTTTGGAAGACCGAAACCCCATTGGTGACGCCGAAGGGGACCCTAAGGAAGTGATATAGCCGGCCGTCTGCCTCGAAGACTGTGTGTGGCCGGTCCGATTTACGGATGGGGAGCTGGTGGTAAGCGGATTTCAGGTCCACCATTGAGAAGATCTGGTACTGTGCAATCTGGTTAACCGTGTCAGATATGCGTGGGAGGGGGTACGCGTCGGGCTGCGTGTACCTGTTGATGGTCTGGCTGTAGTCCACGACCATTCGTTTTTTCTCCCCAGACTTAACCACTACCACTTGAGCACTTCAGGGGCTGTTGCTGGCCTCGATGACTCCCTCCTGAAGCAACCGCTGGACCTCGGACCTGATGAAGGCCTTATCCTGAGTGCTGTACCGTCTGCTCCTGGTGGCGACAGGTTTGCAATCTGGAGTTAGATTGGCAAAGAGGGAAGGAGGATCGACCTTTAGGATCGCGAGGCCGCACACAGTGAGGGGTGGTAAGGGTCCGCCGAATTTAAGGGTCAGGCTCTGGAGGTTGCACTGAAAATCCATGCCGAGGATAAGTGCAGCGCAGAGGTTAGGGAGGACGTAGAGGCGAAAACCGTGGAACTCTGCGCCTTGGACTGTGAGCGTAACTGCAGTACCCCCGGATCGCTACGCGATGGGATCCGGAGGCCAGGGAGGTACTTTGATTGGTAGGGTGTACCTTAAGGGAGCAGCGCCTTACTGTATTTGGATGTACAAAGCTCTCGGTGCTCCCGGAGTCCAGTAGGCAGGAGGTCACATAGAACATAGAACATTACAGTGCAGTACAGGCCCTTCGGCCCTCGATGTTGCGCCGACCTGTGAAACCACTCTAAAGCCCATCTACACTATTCCCTTATCGTCCATATGTCTATCCAATGACCATTTGAATGCCCTTAGTGTTGGCGAGTCCACTACTGTTGCAGGCAGGGCATTCCATGCCCTTACTACTCTCTGAGTAAAGAACCTACCTCTGACATCTGTCCTATATCTATCTCCCCTCAATTTAAAGCTATTTAAAGTTTGGTGCTAGACATCACCATCCGAGGAAAAAGGCTCTCACTGTCCACCCTATCCAATCCTCTGATCATCTTGTATGCCTCAATTAAGTCACCTCTTAACCTTCTTCTCTCTAACGAAAATAGCCTCAAGTCCTTCAGCCTTTCCTCCTAAAATCTTCCCTCCATACCAGGAAACATTCTGCTAAATCTCCTCTGCACCCTTTCCAATGCTTCCACATCCTTCCTATAATGCGGCGACCAGAATTGCACACAATACTCCAAATGCGGCTGCACCAGAGTTTTGTACAGCTGCAACATGACCTCATGGTTCCGAAACTCAATCCCTCTACCAATAAAAGCTAACACACCGTACGCCTTCTTAACAACCCTCTCAACCTGGGTGGCATCTTTCAGGGATCTATGTACATGGACACCGAGATCTCTCTGCTCATCCACACTGCCAAGAATCTTCCCATTAGCCCAGTACTCTGTCTTCCTGTTATTCCTTCCAAAATGAATCACCTCACACTTTTCTGCATTAAACTCCATTTGCCACCTCTCAGCCCAGCGCTGCAGCTTATCTATGTCCCTCTGTAACTTGTAACATCCTTCCGCACTGTCCACAACTCCACCGACTTTAGTGTCATCTGCAAATTTACTCACCCATCCTTCTACGCCCTCCTCCAGGTCATTTATAAAAATGACAAACAGCAGTGGCCCCAAAACAGATCCTTGTGGTACACCACTAGTAACTGAACTCCAGTCTGAACATTTCCCATCAACAACCACCCTTTGTCTTCTTCCAGCTAGCCAATTTATGATCCAAACTGTTAAATCACCCTGAATCCGTGTCCGCTGACTTTCACGCCGGTGGATGCGTTGGTCAGAGTGTGTGGTCTGAACTGGTCGATTACCATGGATGCGAGTCGTGGTTGATCGTCGGGTAGTGAGGCGGCCGCTGCGTCGGGGTTCTGAAACGCCGTTGGTCTCCATGTGCTGCGGGGTGGACAAGATGGCGACACCCGGAGGTCCTGAGGTCACAAAATGGCGGCACCCATGGAACGCACGTTGTGGGGGTGGAGCAAGATGGCGGCGCCCATGAAATGCACATGTTGTGCGGGGGAGAAGATGGCGGTGCCCATTGCTTGCACATGGCCTGGGGAGGATAGCGGTGCCCATTGTCCATGACCGGGGTGGTGGGGGCGACCGCTGCCGCTGAGCGAGCCTGGTGCGGGGGAGAAGATGGCGGCGCCCATTGCTCGCACATGGCCTGGGGAGGAGGGGAGGATAGCGGCGGCCATTGTCCGTGACCGGGGGGGGAGGGGGGGGGGGAGGGGGGGGGCAACCGCTGCCGCTGAGCGGGCCTGGCACACCGCTGCATAGTGGCCCTTCTTCCCGCAGGCCTTACAAAGGACAGCGCGGGCCGGGCAGCGTTGGCGGGGGTGTCTTTGTTGGCCGCAAAAATAGCATCGTGGCCCCCCGGAGATCACCAGCTGGCGCGTAGCGCAGGTGTACTGGGTGGGTAGCGCCTCCGCTGGGGTGGCAGCCTGTGGGGCCCATGAAGCATAGGAGGAGTGGGCCGTGCGGTTGGGGGCGCAGGACTGTACATTGCGCAGGGCGACCGTCATGGAAAACGCTGGTGTTTTAGTCTCTGCAAGGTCGCGCGTGGCCCCTTCTAGGAGTCGCTGCCTGATAACATCGGACCCAATCCCAGTTACTAAAGCATCCCTCATAAGGAGATCTGAGTGCTCCTTAGCTGTAATGTCCTGGCAGTCACAGTCTCGAACTAGTGGGATCAGGGCCCTCCAGAAGTCCTCGGTTGACTCACCAGGTAGTTGAGTACACGTTTCGAGCGTGTGTCTGGCGAAGAGCATGTTCGCCTTTGCTCATAACTCTCTTTGAGTCGAATCATAGCGTCAGCGTAATTGGGCGCATCCTGGATCAGCGGGAAGATTTTAGAATTGAGTCTGGAATACAAGATTTGAATCTTCTGAGCCTCTGGAACAGGGGTCGGCACCACGTTGATATACACTTCAAAACAAGCTAGCCAGTGCTGAAAGTCCTTTCTGGCGTCGCTTGCTTGTGGATCCAGCTGCAGTCGATCTGGTTTAATCCGGAGGTCCATCTTCTGAATCTGTCAAAGTCAATATTTTCCCGCTTCTGTAGTAGAAAGATTCAACACACTCGTTAAGACAGAATAACAAGCTTTATTTTCGAAAACAACTGCATGCAGTAATGGCTGAAACTTGAAGTCAGGGAGCAGTCAACAAAACTGCTGAGTCTTTCACAAGTTCTGCGCTTTCGTGGAGAATTAGCTCAATATTTATATATTATCATTATCAAGATTAGGTGACAACAGTATGATCAGGAGTTTGATCGGAAATACAAACGGAAGCAAAGACCAGACAATGTTTGGTCATATCACTCATACCATTATTTAGTCCTCGGAGGGAACATAGAAAGGCCGGAATAGACTTGTTTCTTCCTGAACTTATCTTGTTTTAAATTCCTACGGCCCTGGGTTATGACGAGTTAGTTTTATCAGGAGTTGCCGAGGTCCGGTGTTTTGGAATGGCTTGACCTTCGCTGATCTTTTCATACTTCAAGTTATGCAGAGTTGGCCTACGGCCATACTAGTCTGAAAATGGTTAGGGCAGCATTCTTTACATGGGCCTGGTGAGCTAGAATGAGTAGTTTCAGCCTTTATTATATTGTATCAAACCTTTTGACCAGCCTTCCCATTGACCAGTTTTCCCATCATGCCATTACTTAATTCATACCATATCACATTCCCTCCTTTTGTCATATCATGACAACTAGTTAAATAGGTATATCCATGACTCGTTTGAAAAATGCATTTACACAAGCAACTAAGCAATCCTATCCCTAGTAGAATTAGAAGTAGTAGAATGAAGGCCTTAAAGATCCAATCAAATAATCCGTGACCAAACCATCCTAGCCAACCCGGCGGGTCATAGTCATGAAATTCACTGCCAATCTCTTGAATTTGAGCAGCCTGTCTCTTAATATGGTCGGCCAGGTTAGTGATATTTTCAGAGCCATCTGGAATATAAGTACAGCACTCCTGACCTATGATAGCACACGTTCCTCCCTGCGAGGCTAACAGATAATCCAAAGCCAGTCGATTTTGTAATGCCACGGTCCGGACAGCTACTAGCTCAGCTGAGACCTCAGCCAGGTGCCTGTCCAGTTTCCCTGGCTTCTGCTGCCGTTACGTTCGCCAGTTGTTCCAATGCTGTGGCCATGTGGATCAGTTCGTCGGATGCCTTGCCCGTTCCGTACAAGGGAACCTGTAGTGCAGGTTCTACCGTACAACCCTTAATATAGGAACACAGTGGTTTACCACAGTCGGCGTGGGTCACAAAAGCTGGCCGACGTGGGCCGCAAAGATCAGCTGGCGTGGGTCATGAAAACCGTCAATTGGTGAAAATGGGGAAAAAAGTTTGAGAAACACTGCTCTAATACAAAGTTAAAGGTAATTACTTCTTAAAACCAATAAGCAAAACTAATGCAAGGAACATCTGTTGTTATACTTCCTCTATCACACTCATTAGCTCCTGCTAGCTTTCCTTTTACTGATAACAAATCTGAGCTGTCCATTCAAACTGGGGTTATTTGTGCTTAGTTCATTCATAGCTAACTTTGTTCTGTTTAAAATCCCTGGCTGCAATGTCCTGTCAAGTGAAACTAAGAATAGTTACATAATAAAACTAAAATTCACTCAAAATTTTATCAGAATCATATGATAGTATGTTGATTGATTTTATACTAAACTGAAACCATTCATGTGACCTCAATTTACCTACACTCATTGCGATACATAATTGCAGTATATCGAATAATGTTGCCCTAAAAAACTTACAGCTGGTGTAATAACTGCTTTCAACTGTTGAATTATGAGTAATGTGGTATTTAGAATGAGACTCAGTGTGCTCAGACACTGAGTGATGCTGTCAAATAGTTTTTAACTATAGCTAAGAAAAAGACATAGAAATAATTTGGAATTGCCCATAAACCATGCCACCATCGGGTGATTCCTTTGTTTTCTCTACTTACAACAAATTACACCTACATCTACTATCTTGAAGAAACATCAACACATGATGAATGGCCGCTTTCTCTTCTGACGAGATAAAAGGAGGAAATATCAATGGGGTAGAAAGAAAATGTTCAAACAAGAGACGATTAGTGTGTGGTCTAAACAAAACCACACAACATTTGCAGACAAGAGAGAAATAGGTAACATGGTTAACTGTGAAGTGGACCGGAAACAACTTTAGGAGCTCACTCCAGTCCAATGCCGACATGTCCACATCATAACTTTCGGAGGATATAGCCAGGCTAGGTAGATATATTTTGGGTAAAATTTAATGTGACAAAATGTACACAATCCAAGAATGGAAAAGGAGGGGGGTGGGAGGGGGGGGGGGGTTGGGGGGGGGGGGGGGGGGGGGCGTCATCTGCACCAAATGGTGAAAATGGAATAGATGGATAAAGAGACTGGGGTAATTGTAAACTAACCCATGCAATAAAAAAACAATGTGAAGCAGTCAGCTGTCTGTTTTACAGCCAGGTTAATTTTACAGTGCATTGACTTCAGTGGATAGGAAAATCATGTGGTTTGTAAAACAGGCAGACGAATTACTATCACCCATTCTTTTGCCTGGTGATACAAGTTCAAATTATGCAACATGCATTTTCAATCTTTACTTGACTATATCTGGTAGCCTGGTTGAGAACAAGGAAAATACTCCCTGCTGAGAGAAGTTGAGGTCGGTGACGATGGAACACCACAAATCGGCCACTCAATGGAATAGTATTGCAGTAGCAGGTCTTCGTGGGCATTTAATTCTTGGGATGCTTACCTCCGATGGAGCTATAATGCATTCTTCTGCATTCGACAGTGGGAGGCACAAAAGCTTTACAAGATTTGAAGTGTCTATGAAATTGAAGAGGAAATATTCTAGTCATAACTTTAATGGCACTGCATTCTGCAACTGATGTATGATGAGCTGTTAACTGTTCAATATATCAAAAATAAAAGACTCATGTTGAAGGCTTTTCTCGTTGTCAGCTGGTTCTATCTCCACTTTTTACAGTTCTACAATATTCCCATGGATCAAATATTATGACCTTTTGACACTGAAACAACATGTCTGTCAAAACGCTGACACTAGACCAGTGGCTTCAAATGTCTACTATCGTTCATTTTATTTTAAGTAAGACTGCTGACTTCATATTCACACAAGCTTTTCTTTGACAGTGATTCATTTTGCTACTCGAGATTTTTGTAAAATAGCAGCTGACAAGAAAATGCAATGAAATTTGCTATCGCTTTGGGTGGTTTGTAGTGAAGTATGAAGCCATAGCTCCACAGAGAGCAACCTTAGCTTGACCATCAATGTGGCTGGAAGAATGGAAGGTAAAGTAGCTCTTGTCACACTTGCGCATCTCCGACAAAGCAATAGATGGAAGAACAATATTACAAAATGGCTGGGGCAATTCTAATTCAGTTACGAGGCATGCAATTGAATCTGAGAATTTTTGAACAGCCTTGCTAGTGAGGATAACCTGATAGACGAGTGATAGCTTGCACTATTTACTGGAGCAGAATTTTTCTGAAAATTTTAAAATTAATTTTTGATTTATTTCATTCACAAGGGAATACAAGTTACCTTTCAAAACACCATGCTTGAAAGAAATATTCCTACTCCACGTAAGCCTCCTTTGGTGCAACAGGGTTGCCACTATTTTTAAATGCTAAACATGTTGTGTTTGTACCATGGCTCACTCTACTGGAAGTTGATCTGCCTTTAGAAGTGGCAGCACAACATATCAATTATTAATATGGCATATCTTAATAGGTCAGCACACATCACACAGTAGTCTTGTGTTTCAGTTCACTCGGCATCTGGTCTTTGCATTTGAATCTGGCAATGTTTTCGAAATCACCTGCCATCTACCTTGAGATCAGAGTCAACATCTTCAAAGTCTCGCAGAGCAATGAATTTTGCCCAAGTCCTGGCTTTAACTCCCAACTCTAATTCCCTACTCTCCACTGACTCCCCTGCTTATAGGGGCTGGTTTAGCACAGTGGGCTAAACAGCTGGTTTGTAATGCAGAACAAGGTCAGCAGCGCGGGTTTAATTCCCGTACCGGCCTCCCCGAACAGGCGCCGGAATGTGGTGACTAGGGGCTTTTTCACAGACACTTCATTGAAGCCTACTTGTGACAATAAGTGATTATTATTATTATTTTGATGAGCTGACATCCTGTGCTTAGCTCATTACCTTTATTCCCCTTTGCTTTCATGATGGCCATGAACAGTTATGTGATCGGCTGAATGTGGTTTTGAAACTGTACATATCCGAAGCTGAATCACCATTTACCATCACCTTAAATATAAAATGGAGTCTTCCTATGTACTAGTTGCCAACCAGTTTTGTCTCCATTTCTGACAGTTTTACAATATTCCTGTGGATCAAATAACGTGACCTTTTGATACTGAAGCAAAAAGCTGACACCAGAACAATGGCTTTTATGCATTAATGCAAGATATGAGAAGGTAAACATCGCCAGTGAGTGGCAGGAAGAAGTGGAATATATTCTTAGCCAAAGAATACAGAGGTTTAATTATGTAAGTATTGTGAGAGTGTGTATATGTGAGTGAGGGTTCCCAGTGCAGGTGGGCACACAGGCGTTGTTAGAGTGAGTTTGGGAATTTGAATCTAGGTGGGAATTGAATCAAATCAGTAAGACAGCTCCTATTAAATTTCAGGAGTTTAAATTAATTTAAATTAAGCTAGAATTGTACAGTGTAGGATAACAAGGGCTGCCCCGCCCACTCACATAACTGGTTGGCAGTTAAGTGTCAGTCACTTTAAATCTACCTTGATCTAAAAGCAGGTGGGGGAGGGGAGTCAACTCAGGACAGTTTAAAAAGAGCAACTTGTAACTCACTCCCAGTGAGTTCTCCCAGTGAGCCAGAGAAGACACAGCCAGAGTGAGACAGAACCAAGAGTGAGTTTGGGAATTTGAATCGAGGTGGGAGATTCAAAGCTGGGTGGGGGAGAAGTGCTTTTTATCCCTGGTAAGTGACTGGTAAGTAGTTTTTCTGTTTTCTTTTCATTGGTATATTTATTTATTTTTTCTTCGTTGTTTATTTGTTTGTTTATTTATTTTTTGGGGGGGAAATTGTAATTGTTGAAGTTAACCGAAGGTTTAAGACATGGCAGGAGATCTCAGATCCGTGTCATGCTCCTTGTGTGCGATGTGGGAGCTCATGGACATGTCCACTGTCCCTGGCTCCTTCACGTGCAAGAAGTGTGTCCAGTTGCAGCTCCTGTTAGACCGCTTCATGGCTCTAGAGCTGCGGATGGACTCACTTTGGAGCATCCGCGATGCTGAGGACGTCGTGGATAACACGTTTAGCGAGTTGGTCACACCGCAGGTGAAAGGTACTGAGGGAGATAGAAAATGGGTGACCAAAAGACAGAGCAAGAGTAGGAAGGCAGTGCAGGTGTCCCCTGTGGTCATCTCCCTGCAAAACAGATATACCGCTTTGGATACTGTTGAGGGAGATGGCTCACCAGGGGAAGGCAGTAGCAGCCAGGTTCATGGCACCGTGGTTGGCTCTGCTGCGCAGTTGGGCAGGAAGAAGAATGGCAGGGCTGTAGTGATAGGGGACTCAATCGTAAGGGGAATAGACAGGCGGTTCTGCGGACGCAATCGAGACTCCAGGATGGTATGTTGCCTCCCTGGTGCAAGGGTCAAAGATGTCTCGGAGCGGCTGCAGGACATTCTGGGGGGAGGGTGAACAGCCAGCTGTCGTGGTGCACATAGGCACCAATGAAAAATGGGACGAGGTCCTACAAGCTGAATTCAGGAAGTTAGGAGTTAAACTAAAAAGTAGGACCTCAAAGGTAGTAATCTCAGGATTGCTACCAGTGCCATGAGCTAGTCAGAGTAGGAATGTCAGGATAGATAGGATGAATGCGTGGCTTGAGACATGGTGCAAGAGGGAGGGATTCAAATTCCCAGGGCATTGGAACCGGTTCTGGGGAGGTAGGACCAGTACAAACCGGACGGTCTGCACCTGGGCAGGACTGGAACCAATGTCCTGGAGGGGGGGGGGGGTTGCTAGAGCTGTTGGGGAGAGTTTAAACTAATGGAAGGTAGTAAAACAAGGACAGAAATAAAAGGCAGTAAGAGGGAAAGTGTAAGGCAGAGAAGCCATCGTCAAAAATCAAAAAGGGCGACAGTACAAGGTACAGTGACTGAGGGGAGCTCAGTGAATAGGACCAGGAATACTAAAAGGAATAAAACAGGAAGTGAAAACATTAATGGGAAGCGACGCGGCAGGTTGTTACATGAAGGTATGGGTTCAACGACAAAGAAAATTAGGAGAAAGGTTAGGAGAAAATATAACTTAGGAGCGGTTACTGATCGAGGTATTAAGATTCAGAACAGAGGTAAAAAAGCCAACATAAGTGTACTTTACCTGAATGCTCGTAGTAGTCGGAATAAGGTAAATGAGTTGACGGTGCAAATCATCGTGAATGACTATGATTTAGTGGCCATTACTGAAACATGGTTAAAGGATGGTCACGACTGGGAGTTAAATATCCGAGGGTATCAAACTATTCGGAAGGCCAGAGTGGATGGTAAGGGAGGTGGTGTAGCTCTGTTATTTAAGGATGACATCCGGGCAATAGTAAGGGATGACATCGGTGCTATGGAGGATAAGGTTGAATCCATTTGGGTGGAAATCAGGAATAGTAAGGTGAAAAGGTCACTGATAGGAGTAGTCTATAGGCCACCAAATAGTAACATTATGGTGGGGCAGGCAATAAACAAAGAAATAACTGATGCATGTCAGTTGGTACAGCATGGGGGATTTTAATCTACATGCCGATTGGTTTAACCAGGTCGGTCAAGGCAGCCTTGAGGAGGAGTTTATAGAATGTATCTGCGATAGTTTCCTGTAACAGTATATAATGGAACCTACAAGGGAACAAGCAGTCCTAGATCTGGTCCTGTGTAATGAGACAGGATTGATTCAGGATCTCATAGTTAGGGATCCTCTCAGAAGGAGCGATCACAATATGGTGGAATTTAAAATACAGGTGGAGGGTGAGAAGGTAAAATCAAACACTAGTGTTTTGTGCTTAAACAAAGGAGATTACAATGGGATGAGAGAAGAACTAGCTAAGGTAGACTGGGAGCAAAGACTTTATGGTGAAACAGTTGAGGAACAGTGGAGAACCTTCCAAGCGATTTTTCACAGTGCTCAGCAAAGGTTTATACCAACAAAAAGGAAGGACGGTAGAAAGAGGGAAAATCACCCGTGGATATCTGAGGAAATAAGGGAGAGTATCAAATTGAAGGAAAAAAGCATACAAAGCAGCAAAGATTAGTGGGAGACTAGAGGACTGGGAAATCTTTAGGGGGCAACAGAAAGCTACAAAAAAGCTATAAAGAAGAGTAAGATAGATTATGAGAGTAAACTTGCTCAGAATATAAAAACAGATAGTAAAAGTTTCTACAAATATATAAAACAAAAAAGAGTGGCTAAGGTAACTATTGGTCCTTTAGAGGATGAGAAAGGAGATTTAATAATGGGAGATGAGGAAATGGCTGAGGAACTGAACAGGTTTTTTGGGTCGGTTTTCACAGTGGATGACACAAATAACATGCCAGTGACTGATGGAAATGAGGCTATGACAGGTGAGGACCTTGAGAGGATTATTATCACTAAGGAGGTATTGATGGCCAAGCTAATGGGGCTAAAGGTAGACAAGTCACCTGGCCCTGATGGAATGCATCCTAGAGTGCTAAATGAGATGGCTAGGGAAATTGCAAATGCACTAGTGATAATTTACCAAAATTCACTAGACTCTGGGGTGGTCCCGGTGGATTGGAAAGTAGCAAACGTAACACCACTGTTTAAAAAAGGAGGTAGGCAGAAAGCGGGTAATTATAGGCCAGTGAGCTTAACTTCGGTAGTTGGGAAGATGCTGGAATCTATCATCAAGGAAGAAATAGCGAGGCATCTGGATGGAAATTGTCCCATTGGGCAGGCGCAGCATGGGTTCATAAAGGGCAGGTCGTGCCTAACTAATTTAGTGGAATTTTTTGAGGACATTACCAGTGCGGTAGATAACGGGGAGCCAATGGATGTGGTATATCTGGATTTCCAGAAAGCCTTTGACAAGGTGCCACACAAAAGGTTGCTGCATAAGATAAAGATGCATGGCATTAAGGGAAAAGTGGTAGCATGGATAGAGGATTGGTTAATTAATAGAAAGCAAAGAGTGGGGATTAATGGGTGTTTCTCTGGTTGGCAATCAGTAGCTAGTGGTGTCCCTCAGTGATCAGTGTTGGGCCCACAATTGTTCACAATTTACATAGATGATTTGGAGCTGGGGACCAAGGGCAATGTGTCCAAGTTTGCAGACGACACTAAGATGAGTGGGAAAGCAAAACGTGCAGAGGATACTGGAAGTCTGCAAAGGGATTTGGATAGGCTAAGTGAATGGGCTAGGGTCTGGCAGATGGAATACAATGTTGATAAATGTGAGGTTATCCATTTTGGTAGGAATAACAGCAAAAGGGATTATTATTTAAATGATAAAATATTAAAACATGCTGCTGTGCAGAGAGACCTGGGTGTGCTAGTGCATGAGTCGCAAAAAGTTGGTTTACAGTGCAACAGGTGATTAAGAAGGCAAATGGAAATTTGTCCTTCATTGCTAGAGGGATGGAGTTTAAGACTAGGGAGGTCATGCTGCAATTGTATAAGGTGCTAGTGAGGCCACACCTGGAGTATTGTCTTCAGTTTTGGTCTCCTTACTTGAGAAAGGACGTACTGGTGCTGGAGGGTGTGCAGAGGAGATTCACTAGGTTAATCCTAGAGCTGAAGGGGTTGGATTACGAGGAGAGGTTGAGTAGACTGGGATTGTACTCATTGGAATTTAGAAGGATGAGGGGGGATCTTATAGAAACAAATAACATCATGAAGGGAATAGATAGGATAGATGCGGGCAGGTTGTTTCCACTGGCGGGTGAAAGCAGAACTAAGGGGCATAGCCTCAAAATAAGGGGAAGTAGATTTAGGACTGAGTTTAGGAGGAACTTCTTCACCCAAAGGGTTGTGAATCTATGGGATTCCTTGCCCAGTGAAGCAGTAGAGGCTCCTTCATTAAATGTTTTTAAGATAAAGATAGATAGTTTTTTTGAAGAATAAAGGGATTAAGGGTTATGGTCTTCGGGCCGGAAAGTGGAGCTGAGTCCACAAAAGATCAGCCATGATCTCATTGAATGGTGGAGCAGGCTCGAGGGGCCAGATGGCCTACGCCTGCTCCTAGTTCTTATGTTCTTATGTTAGCAATGCTTGCGTGGAATTATCAAAGTGAAAAACGTACCAACCACCATGGTGGAAATAGACAAAATTCTTCTCTTTCCAATATCATGGTGAGCCGGAGGTGGAGTGGAAATGTCAATCTGTCCCTTCCATTCTGCTAAATCCCTGACCTATTTTACTGGCTGGGAGGTTACTAAGTGTATTGCCATAAATTAGGAGAGGGCAATATGCAATGAGACCTGGGTGTCCTCGTACACCAGTCACTGAAGGTAAGTATGCAGGTACAGCAGGCGGTAAAAAAGGCAAATAGTATGCTGGCCTTCATTGCAAGAGGATTTGAGTATAATCGGGATATCTTGCTGCAATTATACGGGGCCTTGGTGAGGTCACACCTGGAGTACTGTGTGCCGTTTTGGTCTCCTTATCTGAGGAAGGATGTTCTTGCGCTAGAGGGAGTGTAGCGAAGGTTTACCACACTGATTCCATCTGATTCCTGGGATGGCAGTACTGATGTATGAGGGGAGATTTAATCGGTTAGGATTGTATTCGCTGGAGTTCAGAAGAATGAGGGGGATCTCATAGAAACCTATCAAATTCTAACAGGACTGGACAGGGTAAATGCAGGAAGGATGTTTCCGATGGTGGGTGTGTCCAGAACCAGGATATGGGGGAGACAATTTAGGGCTGAGATGAGGAGTAATTTCTTCACCTAGTGAGTGGTGAGCCTGTGGAATTCGTTCCACAGGTAGTAGTTGAGACAAAAACATTGATGTTTTCAAGAAGCAGTTAGACATAACACTTAGAGCGAAGGGGATCAAAGGATATGGGGGGGAAAGCGGGATTAGGTTATTGACTTGAATGATCAACCATGATCATAATGAATGGCGGCGCATGCTCAAAGGGCTGAATGGCTCCCTACTGTTCCTATTTTCTTTGTTTCTTTGTTGATTTTCAACGCAAAATTGTCATTGGAGCAAGTAAAAACCCCTGTCAAGTAAATACTTGGACAGTGTATAGTTTGTATCGGTTGTTTTAGAAATGTCAACATGTTAAATTGTGAAAATGACAAATGCTTCAATAAAATATTTTCTAATAAAAAAAAAAGAACTGTTGAGATCACACAGGGGGTATTGAAATGGGCCATGGAAACGCGAACCCAAGGGGCAGCACTCTGCCAGTCTGGGAATCGATAGCGAGACATGGAAACAACTAGTTTGCTTGTGCGCTGTGAGTTTGGCTGCTTTAAGAAGAGAGCAAATAAATGACAGGGCGACAGGCTGAAGGCTGAGTAGCTCAGATCAGGGAGCTGCAATCCAAAAATGGTGGGACGAAAAGGTACCATGGACGTGTTTGATGAAGAAGAGGAGACATAGAACTCTTATGAGGAAAGGTTCCAGTCATTCAGACACCAACAGACCTACATACTGCCATCTTTCTCAACTCGGTTGGGAGGAAAACAATCATGTTACTGCAGAATTTAGTACACCCAGCTAAACCTGGAGACAAGTCATATGATGAGTTAATGATAAGTCTTTCAAGGACATTTCTCTCCCTGTCCACTATTAATAGCTCAAAGATTCCACTTTCACCGTCGTGCCCAAGAGGAAGGGGAACGCATTTCACAATTTGGTGTTTCACTGCGAAAGCTGGCAAAGTACTGCAAATTTGGCCAGACTTTGGATACATTTTGTGACCAATTAGTTTGTGGCCTTAGTAATGAAGCCATCCAAAGGAAATTGTCGACTGAAGGTGTATTAATCCTAAAATCTGCTACAGAAATCGCAACATCTTTGGAACTTGCTGCGAGAGAAGCTTCGGTGATTGGAGTTTGAGCTAAAGATGGAGTCTTTGAGAGGCAGGTCCACCAAGAACCTACCATGTCACCACTGAAAAAATGTGGGACACATGGCTGGAGATTGTTGGAGCAAGGAGAACAAATGTAAAAATTGTGGTTAAGTTGGTCACATTCCCAAGGCATGTTGGACACACCAACCTTCCTCAACACAAAGGAAGTATACCAGAAAAATACTTCAAAGTCTACAGGGTGGGTTTACAAATTAAGTGATCCAACTGACGACTCATAGTGTCAAGTCAGCTTAAGGAATTTAAGCTTGGTGTTCTAGCAGTATAAGGAAGCCAGCAATGATTTTGGATCTATCCAAAATTAAGTGGGAACACTATTAAGATGGAAGTGGATACGGGCACTGCAGTATCACTTATATCTGAATCAACATACCATCAGAAATTGGAGTATCTGACGTTGCAACTATCTGATGCAGTCTTGAGGACATATATCGAGGAGATTGTGCCGCTGAAAGGCTTCATCAAGGTGACGGTGAAAGTTAACAAGCAGAAAGTGGAGTTGCCTCTTCACATTTTTCAACGAAGCTTTCCAGCATTGTTTGGGAGATAATTGTTAAGGAAGGTTAAGCTAAACTGGGTCGCCGTGAACCAACTTGTTGATTCTATGAAGAATCCTCAACCACTTCTGAGAAAATATGTGAAGGTCTTCGAGGGATCATTTGAATCCGTGTGGTCGAAGTGACTCTCAAGATAAAAGCAGACTGCATGCCTAAGTGTTTGAAAGTGCATACCGCACCCTATGCTATTTGATCCAAAGTGGAAGATGAACTCGAGAGTTTACTGAAGACAGGAGTCATTGAGCCTATTACCAGCAGCAATTGGGCAACCCCAATCATCCCAGTCTCAAAGAAGGATGGTTCAGTATGAATATGCAGTGATTTCAAAACAACTATCAAACCTGTATTATGTACTGACCAGTACCTTCTACCACTTACCAAGATCTTTTTTGCAGGCCTTTCAGGTGGCCAGAAAAGTTTGCAAAATTGATCTCTCCTCAGCCTATGTTAACGAATGATGTAATTATTGAGTCTCTGAATGCAGATATTGAAGTCTCAACTGTTATTGACCATAATAACACACAAGGGTCTGTTCAGTATCTGTCGCCGGCATGAAAAGCAGCGCAAGCCACTCCGGCGTCAACGGGCCTCCACGTCCAGGTATTCACCCCTTCCTAGGGGGCTAGTAGGGCGCCGGAGTGGTGTCTGCAGCTCCAGCGCCCGAAAGCTGGTGCGCCACGGCCGGCGTGAGTCCACGCATGCGCGCCACTGCCGTCGCACGTTCATGTATGGGCGCCATGCTGCCGTGATTCCACGCTGTGCATGGATTCCCATCTCCGCACCGGCCCCCGGGCAATATGGAGGTGCCCTACAGGAGCCCGGTGTGGAGGAACATAGGCCCCCCACAGAACTAGCCCATCCACCAATCGATAGGCCCCGATCGCGAGCCAGGCCACCGTGGAGGACCCCCTGGGGTCGGATATCGCTGAGCCCCCAGCAGGACGGCCCCCGCAGGCAGAACTCCGAGGTCCCACCGGGTAGGACCATACGTAACCTACGAACTCGGCGGGCACTCGACCCGTCGAGGCTTGGAGAACTTCCACCTTTCAATGGCCCCCGACCGGCACGGCGGCAATCCCGCGGGCGCCCGAGAATCAGCGGCGGAGAATTGGTGGGCTGGCGTCGGAGCGGCGGCGCGTGATTCTCGCCCCCCCCCCCCACGATTCCCGCCCAATAGGCCTGAACAGCATGCAAATGTGGATGCTTTTTGTCTAGACTGCCGTTGCAAGGGCAACACAACCAAAAAGATATGTACAAATCTGATGAGCACTTAAACAACATAGTCTATCTGTCTCATGTGAAAATCTACCCCTCATACCGTTGTACTTTCCTTTGTTTAGATTTAAGACCTTACTTTCATTTTAAATCTTAATGCAAAATTCCATCACATTGTGGGTACTTTTCCCTGGATGCTCCTTTACAACAAGATTATTAATTAGCCCTTTCCCATTGCACAATGCCAGATCTAAAATAGCCCATTCTCTAGTTGGTTTCTTAGCGCACAGTGTCACCACAAACTGGGCAAGTGTGCACGCAATTCCAGCCCCACTCATCTTGGAGTCACAACACAATTGAATTAACCAGTAATTCTTATAAAAATATCCAAAGTCTTTGGCCTATGGCTAATCAATAATTATAGTCACTAGGTTTGTAAATGTAAACATAATTACTTGTTTATTTATACCAAGAACTATCATGAAATATGCAGTACTTGCAACTGGATAACAAGCTAATTCATATTATACCCTAAAGCTGTCCCAACCTCTACCCACACACAACAAGACAGACAAACACAGAGGGGATGGAAGGGATAAAAACAATAAGGATGAAGGTCAAAAGATAAGAACCTTTGCTTTGAATGGTGATTCTTTATTGTGCTTTCCTCACAGCATGCTGGCTGATAAAAGTCTCTGGTTTGCAGCTGGTAATAGTCTTCTTCATAGAGTCATTCATTCATTCAGGCTCCGCAGGTTAGAAAATTTAGTACTCTTGGGCATGTCCATAAATCATCCATGGATCAAAAATGTAATGGCAAAAGTAAAAGAAAGAGGAAATAATGGCCGAGATAGGGAATAAACAGGGAGGACCCTTATCATTTCTTATGCATTCCAGAAATTCATCCTCCACAGCATTAGGGCTAATTAGGGTTTACCCAACCTACATGTAGGTGGAATGCATGTATAACATGCTGCATGAATTGGGACTTAGAAAGATCCATGACACCATATTGTTGATCTCAATTGATGTCTGAAACCTAGTCAAATTTTGTTGTGATTGCGAGAACTTAGAATTTCTCACAAACAGGATCTGATCGCTTTTTCTGTCAGTTGAATGTTTCTGAGCATGTTGGGATTAGGTGATGCTGAATGATCACAAGTGATATCGCTGTGCTGTGATGTCATTCTGTCAATTGATGACTAACAATGTCAGTAGATCATTACTTGGGATGTCAAATAATGACCAGTTTTGATCGGAGATGATGTCAAATGATGGCTAAATGATCTGTGAGTGCAGAGGATCACAAACGAGTGCACATGACTGCTATTGAATGATGTCAAAGTTTTCTGGTAGTGTGGTCTCTCCACCAGTATTTGCATGTGGTATACAGTGAAGGGTTACAAGAGGTGATCTCAAGGGATGGAAATTGATATCAGGATTTTGCCCCCTTTAATGTTGCTCTCTTAATTCAGGCAAACCCAAACGCCAGGCAACGTGTTTGTTTTATGGGCACTGAAATTAGTCTGTCATCTTTATCTATATCGCGTAGTACATATTAATTATAGCAAGAAGACTAAGAGGTTCCCTGTCAGTAATACCATTATTGTAGCCTACAAAAGAACATGAACCTAAATTTGTTCCAAGCTAAATAATATACATTTCTTTGAAAGTCATAAATAGATCAAATTTGGCTTGGAGATTTGATGATCTGCTCATTCTGATCATGTACTGCGGTATGGCAAACATTGGCAATGCTGGAATAAAATAGAAATGTGTGACCAAATCCCTCTGTCCCCATTTAATTAGGATCTTCCAAACAAATGCCAGGTTTGCTATAATTTCAACCTTTCCAATATTTGCCATTGGTACCTCAACTTTTACAAAAGAAACAAATCTTAAACTTTATACAAACCCATCTGGAATAGTCGCTGCCGAAATCTGTCTGTAATATCCTGATATATTAAGAGATCTATTCCCTTCAGAAAGTTGTTTTCAGAAAACCATGAAAACAAATAGTCCATTAATTGTTTTTATTCTGCACACATCTTCTCTAATTAGCAGTGACCATTTCCAAGTATTTGGGCCTTTCCTTTGTGTCATTATTGCACTTTGACATTGAAGTAACTTATAGCTGTAAGATACATTAAATTTTCAACTTCTGCTACATAGGGATAGAATTAGTTTCATTACTGTAATTGGCAATTTAAAATCAAAATTTCATGACCTGAATGAACTAACTGCAATTTAAAGCGACAAGGTTTCCTGGAAATCCATTCACCATGAGGCAAAAACTGTCATAAAAACCTGGGAATAATGGAAGTAAAGATGGGGCCCCAGGGAACCCATGTCAGCATTGCAAAAGTGTCAGAGCAAATATCATTTCTCAGCGCACAGTATGGAGGTGGCAGATAAATGCAAAGGAGTTTACTCTCCTATGTTCTTTAAAAAAAACTTTTGCAAAGTTGTTTCCAGTGACTCAGGAAGATATTCATTCCCACAGGGATCACCACCCATTGAAGCGGAATCAACCAGGAAAAAAAGCAGACATTTCCACGAGGTTGATCTGCAAGCCTGTCTAAACACCTTGCAAGCTGCCGGTTCGGGTGGGTTGCCATTTCAGGTGGCAAGAGCCCATTTCGGGTACTTGCGGGTGCAGGTGGCCTGGGATTGGGCGCGCCTTCATAACTTGAGCTTTACGAGTCTGGTTGGTTGGGTGAAAGTGGATTTATTGAGGTGGGACAGACCTTCTCTGTTACTGGCAGGTTGGGTGTAGGCAGTTTAGATGAACATTTTGCTGTGGCTTTTATTCTTATTTCAGTGCCTGCTAGTCTTTTTGCCAATGTCGTTTTTTAAAGGGGGTGGACATGTTGGTTTCGTCGTTTGTTTGCGCAGGGAAGGTGGACAGGATATGGAAGGCGGCACTTCAGAGGGGCCAGCAGTTGGAGGGGTTGGGCCTTCCGAACTTGTTCGGTACTGGGCGGCAAACCTGGAGAAGGTGCGGGGCTGGAGTCAGGAGGTGGAGTCTTTATGGGTGAGGCTGGAGGTGGGTTCTTGTAGGGGTCAGGGGTGCAGGCACTGGCTACGGCACTGCTTCCGTTTTACCCAGGGAAGTATTCGGGAAGACCTGTGGTGGTTGCCCCGTTGAAGATTTGGAAGTGATTTCAGCAGCACTTTAGGTTGGGAGTGGGGCTGGGGCTAATACCGATTCGGGGGAGTCATGGATTTGAGCCGGGGAGGATGGATGCGAGGTTTCGGGAATGGGAAGAGAGAGGGGTGAAGGAGATAAAGGATTTGGTTTTGGAGGAACGGTTTGCCAAGCTTGGAGGAGTTGAGGGGGAAGCTTGGGTTTCTGCGTGAGGAGGGTTTTCAGTACATGCAAGTGCTGGACTTTGCGAGAAAGGGCTTTCTGATAGCACCTGCCTCCTCATTGCAGGAAGTGCTGTCAGTAATGGAGGGTGGGGTCATCTCAATGATTTATGGGAGCATTTTGGAGGAGGATAAGGTGTCTATGGAAGGGGTAAAGGCCAAATGGGAGGAGGAGGGACTGTGCTGCAGAGGGTGAATGCCTCAACCTCATGCGCGAGGCTGGGGTTGATACAGTTGAAGAATGAGCCGACTGTTTGAGGAGGTAGAGAATACTTGCGAACGGTGTGGGAGGGTCCCATAGATAATCATATGCACATGTTCTGGTCCTGCCCGAAGTTCGAGAAATTTTCGGGGTCGTTTGTCAGCACCATGTCGGCGATCCTGCTCATGGATTTGGAGCTGGGGGTCCCTTGGGGGCCATATTCGGGGTGTCGGACCTGTCGCAGTTGCAGACGGGAGCGGGGGCAGATATTTTAGCTTTCGCCTCATTGATTGTTCCCAGTTGGATTCTGATGATGGTGAAGAGGAGGAGGAAGAACAGAGACATTACTACTTCCTGGACAACTAAACGGGAGATAGAATGGTGGATCAAGAGCGAGGTGATTGTGGATTCAACACAAACCTTTTGCCCCAACAGCTCATCTTCTGCGTCACTCACAGGCACCATTTTAGTTTCTTCCCACCTGGGGTAATGTGAGAAACACCGCTCACTTGATAATAATTTACACTTAGTCAAATTCTGAAGAAGTATTTTATTCAAGCCTGAATTCCCCAATGACTTCCTGAGTGTAAATTAGTCATTATGTCTCTCATTATTGGTTTGTTCAGCATTTCCCGGCCATCCGGCATCCGCCATCTTCCCGTTGAATCCTCCTCCACACCCCACTGTTTTAATTCCTCTTTCTCTTTTTCCGTGAAATATGGTATCTCCTGGGGAGTATTTATGACTGGGGTCATAATACACATGGTTATGGGTTCAGGGTTCAGGGCCGCTCCCTTTGCCATCTCGTCTGCTAATTTATTACCCCTTATTTCCAACGAGTCTCCTCGTTGGTGTCCCTTCACATGTACTACTGCTATTTCCCTGGGGAGCATCAAATTTGTTAGGACTTGCTTTACCAATTCCTCATGGACCAGTTCTTTTCCTCTCCTGTTTATCAATCCTCGTTCCTGCCATATCTTCCCAAATATATGTACTACTCCAAATGCATATTTTGAATCTGTATAGACGCTTCCATCATTGCCCTCTAGTTCTTTCAAAGCCCGGCTTAATGCATATAATTCACAGGTCTGAGCCGACCAAGAGTTAGGTAGCCTGTCGGCTTCTATTACTCTATGTTCGCTGCCATCTACTACCGCGTACCCATTATGCTTTTCCCCCTGAATGACCCGGGAAGACCCGTCTATAAATATACGTTTACCGGCGTGCAGCGGGATGTCTCTGAGATCAGGTCTAACCCTAGTTTGGTATTCTATGATGTCTGCGCATTCATGTTGCACCTCTGTTTGTTCATTGTTCTCGGTCCCTTTCCACAGGAAAGTGGCTGGGTTAAGGGAAGAATCCACTGTGAGGCACAAATCGTCTCTTTCCATTAATACAGCCTCATATCTGAGGATTCTAGAGTCCGTTAACCATCGTCCTGCCCGTTGATTAAGTATGGTGCGGACTTGGTGCGGGGTGCTAACCACCAAGGACCCCCCAAATGTCAGTTTTCTACTTTCTTCAACCAATATGGCCGTGGCCGCTATTGCTTGAACACATTCTGGCCACCCTCTGGACACAGGGTCTAATATCTTGGACAAGAAGGCAATTGGCTGCCTTTTTTCCCCTAACTTTTGTGTCAGGACTCCTAACGCCGTTCCTTTATCTGCGGTGGCAAATAGGTGGAACGGTTTCTCTAAGGAGGGTAAGGACAAGACGGGAGCCGTCATAAGTGCCTTTTTCAAATCTTCCACCTGTTTAACCTCCTCGTCTGTCCATTTGGGGATGTTTGGCTCTTCCTCTAGTAACTTTAGATGCAGTCCCTTTGTTTTCTGAGCGTACATGTCTATCCAGAGTCTGCAATAGCCGATCAGTCCCAGGAATTTTCGGAGTTCTCTTTTCGTTTTTGGGATTTTTATTGCCAGAATGCCTGCTATTCGCTCGGGACTAATCCTTCTTTTTCCCGCACTTTATCAGGTGCCCTAGATATTTTACTTCCTTTTCTACGTATTGGAGCTTATTCTTTGATACCCGCAATCCCTGTTCTCCCAGAAAATTTAACAATTTGTTTGTGGTTCGTTCTACCTCTCCCTGGTTTTCTCCAGAGACCAACAAGTCGCCTACATATTGGAGTAGGGAACTTCCTTTTGTCACCCGGAATTGTTCCAGAACCTTTTCCAGTGCTTGTCCGAATAAGTTGGGAGATTCAGTATACCCTTGCGGGAGGACCGTCCATCTGTATTGTTGTTTACGCCCTGTTTTCTGGTCTTCCCATTCGAAGGCGAATAGATCCCTACTATTTGGAGCTAAGGGACATGCCCAAAATGCGTCTTTAAGATCAATTACGCTGAAGAACTTGTGTTCATTGGGCACTTTACTTAAAATGGTGTATGGGTTAGGGACGACCGGATGTCGCACCTGAACTATTCTATTTATGGCTCTCAAATCCTGCACTAATCGGTAAGTCCCATCTGACTTCTTTACGGGCAAGATCGGGGTGTTATATGGAGACATACAGGGTTCGATCAGTCCAGTTAATATCAATCTGTCTATCACGGGTTCTAATCCTTTCCTACCTTCCGCTGAAATTGGATATTGTCTCACACACACCGTCTCCCCTTTCTGTCTCAAAGTTATTTCAACAGGAGTTATTTTGAGTCCACCTCTGTTTTCAAACGTTGCCCAGACTTCTGGATTTATCTCTTTCTCTTCCGTTAAAGTGGCCATAGTGATAACTAATTGTTCTTGTTCTACGCCAATGTCCAGTCCTAATTTGATAATCATGTCTCTTCCCAATAGGTTGTAGCTCAGACCAGGTATATACAAGAGTAGTTCCCTGACTTCCTCATTTTGTAATCGGAGGATTATGGGTTCAGATATGGGGACCTCGAAACTCTCTCCTTTTACTCCCGAAACATTTAGTTTTTTTCCCGATAGCTCCGCCCCTTTGGTTTGAAATTCAAAGATGATCTTGCCGCTCCAGTGTCCACTAGGAACACGGTATCTTCTCTATGGGGACCCACCTCTACGTTTAGCAAGGGTTCTCGGTGAATCCCCGAGAGGGGGAAACACTGACCTCCCTATTCGGTACCTGTGTAATTTATGTCATGAGCAGCTGTCTTCCTGTTCCCTGTCCGGGCAGTCCCGTATGAAGTGACCCCGTCTCCCGCAGTTAAAACAACCCGCCTGTTGGCTATTTTTGTATCCTCCTCGTCTTCCCCGACTCCCTCTGCCACGTCCTCTTCCTCTGAATCCTACATCCTGATACCCTCTTCTTGGCTCTCCTGTACCCGCCTGTCCCTGTTTGCTCACTACCTCATTTACAGTTGCAACCACCATTTTCGTTTTCTGTTTTTCCTTCACATCCTCCCGTCTTACAAATACCTTCTGTGCTTCTCTCAGTAATTCATCTAGAGATTTCTCATTCCAGTCCTCTATTTTCTGTAACTTTTTATGTATGTCAGGCCAGGATTTGGTCACAAAGTGGACCTTCAGTAGTCCCTGTCCTACTGGGTCATAGGGTCTAGTCCAGAATACTTCCTTACTGATTCCCGAAGTTGCTCTAAGAATTCTGAGGGGGTTTCCGTCCCTTCCTGTCTAATTTTGAATGCTTTATTTAGATTATGTACTTGGGCACCGCTTCTCTTATGCCTTCAACGATAATATTTCTCAGATCTTTCATATGATCTCTATGGCTCTCTTCCTGATGGTTCCATTGTGGGTCTTGATTGGGGTACTTTTCTTCTGCTGGTGGTCCGTTTAACCCTAGCGGGTGACTATTCTCCCACTTTTGCATGCCTGCTCTTCTAATCATACCCCTTTCTTCCCCCGTGAATAGGATACTCATAATGGACATTAATTCGGTCCATGTGTATATATTAGGACCTAAGAACTGATCGAATTGTTCCGCCAGTCCTAAGGGGTCTTCCATTAACGTTTTCATTTCTTTTTTGAATGCTCTGACTTCTCCTGAATTTAAAGGAGAATTTACAAATCCTACATCTCCATCTTCAATCGGGACTTCCCGAAGGGGCTTCAGTTTTGTTATTTCTGGTTCCTTTCCCTGTCCTTTTGTGGATCTTAATATCATTTTACTCTCTCCTTCTTCTTCAGGGGCTTCCTCTGATTTGCCTTTATTCACTTGTTGGTCATTTGGCGAGTTATCGTCGTTTGACTTATTCTTATAAGGGGGTGGCAAATTATCTCGGACTTCCCATTGTTTAAGAGGGGCGGTGGGAACGTCTTCACCCTGTGGGATTAATGGATATATTCGGGTGGCGTTCCTGCTAGGAAGCCAACAACTCGCGTAACTTACTTCTTTATCGGAACAGGGTCTTTTATCATTGACATATATATTCAAAATTTGGCACACCCAATCTTCGTCCGAACCGTATTTTGGCCAAAAGACTGAGGGTTTACGGATTGCTTCCTTTATCCATATGAAGCAACAAAATGTTATCATTGTTTTCCTGTCCTTATTTTTTGTACAACTCTCAAAATCCCAATTCACTAACATCCAACCCACTGGACTTTCTGGTGGGATATTCTTAGGGATTTTCTTATCTGTATCGTCTCCTTGTTTCGAGTTTTTACTTCCCATTGTAATGTACTGAACTTTCACTTATTTCTAAGTAAAGTGTCTAGTTATGACCGGTCCATCAAAACAATCACAATTCTGAAAGTACTTATATCATCAATCCGCCCATACACTTATACGGATGTCTAGATATAAACTCCAGAGTCCTTATATCATCAATCCGCCCATACACTTATACGGATGTCTAGCTACGAACCCAAGTCAACAAGGTAATACTTAAAAGTCGTTTTTCTTACCTTGCTCCATGCACAGAGTTGCCTGACTTTCACTTTCACGGCGTGCCTGCCACTATAATCCGTTATTTGCTTCTTCAGAATGACTACCCTAGGAACGTGTTCAATTGACCGTGGGTGACTACTCAAGATGAAGTACGAGACCGTTTAAATAACGGGACGCGTCTTCCCGGTTCCTCTTGAGCCGCCCCCCTCGATCAATGAAAACAATCCCGGACGAGCCCCCAATTGTGAGAAACACCGCTCACTTGATAATAATTTACACTTAGTCAAATTCTGAAGAAGTATTTTATTCAATCGATCTTGCAAGAGTGGGTGCAGGCCATCAACATTGGCAGACACAAAGAATTCATACAGCATCACTTTGTTATATACAATCTGTGAGAAACACATCCCACAAACTGCCGAAAGGGCAGTTTCCTTATCAGTGATTCCTTATTTGGACTTATGTTCATTTTGTCTTCCCCCTTGCTTAGTGGTTTCTGTTAGCTCCTAGTATATCCTTGGACCGTCAATTAAAAGATAAGAATGAGGCCCCCTGCTTGCACCTGCGTCCTGTTATTGTACATCCCGTTCCTCCCCGAAGGTCAGTCCTGTACATAGTTACAACAACTTGCTCACTGTAGCTTACACAGAACTTCACTTGACATCTTAATTTCCCATCAAGCCCTATTGTTGACATCTTAATTGTGAACCAGAGTTATACATGTAAAAACAACATAAAATGCTCATTTCTCATAGGTAATAATGTAATGTTAATGAGAATGTGGCATTTGATGGTTTACAGAGTAAGAGGGCTGGGAACTGGGTGAAGATGCACTAGATTCCTGCAGAGGCAGAGGAGAAGTACTTTGTTCTGCAAAATGTGTGTTCAAAAACTTTTAAGTTGTAAGGAAAAGTATTTTTGACTTTGTGTCATTTGCCTTATGTTAGCCATCACATGGTAATGACACAGAGATCAGTAAAAGACTGAAAAGTAATAGTGGTAGTCACCACTAGTAGTATTACATTTATTACGGTAAGGCCCGTATAGTAGAGGTACATGGGTAAATCCCTGCCTGCTGGCTCCACAATAAATGTGTGTGCTCGCCAGAGCTCTAGCCATTCTGGTTCCAGCTACAGGAGGCACAACATCTTTGCTCAATAAAACCTTGATTATTCCACTACTCTTGCCTTTGTGGTAATTGATAGTGCATCAATTTATTGAGCAAAGATTTTTTAACAACGGTGGATCTCCGCATCAAGCTTGATCACCTGCAGCTGAGCCCTCAAGCAGCCAACGCTACGTCTGCCTTTGACCACTGGCTAGCCTGCTTCGAAAGCTACCTCCGAACGTCCGCTGAGGAACCCTCGGACTCGCAGAAGCTCCAAGTCCTTTATTCACGGGTGAGCCCTGCCATTTTTCCTCTCATCCAGGATGCACCCACTTACTCCGAAGCAATGGAGCTCCTGAAGGGACATTACGTTTGACTAGTCAATCAACTATACGCCAGGCACCTCCTGGCCATGAGACAGCAACTCCCCGGGGAGTCTGTGGGCGATTTCTGGCATGCACTGCACATCCTAGGTAGGAACTGTGCCTGCCAGGCAGTTTCGGCAGTCCAGCACACCGAACTTTTAATTCGAGATGCTTCCGTTACGGGCATGAAGTCTGCGTACGTCCGCCAGCGGCTACTGGAAGGGGATACGCTTGATCTTGCGGTAACTAGGCAGCTTGCTAACTCGCTAGAAGCAGCCCCCCGTAACGTCCAGTCATACGACCCCGACCGCGCGGCACCCTCGTGGGCATCATGGGCCCCACCAGCTGCCGATTCCAGCTCACCTCAAGCCTGCGCCGCACGGCAGCCAGCTAACCCTGGGGGGCCCAAGTGCTATTTTTGTGGGCAGAACAAACACCCCAGGCAGCGCTGCCCGGCGAGGAGCGCGACCTGCAACGGATGTGGGAAGAAGGGACACTTTGTTACTGTTTGCCTGGCCCGGTCGGTCGCCGCTGTTTCCAGGCCCGGCGTTCCTACACCCCCCACGTACGACCCAGGGGCGCCGCCATTTTCCTCTTCGCAAGCCACATGTGGCCCGTGGGCACCGCCATCTTCTTCACCGCAAGCCACGTGCGGCCCATGGGCGCTGCCATCTTTGATGCCACCTCAGCTGAGCCCTCAAGCAGCCAACGCGACGTCCACCTTTGACCACTGGCTAGCCTGCTTGGATGGCGTCTCAGGACCCCTGCTTGTCAGTCCTTTCATCGCCGGCCGCTACCTCCACCACCGCTGACCAGCCCGGGACCTCCCAGCATCTGCCGCAGCTCGCCTCGATCTCCCTGGATCAGTCTCGGCCTCGCGACCGCAACAACGACGGTGAAGATCTATGGGCACAAGACAACCTGCCTTTTTGACTCCGGGAGCACAGAGAGCTTCGTCCACCCCACTACGGTAAGGCGCTGCTCCCTCACAGTACACCCCGTCACCCAGAAAATCTCCCTGGCCTCCGGATCCCATTCCGTGGAAATCCAGGGGTACTGCGTCCCGACCCTCACCGTCCAAGGCATAGAGTTTAGCAACTTCCGGCTCTACGTCCTCCCCCACCTCCTACACACGAACCCGCAGTACGCCTAGGTGGCACACCCCGACGGGTGCCAGGACACAGTCCCCCTCCGGGACCTGGCACACGCTGGATCCCCACCGACGGCCCCCGACCTGACACCGCCCCCCCCCCGCCGGCTGCCTCATTCACCCCTGCGCCACTCACTCTCCCTCCAGCGAACTTCACCGCTGCCCCCGTCCCAGTAGGATCCGTCCTCCCCTTGGTTCCACTCAGGGGCGATGAAGACGAGGACAACACGCTCCCGGAGCCACAGGTGACCAAGTCGGCGCCCACATCACCACCAGGACTGTGGGGATCGCAGAGGAGGATCCAGGGCCCTGACAGACTGAACTTGTAATGTTTTACACCACCCCGCCGGACTCTTTTTTTAACAGGGGGTGAATGTGGTAGTCACCACTAGTAGTATTACATGTATTACGGTAAGGCCCGTATAGTAGAGGTACATGGGTAAATCCCTGCCTGCTGGCTCCGCCCAGTAGGCGGCGTATAAATGTGTGTGCTCGCCGGTGCTGCAGCCATTCTGGTTCCAGCTACAGGAGGCACAACATCTTTGCTCAATAAAGCCTCGATTATTACACTACTCTCGTCTTTGTGGTAATTGATAGTGCATCAATTTATTGAGCATCAGTAAGAAACTAAGTTATTACATTAATATTCTTTGCATATCATGGTCGTGTTTCACATGACTGGGTAAGACATTGGGAACAAAGTGAACCCAAAACTCAAATTACTTTTTGTACAACCTTGTCAAATACAGAAATACTTTTACATGTTTAGCCACAACATAAAACAAAATGTATAACTATTACATGTATACAGCAGACTGCTTTATGCAAGGGGCTTCACGGTGGTACAGTGGTTAGCACTGCCCCCTCACAGCATCACGAATCGGGTTCAATTCCAACCTTTGTCTGTGTGGTGTTCGCATGTTCGCCCCATGTCTGCGTGGGATTCCTCCGGGTGCTCCGGTTTCCTCCCACAGTCCAAAGATGCGCAGGTTAGGTGGATCAGCTATGCTAAATTGCTCTTAGTGTCCAAAGATGTGTAGGTTATGGGGATAGGACGGGGGATAGTGCCTGGGTAGGGTGCCCTTTCAGAGGGTCTGTACAGACTCAATGGGCCAAATGGCACTGTAGGGTTTCTATGGAGCTGTAACATACGTGCAGGAAATGCTTCCAGTGACTGAAACAAAATGCACGGTACTTATCTCCAACACAGCATTAATCCTTCTCCTGAAACACGTGATGGAATCTTAAGAGTGGCTAAAAGCAATTTGCAATGGGAAATATGCTCAATCATATTGGCTCATCTAAGTGAGAAGGTACACACATGCTTTGAAAATAGATCTTTAAGAATTATGCATGAAGTAATAAACAAAGCAAGAAGATTGCCCCACTGAAATCCCTCGATAGAAACATCAACACTGACCGACATAAACTGATGTTACGTTGTCCTGGGTAGAATTCTATCAGGAATTTCACTCATGTGAAACAACTATTTCTGAAACAGCATTAAGTGCAAGTGATCGACTTGAGACCATCGACGAGTTTGATATACAGATGTCCATAAAATAACTTGAAACGGCGTTCATTTCCTTCGCATCAGGAAAGACAACTGAAAAAGATCCAACTGAGGAATTGAAATGAGGAAGCCAGGTTGTGCTTAAACACCTCCGCAATTCCTTGATTGCTTGCTGGAGGATGGCATTCAATTGCAGAAGGACAAAGAAAATTGTACTGACAACTGGAGGGGAATTTCTCTGACATTCGCAGGGGTCAGGGTAGAAAATACTTGCTCACGGAGACATGATCCTTGTCCAAAAGCAAAGGCAAGAGATGTCAGGTGTGGTGAAAACTGCTTTATTTGGCCTATGGAATTTCTTACAACAGCACCTGATCTGGTCAACTGAAGGGGTCTTTATTAATTGCTGGAGAGAATTGGTGGTTCTCTCACCACACACTTCCCTGCCCCGCCCCTTCCCCCACTCCCATTGCTTCTCAATTTGATTTGCTCCTACCATAAAGGTACACACATTACCGTCTTAGTATGACCATAAGAGCATAAGACATAGGAGCAGAATTAGGGCATTCGGCCCATCAAGCTCCACCATTCAATCATGGCTATGTTTCTAATCCCCCTTTCTCCTGCCTTCTCCCCATAACCCCTGATTCCCTTATTAATGATGGGCCCACCTGAGATCATCGCGGGGAGGTCTGTTTGTCAGGTACACACCTGAGATCAGTCGGGTTTCACGCCGTTCTGCCGTCACGCTGCTGTGAGCAGATTTTCTGACAGGCAGAAGGGTGCTTGATTAAGGTGTAGGTGCTTGATTAAGATACGTCAATTAATGCAAATTATGCTCCTGACATTCAAGATTGGGAAAATGGCCTGATCACTTACAAGGGTGAGGGGACAATCCCATCGCATGGATACATCATAGAATTATTATAGAATTCCCATAGTGTAGAAGGGGGCCATTCGGCCCATTGAGTATGCACTGATGCGTCGAAAGAGAGCTCTACGCACGTCCACTCACCTGTCCACCCCGCCCTATTCACGTAACCCCATACCTAACATACCCATCCCTGGACATTAAGCGGCAATTTATTATGGACAATCAACCTAACTCGCACATTTTTGGACTGTGGGAGGAAACTGGAGCACCCAGAGGAAACCAACGCAGACACGGGGAGAACATACAAACTACACACAGACAGTGGCTGGAATTGACCCTGGCGCTGTGAGGCAGCAGTGCTAACCACTGTTTTACATCACCATAAAATGTGATTTGGTCATTCAACCGGGAGGGGAGAATTCTGGCCTATCTCTCTTAAAAAAGGCAGTGATCATGATGTAAGGCATGCTGAGTGCATCAGAGGTTTCAATAGCTAATGATACATTAGGGCTGTACAAAGGTTCAGTTACATGGGATCCACTGTATTTGGTAATTTGTCCTCCGACATTAAGCTTAAGTTGTCGCATTGAAAAGGCAGCAGCCTCTATGCTCGCCGACAGCCATGGGCTGCCTGGTTTTGACAGGCCAGCAGCCATTTCTCATCCGGAGCAGCTAAAAGGTGGTCAGGCTTGATGGTAAAGAGCTCAGTCAGTTAAATATAATTGTGATTTCATGCTGCCGCTGCACAGAAGCAAAATTAACTTCCTGTCAGAAACCCACCAGGAGTACAAATCCAACTCCATCTTTTTTTATTTGTAACAAGCTTTAATAATAATGGAGCTGGGTGAATTCAGGGACCTCTGTGTACAACAGCTTTCAAGATTGAAGCCCAATAAGCCATTAATAAAGTTGGTCAGATTTTGAGTTCCTTCACTATCTTATCAGCTTAACAAGAGCATTTTGAGTGGGTTAGTTGCTGGCGCAAATCCAATTTTGCAGAAATATCATGATTCAAAACAGAGCATTTCTGCAATATTAGCAAGACCAAAAAAGAATGCAACTAAAAACATTTAGTGCACAAAGGTGAATTTTATCCTCATTATACATTAAAGCAATCCCTGAGGAGAGAATCCTGCACTGAACTAATGTTGCTAATGTTTAGTGCACACAATAAATTTGGGATATGAATACTTCTGCTCCTTCATGGATTGATTCACAGTGTCTCCAACAGAACCACATTGATATTTTACAACAAAATTAAATATTCAATGCCATTGGTATTATGCTAAGTACATCAGTATGCTGATCACCAGGAGAGTAAATGTCAACCCACTATTTATTCAGCAAAGCTGTATGAATAAAGCAGCATGCTTGCATATCAAATGGCGGATGTGTACTTTCATCTGACATCTCATGCCTGCCCGATTCAATTCGCTGTCCATCCTCTGGCCTCTACGCAGCAATGAAACATTGAAAATGTGTGTCAAATGATACAGCTTGGCTGAGGGTTAATGGCAGAGGTTGAACATATGGCCTGTAGGTCTGGGACGACAAGTCTTTCTTACAAGGAGTCGAGAAACTCTCCCCACCATAATGCCTTATCTGTATAGATGGTGCTTATTTCTAGTCAAAGAATGATCATTTTGAAGAATGCCAGAATTCATTATCCTCAGGCAAGATTTTAGAAGTCTTTGTTAGATTAATTCGTCCATTTTATTGATATCACGCCAACATGTCTGCAAAAGTGCCTGACTGTGTTTATGTCTCCAGTGTTTAATAATGACTTCCATTAGAGGGCTAAGTGAATTGAATTTCCACCCATTTTAATATATTTCTTGTATGAATAAGAGGATTTTCATCCCTTCAATTAAAGATATTAAAAATTGAGCAAAACATAAATTTCTTAAGCAACAAATGTGGCCTTAAATTCGACTTAAATGTGAATTATTGCTAAACTCAAAATGGGTGTAAATAAGTACACGTTTCATAAGACAGAAAAGCAAGGGTAATATTTCATACTTTTGTTTAATAAAGCATTTGTTACAGTTGCCTTCAGGGAATCATTACATAATTATCGAATCAAGAATTGAAATATCGTCAAGACAGGTTGGTGGTGTGGTGTCTTTACTGATCCAGCACGCGCCCAATCGGACTGAACTAATCATCCCTAAAGGCTAATTGGTAAAGGAAGCCTCTGGTATCTGGTGGACTTAAAACTGGGAACCAATTGAGCTTTAAATTCAGACACCATCATTTGTATACTTTGTAACTGTAAATAATTCAACAAGTACATCCGGATGTAAACTAGCGGAACTGGATCCGATAATTGGGAGAAAGCGATTCTGACCGAACCGACAATCAGATCGAAAAACAGACTTTGGCTTTTAATGCGCAGGAAGTGATAACTTCATAAAGGCAGTGAAACAAATTGTAAAGCCTTCATATGTTTATACATCCTGTTTATTTAATGTGCTTTTGCAGGATATAAATAATGACAAAATTACAAAATCTGTAACTGGAAGCCCAAGCATATGTACAATTATTAGTTGCAGCGAGGCCACTATTTTATCCCCATACATTTTCATTTTGGTACCATGTTTACAGTGGGTTTTATTTTTAAACTGTCAAATTACTACATACATGTATCAACAGTGAATAGGCAAAAATATGTACAAGGAAACCGCATTGTTCAAGTACTGTAATACTGTATTAAAAGATTAACACTGAATTGAACTAAAATTCAGTCCAACCATACAATATACATTTGATTATCAATTACAACCCAAGCTCTAATTAGTCATCCCTTAACTTATATTTGGGTGACCTTTATCAGTAAGCCCAGCTTAGTTTCTATATCATATAAAAATAATGTAACATTGAAACAACTTAAGACCATAATTACACAAGTTCAATAAGGATTCTAAAATAAACATTAAATTGATTCACAATGTTTTTGTTTTCCAAAGAGATGATGCCATTAGTTATCATCTTTTTTTTTTACAATGCTGCCTGGTCACACCAAAGTTAAATTCGAGCTCAACATGGTTTCAATAGGCAATGCAGCATCGCCGGATTATATGCTGCTGCATCTTCAATTTTTTTTTTTGCAAACAAATGAGAAGCATGATGATTCTCAAATTCAATAAACTTTGACCGCTCCAGGTAGTAAATCAGTTGATTGTGGTTTCACAGGTTTAGTTCAAAAAACGTCGTGTGCTGTATTGTTTTGAAAGAAATCAGTCACAGATCTTAGTCTTTGCCTCATGCGGGATGATGCATCACACTGCCGAGCAAGTCACTATTCGTGAAATTTTGTGTTTTGTACTATAGAACAAAAATATATTCATTGTGCCATGTTTCATTTAAATCTGACAATCACACGTGCAGACAATATATTTTCTGAAATAGCTATTTCTTTTTCCTCATCAGAAAGGCAACCTCTTTTGCATCCATTACTGTTACTTGGAAAGCGAGCATATCCAGCACATTATATGAATATGCAGCGCGCCTCCATCTGCAATGCAATGCTGTTAGCTTGCAGACTTCAACACCTTCTGTATTGCACAAGGGACCTCACTGCGATGAGCTACATTGGAATGATGGATTTTTTTTCAACCAGTCACAGAGAAAATTATTTTTAAAAACTAGGAATTTATTTCTTTTGAGCCATCGGACAAGCTGTTTTAAAATTAGATCTTTAATCTGAACACTGTTTAGAAATTCGACTGAAAACTGGCTTCAAGTGTAAAACTCCTGATTTTTCTTTTTCTATTCCAAAACATTCTTTCACATTTTAGGAGCAGGCTGTCGTAAAAATCATTACTGCTTACGTGAAAAGTACTAAATAAAAATATTCTCAGTTGTAGTACCACGTTGCTAAAGAAAAAAAAAAACTATAAAATTATTTTCAGTGCAGATCAGTGTTTCAAACAAGGGCAAGAGCCTCCGAAGGAATTGGTCTGAGCAAATGTAGATAGGCTGTGAAATTTCCAATAAAACAATAGTGAAATTCACAACATTTGCCTAAAGCAGTTAGCAAACCACTAAAACAGTGCAGTCATTTCAAAACAAAAGCAGTTATTGAAAGTTATGAGCTTAGCCATTTTTAACAGTATCCCAAGGCTGCAATGCATAAATCGCAGCTGTTTTTTTGTTAAAAAGTGTTAGTCCAGAAGGGATTTTTTTAAAAAATGCTTAGACTTGTTATCAGCTTTTAGCAGCATTCAATTAATCAGGTGGGCAGAAGAGACTTTCAGAGTTAAGAGTCCACTGATTTCTTCTAAATCCGCGATGACCCGAAAAGGTTTTGAAGAGAAAAGTTATATCAAGACCGAGAGCAAAATCTTGAAACTGCATCAGCTACAGTCCTTTTGGTGGACTGGTTTTAAAATAAGTCTAAAGACAGTTGTCGTGTGTCAGTGTCATTCCTGTTGCTACAGTGAGAGGAATGACAAGGAAAAAGAGCAGCTTCATGCAGTGATGACAGTAACTGTGTAAAGGTCACTCAGTGAGTGCAGTTTTCCTCTCCACTGGGTCAGAGGTCACCAGAGGAGACAAAATGTGCTGCCTGAAGTGATTGTTCAAAAGAGTGCGAAGGCACAGACAAGAGGAGAATGAGACATAGCGTTTAGAATATTGTGGTCTCATACTTAGTGCTCATCGCCCTTTTTGATTCTTGCACAGGCTCCACAATCCAAGGTACATTAGGATGAGTCTTTTGTTCCAGAAGAGGTTGGTCGATCTGCAGGAAATGAGGAAAAAAAAACAATTGCATGAGCAAATGGGGAATTTCATTTACTGGACGAATAAAAATGACCAATACAAATTAATAAACACGCTCGAGTTTTACTGCCTCCACAAACCATCATGTTCAAATTTTCTTTGACATGAAGTTAGGCTACATTACATTTCAATTCTACTGAAAGAACCAGTAGTTGCACTTTAATGACAGCAAAGTACAGCAGCCCCACCACATGACTTCTTCAGCCATACGAATGTTAAACCTGGCTTCCGTACGTACTGAACATCTCAGGTGTAGCGGATGCCGGGATGGTGGGTGGGGGAGGGGCATTCCAACAATTGCAGCCTGTACACACACAGCTACATCAAAATTCAGTCATCTGAAATAAAGCTTGTTAGCTAATTAGCTTTGTGTCCACTATAAACAATTCAAATAAAGATTAAATCTAAGGTATAATCGCACCCTATTGGGAGAATATTTAATAGGTTTTGTACTGAGATGCTCTTTTAAAGCAGTTGAATTCAAAGCTAAAATTTTTACTGCACTGAGAATAACTATGAATTTTTTTTGACAGTAACACATTACAATTTGAGGGGCGTAGCAGTTGATCAGCATTCTAAATATTACTGACGTGCTTTGATTGCTAAAATCGTGATAACATGAGTTTACTCAAATTATGTTTTATGACTATTTTAATGTCTTGCATAACTGTCAGGTCTCTTTCAATTTATGGTTGAAGCTTCGCTAGCTAGGTTTGAAATGATAGTTCAAATGAATACATTGAACGTTTAGTACTAAACAGGGAGCAACAAAAATAGCCCTCAATAGCCTTTAGGTAATGTGGACTTTACGCCCATGGGAACTTGTCCAAATAAAGCAGATGACTTTTTATTTTTTTGGGTGATTCTTCAAATGATCATAGAACAAACATTAACCCTGGAAGATGCTTTTAACAAGTGTAAAATAAATAGCAAAATCTACTGGTCACAGAGCGCACAGCAGGTGCACCAACACACTGTGCCATAGAGTGGTAAATTGCAGGCTTGGGTCTGCAGGGGGGTGGGGGGAGGATACAACACGGAAGAAATAGAGGCAGTTTCACCCCAAGGCCACTTTTACACACCACCTAATGCCCCATTGCAGAGAGGCATCAGATTGCCCTGGCTGTAGGTCACCTACCCATCCACTCAGGTGGGTGAAGGGAAAATATATTTCAGACGGGGGCCAAAAGAAATAGAGAGAGACCTGGTCATGTTCCGCCCCACCACCAGCAACTCCCCCCACCCCCCAACCCCACTGCTGCACGATGCTTGGAAGTTTAGAAACGTGAATTGTTTTGTGCTCATTTTAAATTACACTATTTAGACGATTACAGCATAGGCCAGCTGCAAAAGACACGTACCTAGTGTTTTACAGAAACTGGTCTTTGATGAAATCATGTAAAAAAAGACCATTCGGTGTTGGTATCCGGCTTATTACCATTCTGCATCTCCTAGAGACGGTGCGATTAAAACTGTTAAAGGGGAAATCTCACCACAGCACAATTCATTGTTATTGTGCGCAAACAATACATCATTAAAAATACTAATAAACTATAGTGCAACTTGTACGTTAAGGCATTTTATCCATAACCCAAGTAAAACAGAAATATATCAAAGCACCTTCCATGAAGTCTGTGTGATACCAAAGTTACAGTAAATATAGCAACCAACAAAACTCTGAGGAGTCGGTAAGCTGCTCCATTGTATTTCTTTCAACTATTTACTTAACATATTTTACGATAAAACCCGTCATCTGACTCACAATTTTGTGGAGGTCTTTTTTTTAAAGATCTGAAAACCTGGAAGGTGCAACTTAAATGTTACTGCTAGGTGGGCTAAAAGATAACGTTTACACTGGTGTGACCGGACACACAGGATTCTGAAATAATATACATCAATTGAATGAGAAATTAATTGTATATTTTATGCACTAAATGTTCTGTTTATAAAGCAAGCCTATTTGCAACACAATCTGTGGTGCCCAGTTACTGGAAACATATGCTCAAGCCACTATTTTATAATAACCAGCAGAACAGCAAGTGGCAGACTTAACAAGGTTAATACTGATGGCACATTTGTCATGCTAGCTACATGGAGTTGCTTATTGCTATGTAAGAAAACATTTATTTTTATCTCAAGTGTCAAGAACTCTGGTCTGTTTGAAAATGCCCAGTTAAATTACTAATTTGCATGGCACTGTTAGTGAGCATTCTCTAAAGGAAAACAAGATTAAAGAGCTGCACATAGTCAGAAAATGTGCATATCCGAATGGACTATATTTTGGAATAATGTTATTAAGAAATTTAATGCCACCATTTAGCTCTAAACAATACAGCAGCTCAAAATTCCACAAGAAACCAGGTTGGAATTGCATGGTCTATACAGAACTCTTTACCCAACTATATTTTCTGGTGTGTCAAACAGCACATTTTCTTCCTCAAAGTAGGTGCTGTCTCATTACTGATTATTGATGTTAATGCCATTGGCTTCAGACCACCAGATCGTTCATTTTGGATTCTATATAATGTGAGAATGCTGGGTGTTCTGAAGGTAACCAAGATGCTACGGAAGTAATATCACAATAACAAGCCATAGTTTCACATGCTTCCACACTGCACTCTGTTCAGCAAATTAGCTTTTTAAAATATATATGTATATATAGAAAGGTCAGTTTGAAATGTTAACAATGAATTCAAAGTTTATAGGTGTTAAGATTGAACAATGAACACAGCGTTGTCTAGGCTAAAATTCGACGTGCACCCGAGAGGGCTTCAGCTGTCATATCTGTTTTCCATTCTTTATAAAGGTTGTTGAAAAACAGAATATTGAAGTTGTGTTGTCATTATGGAGATGCTGGAATAATGCTTCGTTCATGAATAATTAAATGCGCATCAGAGAACCTATGAAGTAAGGTAGCTTTTAATTTGGGCTCATATCTCGCTAGTATTTATAACAATACATGAATTTAAACTAAGCTTGCTTGGAGCAGAAGCAGAAATATACATGCTGAACTGTGCCAAAATTCCATAAGGAAAAATGGGCACCAGCAGCTGCACAAGTATAGTATGAAGTATATTAATTCATGTAGTTACCTTATCCAGATCATTAAAAAAATAAAATGCATTGGTCTCCTTGTTTCTGACATATCTAGCTTCTGTTTAAATTAACCAAGTACAGAGTTATCAATAAAAATTTAGTTGTGAAATTGAGTTTAAATTAAAACTGGCAGTTTGTTGACTGAAAGGAAAACACCTGCAGTTGGGAATAGAGGGTCATATTGTTAATTGGTCTGTTCTACTTGCTAAATTTGAGTCCAATAAAACCTTGTGGTTTTTGGCTGCTCCAGTAATATGAATCGCTGCCTTTCAATCCAATTCATGTGAAACCAATCACAAAATATTTTGCCAAATGTGCTGTATTGAGGTATCATGCATCCTGAATTTTAGCCTTGCACAGTTAATAGCAGATGATGCGAGCAGAGGAAAAACTCAATTGGGGGGGGGCAGACAAGGCAATGCAGACAAAGGAAAAAACAAGACCTGAAACTTGTGCGGCAGAGAATGATGAAACTTGGAAGGAAGAGGAGGAGGAGGGTGGGGAGGCCTGTGAGGGGTGTAAATGTGATCTAAGGACCATCTGTTATTTGGCTGTTTCACCTGAAAAGAAAGTGCAAACAACAACATAGCTGTATATATGCATCATGAAAAATGCAGAGGCATTTCTAAGCAAAGGAGACACTTTCAAGTGCTGTTGTTAAAAGTATGAAAAATAGTACCCTTCCCTAAGGTTCTTCATCATCTTCATCTCTCCATCCCATGCCAAACACTGTTCACTGTCCAATGGGACACAGGTGACTAGTTTAGGCCCGGGCCCAGTGCCAGCCTGTAATTAGCTGGAAAGGGGGAAGGTGTAAGGTAGCAGCCAATTATGATTGTGCACCCCCTCACATCACAATAGAGTTTAATTTCTGTTCTATGGCTCCCTGAAGTGTACTGAAATTGAAACCTGCACAAGTGCAAGAGTGGGGCAAGCGCTCCACCACATTGCGTTTAAGGCACCAAGACACTGAGCCTTCATATTACTTGATTTGGAGTCAAGTACTTTAACTGCAGTCAAACCCACTTATGTTCCCCCTAGAAAGAACTAATAACATTGTTCCATTAAAGTTGCATTTTCACATTTGATTTGGCTAATATGGTATAAATTTAGGTCTCCAGGAAATAAGAATGCATATTTTTATTAAAGAAAATTAATGCAGGCAGATGTTTATTACTTTAAAAGGTGCTAATTTACACAAGAAGCCGAACATCAATTTATATTTAGTTCAGGAAAAAGAAATGTTAAAACCAAATTCAACTGCTGCATAAAGCCACTTCATTTGGATGTTCTTTTTATGCTGCCGTTCCTCTACAAACAGGCATTGCTCAGAAAAACACATTGGCTTACTGCACAAATGCTGGTATTCTTTCCATTGGAGTTTGTTGAGACATGCCAGTCCTGCAAGGTAGTCACCACCTTCATGTCCCCATCGGCATTGTAAAGTTCCCCATCAGTGCCATGAGGTATCTACAGTACGAAGTCTTACAACACCAGGTTAAAGTCCAACAGGTTTGTTTCGATGTCACTAGCTTTCGGAGCGCTGCTCCTTCCTCAGGTGAATGAAGAGGTCTGTCTGTCTTCAGACCTCTTCATTCACCTGAGGAAGGAGCAGCGCTCCGAAAGCTAGTGACATCGAAACAAACCTGTTGGACTTTAACCTGGTGTTGTAAGACTTCGTACTGTGCTCACCCCAGTCCAACGCTGGCATCTCCACATCATGAGGTATCTAGTTAGTGTCATAAGGTACTTCAAAGCCAAATTGCAAAATATGCTGACTTGCAACAGCGCAACTTGCTTTCCTTCCCCTGCTTTTAGGAGGTAAATATTCTACTAGAGTTTCCCCACCCTTGTTCACTGCAACTTTATTAGGAGCAACTTGGCCTGAACCACTATCTCATATTCAGTTATGGAGCAGGTTTCAAAGTGCTCAGTCCATTTAGCACACAATTTTATCCTAGCACCACTGCACAAACATTTTCCCACCTGACAATTAGTTATCATATCCTACGCCATATTTTTGGCCATTTTTGATCTCACCCACACCCTCCAGATGCTTTGAGAATAAGGATATTGTAAATATATGAAAATAAATGACACGCAAATTATCTTCTAATAGAGCAGTAACTTTGGATTACGAGACTGATGCTATGCTATCACTAGTGATACAGACATTATGTTCAATGTCTCCTATTCATACTTTCAAACTCATAATTTAGGTTCACAACACTCCAGGGTTTCTGTTACCTATCTGAAATGTGTACACAAATAGAATAATGGTATCCAACTCTCCTACTAATCTCTCTTATCTTTCTCAGTCTGTCAAATAGAACCAGGGAAACAATTTTGTCATATCCCTTCTGCAATACTGATGATACGCACTCCCTGTGGCAAATTCCCAGAAGGGGAAGATAGGCAGCCCAACACTTATCCTGTCTTCCCCACACACTGGGATAACGTGATTATTAGAAGCTGATTGGAAGATAACAGGATGAAAACAAAAACAGAAAAAAGTAAATCTCATTACAATTATTTATTTCATGCCTTTCCCCAACATCCCTCATTCTGCAACTCAACATGCATTACTCTAATTCATTTGCCAGACTGAAAATAATTGCCGAGTTAAAAGCAATGTCAGATTCCATTTTGAAAAATAGCAGGCATAACAGCTTTAATGCTCACCAGGGAAGTTCAATTTGGCACTCAAATCACTTTCCACGCATTGGAAACCAATATGCTGCCTCTGCACAGAAAGTTCAAGGGGCACATGTATCTCTTCATCCAGCCTAGAATAATGTTCCAAGATATTGGTGCATGGAAGCCTTCATCAATACCAAGCTACTAATACTAACCTTCCCTTATCAATACTAATCTTCCCTCATTAATACTAATCTTCCCTCATCAATACTAATCTTCCCTCATTAATACTAATAATAAGTCATTATTATTGTCACAAGTAGGCTTACATTAACACTGCAATGAAGTCACTGTGAAAATTCCTGAGTCGCCACGCTCCGGCGCCTGTTCAGATACAAAGAGGGAGAATTCAGAATGCCCAATTCACCTAACCGCACGTCTTTCGGGACTTGTGGGAGGAAACTGGTGCACCCAGAGGAAACCCACGGAGACACAGGGAGAACAAGCAGACGCTGCACAGACAGTGACCCAAGCAGGAATTGAACCCGGGACCATGCCGCTGTGAAGCAACAGTGCGAACCACTACGCTATCATGCAGCCTCTGCTAATCTTCCTCCACTAATACTAGTCTTTCTTTGCTAATACTAGTCTTCCTTTACTAATACTAGTCTTCCTTTACTAATACTAATCTTTCTTGTCTATCACTAACCTTATTTCGCTAATGCTAATCTTCCTTCATCAAGACTAATCTTCTTTTGCCAATGCTAATCTTTCTTCATCAATACTAGTTTTCCTTCATAAATACTAGTCTTCCTCCACTAATGCCAGTCTTCCTCCGCTAATACTAGTCTTTCTGGACTATTACTAATCTTACTTCACAAATGCTAATCTTTCCTCATTAATACTAGTCTTCCTTCATCAATACTAGTATTCCTTCATCAATAATAGTCTTCCTTCACTAATACTAACCTTTCTTCACTGATACTAATCCTCCTTCACTAATGCTAATCTTCCTACAGCAGTACTAATCTTCCATCCCTAATACTAATCTTCCTTTGCCAATATTAATCTTGTGTCAACAATACTAGTGTTTCCTCATCAATGCTAGTCTTCCTTCACTAATACTCATCTTTTTGTAAGAAGCCTCCTGTTAATCCCTGTCTGTCCCTTGTTTTTTCCTTTTAATTTCTGTTATTCTGATATTTCAATTTTTGTGCCTGGACAATTAATGGGACCTATGCCTTTAAGATGGACTTCACCTTTAATTTACGACAAGCAGGGCACTCCAGCTGGATGTGCTGTTTGGGCTGACTTGAGTGATGTCACCTCTTGATGGACTTGACTGGCGGCAAACGAGCTGTTTTATAATTGCCGGACCTTGGCTGACGTTTGATGTTGATTGGTGCTGACCATTCTGGAATATTTCTTCCTCTGTGGGACTGTGTTTTGCTTTTAGTTTTGTTTCTAACAGAAGCTGGAGGGTCACAGCTCTGATTTCTATCTCTCACCTGATGGATTATTTCTGAAGGTTCGGAGTAAAGATCTTTCTCTCTGCACAGCCAGTTTGAGCAGCAAAGTAATTCCAGTCCAGTACCAGCTGCAGGTCAGTTGTTTTAAAACCCTTTTTTAAATCTCTTGTCAGGAACTCTGTTCTTATCTCAGAAAGGCTGTTAGACATTCTGGTGGAGTTAGACACAAATAAGAATTACACAGGCCCGAGGTGTTTTTTTGGGGGTGAAGGCCCAATAAAAATTAAAGGGACTCCCAGAGGGAATCCTACAGCCTGGGAGTTCTGAATGAATGTAACTGCCAGAAGATCCTCCTTAGCAATCTAACCGTTGGTTTCACTCGCTCTGCATCCTGGAAGTATGGCCTACTGGCGCATCTTCCATTTCATATTTTAATTTCTATTATTTTTATCCCTCCCCCTCCCTGTGTGTGTCTGTTTTATGTGTGCGTTGGGTAGAGGGTGGGACGGTAAAAGGGGGCAGGCAGGAGTAGTAGATTAGCTGTCCATTATTCCATTCTAAGTATTGCATGTCTTATCTCTATTTTTGTTATAAATAAATGGTTGCTGTGTTTCGCTTTCTAATCTGGTGCCTGTTTGGAACAGTCAAGGGCCAAAGATCTCAGAAACTTTATACAAATTATTGGTTAATTCATTTGTGTTGGGACTCCGGGATCTGTGCGGCTGGAATTGATTGTGCACTAACCCAGGGTGTCATAACACTTCACTAATTCTAATCTTCCTTCACTAATAGTAATCTTCCTTTACTAATGCTAACCTTCGTTCATCAATATTAGTCTTCCTTCAGTAATACTAGTCTTCCTTCATCAATACTCTTCTTCCCTCATTAATACTAATCTTCTTTCGCCAATATGAATCTTTCATCAATACTAGTCTTCCTTCAAAACTCTTCAGAATAGCTCATGTTTATCAGTAGAATACATCATTTTGTGTGTTCATGGCTGATGTTGGTGGCGTTATTCAATTTAGGATCAGAGTATTTAGAACACTGTTAGCCGCCTTTAGCATCAGTTGCTCGCAGGCGAGTGCCTTACTGAGGCACTTTATCAGTGCTAATAAAATACATAGCTAATTTCAATGGAATAATGCCAAGTTATCATACTGAGAATTTATAGGAGAGCAGCAACTCTCTGGCTGCAGCATGTGGGTGCTATTAATAGCCAAGAGAGCTGTGAATGAGGCCAGGACAGTCAATTCGCAAGCGAAATGCAAGAATGATTCTCTCATTAATCATCCATTTCCTGAGCTGCCCAAATACATCGACTGAGCAAGTGATTTGGAAAGGGCCCATGAACCCAGGACTATTAAAAGAAATTATTGTTCATACAAGAAGTGACAGAGCCAAGAGAGTGGGATAGCAACAAAAGGAGATGGAGCAGACAAAGACAGAGGTGTTAACATTAAATATACAATTGCTGGATTGAGACATATTGTTATTAGTTGTTCCTATGTGAGTGAAATCAGTACAGGTGCTATACTGCACAAAGTAGCAAACTTAATGTTTGACAATAATTCAGTATCTACTCAGTTAATCTTAAATGCTTGCATTCTCCAAATTCAGGATCATGTTTAGAGCAGGCTTCTGTTAAAATATGCCGATTTTCCTCAAACATGAGACTTTGAGAGTCCTTTTGATCTAATGTGTATCTGGCGAGAATATTGAACTGCAGATTTTATATTTTGGCTGCCGCAAATCTGTGTATCCACATCCAAGATACTTTAATACAAGTATTTGCTGTGATTTTAGTTAGTTAGCCTTCATCGGCACAATAGGTGGCAATGGTTCACCCGAAATGGTGTGACCAGTCCACCCACTAGATTGTGGGGTAGTTAAGTCAGTCTTGCCAAAGCTGTGTGCTTGGAACAGCTGAGTGAATGAATAGCTGGAGACAGGTGGTGAGTTTTTGATGCACATGGGCAATAAGACAGGGATCAGATTGCGGCTAACAAACTAAACTGTTGCGATCCATCAGAGTCTGAGAGGCCACACTGAGGCTGGTCACACTTCTGCTTCTGTGGCCCTGCCCCAGTGCATAAAAGAGCATGACAGCTGGGGCTCTGTTGTTTGGATGGGTAGAGTGAGAAAAGAGGAAGATTAACAAAACTATTAATTTACCATCTTTCTTACTTTAACCAGGGCATGGAGAGGAGGAAAGTTCCAATTCCTTCTCATTTAACAATGGGAAAGGCCAGAAAACCAAAATTAACTAAAAACAAAATGAATTAATGTCCGCACATCCTATGCATGAGGCAGCTGCGGTAAATCTGGCATTTAATAATTAGGAGTCACAGGACTTGCTTGAGGTAAAACGATGCACATTTTATGCATTCCCCTCCCCCCCCGAAGAATTCCTGCATATTTCTGGACAAAACCAGAGAGACGATTGAATTAAATCTCAGCAGATTTGTGATAGCACCTTAACATTTAATCACAAGTTCTTTTGTAACCAGTTATTAAATATATGATTAATTTTTAGTCATCATTTCGAGAGTTCTCATCTGTTAGCTGAAATCATCCAATGTGTCAAATATGTTGAGGACCAGACGACAGAATGCATTCAAGCAGAAATATGTTTGAGCTGGTGTATTTTTTCATACTGCATGAGTATTCTGTTTAGTCCGGTTTTAATTTGATCCTGGTTACCATTGCTGGACTAAGAGGTTGAGCCAATAACCTACTGCCCGGCCATCTGAACTTTCAACTTTATGACTGGGCACCAGGATGTAAGGAGAATGTCTCCATTTAATCACCATCCCAAAATGGCATCAGATACCTAGCAATGAAGTGTTAAAGTGGGCTCAATTTACTGATATTTAAGAACTTAAATAAGTGATTAGCAGAATATGTTACAAATATGCTTGAGATCGTCCCTGTTCTTCCACTGATGAACAGGAAAGGGTCGAAATCTCAAATGATTAATGATTAACATTGAGAGTCAGAAGCTGTATTTCTTGGACTCGTTATAGCTCCTTTATTGGCGACAAAGGCAAGCTTTGGCTTGCCACAGGACCCTATGGAGAAATTTCAGTCTCGATTTACCATTTGCAACAGCTTACGAGCAACACATATTGCATGTCAGATAGCAATTCATTTGTATAATTACTATTGAAAGGTCATTATTAACTTATTTCCTTCTGACTGTTTATGCATGTTAAACAATCCCACATCCAATTTACATCAGCAGACGCCTGGTCTTTAATATATGAGATCTCCGAGTAGAAATGCTCATGAGATACAACAAATTGCTTACTGCTAAAAACAAGCAGAAAAGGATCCATCTTGTTGCTATGCATCTAGCTGCTTATTAGGCTCTTACCACAGATTTCCGGATACTTGCTCGTGGCTTTGGGATGGGTTTGCCAGCTTTGCTTTCAAGGCTATCTTGCATTGTGGGTGGGCCGTGGCTCCCTTTCCTGGCTTGTAGGGCCAGCTGATAGGCCACTTCGAAAGCTTGTCCCAGTGTTAAAATGATCTCATAGGCTAAATTCTGCAGGGGAGAAAAACAAAAGCGAAAGAAAAAAATGTTGGATTTGCCAGAGTCGTTTGAAATCAACCGAAGAAGAACAACGTGAAAGGGATTGTATGCAACAACTGAAGTGGATTTTCTGACTTCAATGGGATCAGATGTAGTGAGTTCTGAAGTATGATTATTCTAATCCCTAAAGTAAGAATGATGAATGTCATGTCTGATTACATTACCCTTTTTTGATATTACTTATTAAAGCAGCAACATATTAACTTAAAAGTGGCATGTTTCATAATTAAAGTCAAGTCCAACTCATTGTAGAAAATATTTCATTAGGCAGTTTATTAATATCCCAACTTCAAATTATTTTTCTTCCTTGCATCAACTGATTTGATATCAGCAACATCAATATATAAATAAATAACTGTGAGGTGTTTGCTTTTGACAAGTTATTCATACTACCTCATGTTTACATTGCTCTCTGAGGCTATGTTGCTTAATTATGATTCAAAGGTTGTATTGTGTCAGCATTTTTTAAAAAACTGACAGATTGCTAATATCTAATGCGCTTACTGCCAACAATTTGATCTGTAATACTGTGGATCTCCATGGAAACAGCAGGATCTTTTCCACTGCAGCTGTGTTGCTGATTCTAACTGGAGATTCCTGCAGCACCGGGGTCCATTTTATAGTCATTTATGTTTGAACTACTTCCAGTGTACTACCATTAGAACGCTTGTGCAAATAGTCTCAGGAATGTCGAGTGCCCTGACTTGACCATTTGGTCACGGTCTCACTATGTTAAAATTCAAGGAATATTTACTCCCAACATTGGGAGTCCATTGTACAGCACAGTTGGCATATAGGTGAGTTCAAGAATGCATTAGGCACAGATATTAAAATTTTGAACAATTGGCTAAATGAGGCTGTCATCTGCAGTTGCAAAATAAAGTTGCGACTTTCACTAAATTTGATAGGGCAAGTTGTATTTTCCGTAAGATATTCCAAATTAGAAAAAAAGAGTGAAAACAGTTTTCTGCCTGAATAAAAATGGATGTCACCTTAGTTATAACCTGAAGGTACCCAAAATGTCAACTGCGAAGTGTTACACGTCTGGCCCAGATCTTCTGTTCTCTGGATCTTCAGAGACCCAAGAGGCATGTCAGGACCTCATGGACATCCCGATGCACTGACCTTGGTGGAAACTGCTTGGGAAGTTTGAACTTTGGACAGGCCAACCCCGTTCTCCCTAGGACCCTCTGTTTAAATGGGCCTGGTGAACATTTACCCAGGAAATATCAGATGCAAAAATATTTGTCTAACTCCTGGGTAACTAAGGAATTGACACCCCCGATCACCTGACCTCTTTGCTACTCACTCTTACCTCACCCACCTGCCACTCTACCCACCTGCCACCTTATGCACCAGTCATGCTATCCACCAGCTGTTCCACCCATTTTACACCCTACCCATTTGCTAGCCTAGGCAACTGCCACTCAGCCCACATCTATTTATTTAACCACGCACCTTACCACCCATTTATTCACTCCATTCAATCATTGATTCAGGAGAAGCTGAGCTTGGAAGACCTGGCAAGAAATGCGGAGCAGGACTAAGGTGTGGAAAAGTTCCAGCGGAGACCCGCACCTATGTTTAGTGGGGTACTAAATATTTAAAAATGTTATATGCCATTTGTCAAGATTTTCTGATACCTGTATTCTAAATAATGGCCCAAATCTTCCAGTCTGCAGATTGTCAGAGGCCCGATATATGACAGGAGATGCGCATCAGGACCCTGTGGAAATCCTGACGTGCGGACCTTGGTGGAATTTTCCCAGGAGGTTTAAACGTCCGATGGCAATTCCATGTTGCCTGGGGCCCTCCTCAGATTTCTCCGACCCTGAGCTTAGGGTGGAGACTTAAGATGGATATGTGCGATTTACCAGGAAATGTTAACCAGTTTATAACCTGATCTAACAACCGAGTAACTTCACAACTGATGCCAACCCCCCCCCCCCCCACCACCCACCACCCACACACCCCGTGGCCAAACAACTATTCCATGACCTGACCTGACTGCGCCCACCCACCCCCCACAACCCGATTACCCCCACAACCAGACCCAACTACACCCCAGATCACCAGACTACTACCATGACTTGACCTCATTACCCCCAATCCCATCCCAATTGTGGGATTGGGGGTAATGAGGTCAAGTCATGGTAGCAGTCCTTTAACCTGCCAGTCCACTCTCATGCCAGCCCACCCACTGACGGTCTGCTCACTCACCGGCCCACGCACCAACTCACCCACCTATCCACTCTCCCAGTCACCCATCTAACTACTTCATCCACCTACTCATCTGCCCAGCTTAATTAAGTCACTCAGCCAGCCATTCACTCATCCATCCACCAACCCACACTCATTCAATAAAAGGCTGGTCCTTGAAATACCCCAGTACGGCAACTCCTTCCTTAAAAAAGGGGCGTGCCTGCTCCTTCCCCTGGCTATACTCCGCTCCCTGTTAGCTGGGATCGGAAGATTCCAGAAGAAATGGGCAGCAACGTCATGTCAGGGAAATCTTCATTGTTGCTGACCGCAAGATCTGGGCCACCATTACATGGAAATTGCAACTGGTACTGTAGAACTTGGTGAGACAGAAATAGCTGCAACTTTATTTTCTAACTGTATAACTAATTGTTCACTAACAACCTCATTCAGCCAAATCTGCAGAATTTAAAGATTCATATCTTCAATTAGTCTGGACAGCAACTGTGCCATAAAATGTACTCAAACATTGCGTGTAAATATACTTTGAATTTTAACATAGTAGAACTGTATGCAAATTATGGCGAGATGCTCCAGTCAGAGCACCAGGTGTTCCTCAGAATATTTGCACGAGCGTGAAAATGGTCATAAGAGAGTCCTGTTTAGCATGGTATTATAGATGTACACAAATACACCAATGAGACGAACAGCGTCCAAGTCAAATGTTATTTATTCATTCTGGGGTGTGGCTTTGCTGGTAAAAGCTAGCAACTATTGACCATCCATAAAAATGGAGTGGCTTGCTCGGCCACTTCAGAGGGTATGGAAAAGTCAACCACATTGCTGTGGTTCTGGAGTCATATGTAAGCCAGACCATAGAAGCACAGCAGATTTCTTTCCCCACAGGGCAAGAGTGAACGAGATGGGGGTTTTACAATAATTAGGTAGTATCGTCGTCACCATTATGGAGACTTACTTTTTATTCTTGATTTATTTACTTAACTCCATTTAAATTCCATGATGGAAATTCTCCTATCCTGGTGTGCAATCTTAATTTTTTTTTCCAATTGGATAAGAAATGTGTAGCACTGCTGCCTCATGGCACCGAGGACCCGGGTTCGATCCTGGCCCCGGGTCACTGTCTGTGAGGAGTTTGCACATTCTCCTCGTGTCTGCGTAGGTCTCACCCCCACAATCCAAAGAGGTGCAGGACAGGTGGATTGGCCACGCTAAATTGCCTCTTAATTGAAAAAAAAAAATGAATTGGGTACTTTAAATTTTAAATATACGCTTGTAGGCCAATTTCAACTGCCAATTATTGAATAATATCCAATGGTTTCTGTACATTTGTGAGATATATTAAAGCAAAGGCCTGATTGTTTTCTAAAGTAAGCCATGTGGTCTCGAAAGGCCGAATGTGACATATATCTTTATCTTTTTATTTTTTAAATTTGTTCTTGGGATATGGGTGGTGTTGGCAGTGCCCATTCCTAAATGTCCTTGAGTAGGTGGTGGCAAGTTGCCACCTTGAACTGCTGCAGTCCACCTGGGCTAGGTACACTGGTACACCCACAGTGCTGGGGTTAGGGAGATATTTTTAATAATAATCTTAAGTGTCACAAGTAGGCTTACATTAACACTGCAATGAAGTTACTGTGAAAATCCCCTAGTCGCCACACTATGGCGGCTGTTCGGGTACACAGAGGGAGAATTCAGAATGTCCAATTCACCTAACAAGCACGTCTTTCGGGACTTGTGGGAGGAAACGGGAGCGCCTGGAGGAAAGCCACGCAGACACGTGGAGAACGTGCCGACTCCGCACAGACAGTGACCCAAGCAGGAATCGAAGCCGGGTCCCTGGCACTGTGAATCAACAGTGCTAACCACTGAGCTACCGTGTCGCTCTCATGGACTTAGGTGGTCCCTACCAGGTTTGAAATCACTGAGTGATTTGCTAGGCCATTTAAGAGGCCACTTGTCAACCACATCGCTGTAGGTCTGGAATCAGATATAGGCCAGAATGGATAAGCATGGCCTATTCCCTCCCCTGAAGGACATTAGTGCACCAGATGGACTCTTACGACCAAACGACAATTTCATGATCATTATCAATGAGGCTAGCATTTTACTCCTAATTATTAACTAATTGAATTCAAATTGGCCCAGCTGCCGTGATGGGACTTGAACTCTTTTCTACGCTGTGTTAGTCTTGGCCTCTGGATTCGTCCAGTGACATTAGCATTATGGTACCCCTGATATCCATATTATCTTTAAAACATATCTGGACATTAAACTTTTATACTTTTTCCTTTGATTCAAATGCAATGTTTAAAAGATTGGGGTAGCACGGTGGCACAGTGGTTAGCACTGCTGCCTCATATGCCAAGGACCCGGGTTCAATTCCAGCCTTGGGTGACTGTGTGGAGTTTTTACATTCTCCCTGTGTCTGCGTGGGTTTCCTCCGGGCGCTCTGGTTTCCTCCCACAGTCCAAAGATGTGCAGGTTAGTGGATTGACCATCCTAAATTGCCCCTTTGTGTCCCAAAAAAGGGTTAGCAGGGTTACTGGGTGATGGGGATAGAGTGGGGGTGTGGGCCTAGGTAGGGTGCTCTTGCACTTTCAGTGGGTTGATGCAGACTCAATGGGCCGAATGGCCTCCTTCTGCACTGTAGTGTAGTGATTCTATGATTGTAGTGAGTTTCACACTTGCATAGAATTTATCAGCTGCAATTTAATTTTACTCTTTTGAGAAAAATGAAATGCAGATGGAGCGAACACATCAAAATTTGATTTGGTTGTGGGCCAATATCAAGGCTTTATCAATTGGGACTAGCAAGATAGCATGCAAGTTTGTTCATTTCTGCACACCTCTCAGATAATCATAATCTATTGTTGATGGCTCCGTTTAAACTAGTTATGCAGTAAAACCTGAAACCGAAAACGCAGCTAATTGATTGCTGCCCAGCTCAGTGGTGGAGAAATCCCTTCAGGAAAGGGGGGGGGGGGGGGGGGAAATCACACATGAGAATCTCTCCGTCACTTCAGAAAAAGATGAAAAATGCCAAGAGACTGACCACATCAAACGCGCTGAAAACATGACAGTAGTGGTAACTCGACTTTAAGTCTTTGGTGATGTAAGCAAAGGTAGAAAGATCTTCGGGGTCTTGGGCAGCACAAGAAATATTCCTAATTTCATGTTCTGTGATGATATTCTGCACAGGGTTAAAAGAAAGCACCAAAATTAGCAGGTTTCCAAATAACCAAGAAGAAGCATTTGCAGGGCCCAACACTAATATGTACAAAACCTGTTACATATAATTCGCGAGGCTCATCACAGTGCAGGAGGACATGAAACTGCTTTTAGCTCCTTTGGCTGAGATGTAAGAAAGTAGCCTTGGTTTAGCCTGACGTAACAAGTCAGGAGTTGCTGGGATCGCTCAGTCATGGCATGTTTATGTTGTATTTTAGGGCTTCACTTGTTCTTGCTAACCGCATGGCTGTGCATGACTTACATAATGTTATCAGGCTGCATTAATTTCAGTGAACAGATGATAAATGCTCAGTCACTGGGACTTCAACAGAATGAAGAACATCTAGAACTCTCTGGACAGGTAGCGGCAATCACTAAACAATGACACGTTCATCTGTACTCTCTGCAAAAAACATTCCTAAAATGATTGCGTGTTTCAAAAAAATGTATTCCTGCATGGTACCATATTTATACAAGGTGCTGACTGAATTGCCAGTTATAAACAATAGTTGATGTGATGTTTGTAACAGAATAAGAGGTAGCAACCGTTAATTAACCATTGAAGGAAAGGTTTCTGACAATGACAAGAATTTAGGTGACAGAAATGTGGGGCTCAGCTAAATTGAGTCAGCTGCTCCATGAAACAGTATTAGACTGAATGGAAAATAGAGCCTGAATTCAAATACCTCAAGTAGAAATGTAAAGGCACGTTTAAGACAGACTCCTGGCAGACTTTCAGTTATAAATAGAGGAAGAAACGATTTTCTGAAATGATAACCTATATCTGAATCTCAGCTGCCACAGGTCAATTCTCTCTGGCTTCCAGATGGAACAGTCCCGAGGTAATGTTTGGCTATCTTGAGCTTTAAGAGCTAGATAACGTGCAGGCATTTTCAAACAGCATTTCAATGTCAGTGTAACTTGGTTATATAGTGAAATGAGCTTGATGAAGCTATAACATCACAAATTTTACACAGTGCAAGGAAATCTAATGCTGTCAGACTTATGTCAGTGTGGTCTTTGGGCCTGGGGAAAAGCTGATAACTCTACTTGCATAAGCTCTTGGAGTCTAGCTTTTTGTTGCTGGATTTAATATTTTATGCTTTGCTTATAGCTTCTTTTTGAAATCCCTGCTCCAATGAAAAATACATTCGGATCAGTTTTCCTGCTCATTGCCTGAACTACAATGTTAAAAATTTTGGATCCAGGAAATAAGGCCATTTTAGCTCCCAGGATAATGAGCACTCTAAACCAGTGAACATTAGATAGTATTGGGGATAATTTAATTTCTTATTATAACTTTTACTGAATTAGTGAACTCCCCACCATTGATCCCCTGCCTGTCCAAATTAAATGATGGTGTTCTACTACACAGTTACTGCACTTTACATTGCTAATTGTATGGATATGTATGTCTTTTCTAATGTATTAACATTTTCTGAGTGCATCAATCTCTGTGACCAGATGATAAACACAGCAGAGTCTGGACACATAGTCTGGACATATTGAATCGAAGGAGTTTAAAAAAAAATATTTCATGGAATCGGAGCATCACTGGCAAGGCAAGCATTTGTTGCCCAGTCCTACTTGCCCCTCAAGTGGCGGTGACCCGCCTTCTTAAACTGCCGTAGCACACATGATGTAGGTACACCCACTGTGCTGCTAGGAAGTTTCTGGATTTTGACCCAGTTGTTGTGTTTGGTCTTCAATATCTTGCAAAGGAATTTTTGTGAGGGCCACGAAGAATCCAGCACGAGTTTTAAGGATACAAAGTAATAACATTTATTTACAATAACATATATATATAACAGCAGCAGCAACTTCCCTTGCTGCACACTCCTTCTTGCTGGTTCCAAACTGGCCAGCTTTATTTATACTTGGAGTTTACTAATGGTTTCTCCGCCCCCCTCATTGGGGAAGCTCATATTCCCACAGGATTGTGGGATTGTCATTAGTCCCCAGCCAATGGTAAGCAGGCAGGTTATAACATCCCTCCCCCCCCCCCAAAGTCCAAGGAATCCACCGAAGACCCTGGCGAAGGAGGGCGTCGGACTCGTTTTGCCGCAGGCCGGACACCATTTGCACGCGGCGCTGGATCAGGCGGCGTGTAACGAGACGGAGACCGGCGCTTCCATGATGAACGGCGCAACGGTTGTACATCCACGGCCCGTGGACCCGAGGATTCCCCCTCTGATGCATCCTGTGTCTCCATCTCGGAGTCAGAGTCTGCTGCCTCCGTCATGTCAGCGTCTCTATCGCCATTCGGTTCTGTAACGACCTGCGCAGGCTTCGAGTGAGGCACCAGTGGAAGATTGTGAGGACTACCTTCTCTTGTCTCTGCGGCTGTAGAAATGAGCACCGGGGGCGGGGAATCTTTTGAGGGGATAGTCTTCTGGACCGAACGTGGTCTACATGTTTGCGCTGGAGACGACCCTGGGCTTGCACCTGGTAAGATATAGGGCCTATTTGGCGAAAGATTACGCCAGGAACCCACTGGGCACCACCAGCAAAGTCCCGAACGAACACTGGGTCACCGGCACAAACTGCCAAATCGGCCGATGCCGAGAAAATCCCTGTCCCTGCCGTTCTTGTGTGCGGCGTACATTTGTGCCAAAGTCTGGGAAAACCATACTAAGGCGGGTGCGAAGTCTCCGGCCCATTAGGAGTTCTGCGGGAGCTACCCCAGTCACCGCATGGGGAGTGGTCCTATACGCAAACAAAAAGCGAGCCAGTCTCGTGTCCATTGATCCGGAAGACTGCTTCTTTAGGCCTCTTTTGAATGTCTGCACTGCGCGCTCTGCCAACCCATTTGAAGCCGGGTGGTAAGGGGCAGTGCAGATATGGTGGATGCCGTTCATCTTCGTGAACCTCGCAAACTCCTCACTTGTGAATGGAGTGCCGTTATCCGTGACCAGCACCTTGGGGAGGCCATGCGTACTAAAAGACAAACGCATCTTTTCAATTGTTGCGCAGGACGTTGTCCCCTGCATCTTATGCACCTCTAGCCATTTAGACTGGGCGTCAATTAATAGAAGGAACATGGATCCTTGAAAAGGGCCTGCGAAATCTGCATGCAAGCGTGCCGATGGCCGCCCTGGCCATTCCCAGTGATGTAGGGGCGCGGCCGGCGGAAGCTTCTGATGCTCCTGGCAAATGGAGCAGTTTTGGGCCACCTTCTCAATGTCGGTGTCGAGGCCTGGCCACCAGACATAACTCCGGGCCAACATTTTCATTTTGGTCACACCTGGATGCCCATTGTGCAAGTCTGTTAGTATCAGCTCCTGCCCTTTTTCCGGGACAATCACACGCGTCCCCCACAAGAGGATGCCCTCTTCCACGCTGAATTGTGACAGCTTGGAGGAAAGTGCCCGCAACTCTCCTGGGAGCTGTCTATGCTGCCCACCATACAGGACTATGTGCCGAACCTTTGACAGGACTGGCTCCGTTTGGGTCCACTCACGGATCTGTTATGCCGTGACAGGCAAGGTGTCCATAAAATTTAGGGTTGCAACCGGTCATGGGGGTCGGCATGGGGCCGGTCGATAAAAGGCAATCGGCTCAGTGCGTCGGCATTTGCTATCTGCGTTCCTGGTTTATGCTCCAGAGAATACTCGTATGCAGCAAGCAACAAAGTCCAGCGCTGGATCCGTGCGGAAGCAATGGGCGGTATTGGCTTATCCTCTCTGAAAAGTCCCAGCAGAGGCTTATGATCAGTCACGACAGTGAAATGGCGGCCATACACGTACTGGTGGAAGCGTTTCACCGCAAAAACCACTGCCAGGCCCTCCTTCTCGATCTGCGCGTATTTTTTCTCCGCTGCAGTCAATGTGCGGGAGGCGAAAGCTATCGGTCGCTCGGCCCCGTTCTCCATCTTGTGGGATAGGACGGCCCCAATACCATACGGGGATGCATCACATGTGACGAGCAAAGGCTTTCCAGGATCATAGTGGGTTAGTAACCCAGACAACGACAATTGTTGCTTTACCCGCCAGAAAGCGGTTTCTTCACCCAGGTGTGATTTTTCTTTAGCAGAAGGTGCAACGGGGCCAGCGTAGTTGCCGGATTGGGGAGGAACTTCCCGTAATAGTTTACGAGACCGAGAAAAGAACGAAGATGCGAAGTGTCAGTCGGGGCGGGGGCCTGTTGAATCGCACGCACCTTCTCTGGGACTTCGCGGTCCACCCGATAACCTAGGCCTGAAATAAGCACTTTGTGCGACGTAAACGGACTCCAGCCTCCGAAAAGCGTCGAAGGACAGCCTCCAGATTTTCCAAATGATCCTGCTCCGACGTCCCTATAATCAAAACGTCATCTAAGTAGACAGCAACACGTGGTAAACCTCTCAAAATGTCCTCCATAACACGTTGAAAAATTGCGCAGGCAGAGGATACGCCAAAGGGCAACCGTGTATATTCATACAGGCCCCGGTGTGTATTAATCATTACATATGGTCGGGAGGCAGGGTCTAGCTCCAACTGCAGGTAGGCGTGACTCATATCTAATTTTGTGAACGAGAGTCCACCTGCAAGCTTCGCGTAGAGATCCTCTATGCGAGGCATTGGATATCGGTCGAGTCGGGAAGCCGTATTCACTGTAAGTTTATAGTCGCCACACAAGCGAACTGTGGCATCTGGCTTCATTACAGGTACAATTGGTGCTGCCCAGTCAGCAAAATGGACGGGCCTGATAATACCCAAACTCTCCAAACGAGTGAGCTCCCCTAAGGCCAGTTTCTCCAAATTTGGGATAATTTCTTCCGTTTCTGGCTCGGTCAATGGTTAATCCTCCATGGTATCAGCAGCTACTATTTTTGAGTGTGCCATCTCCGAGCTCCTGCTCTTCTCAGTGTCCAGCGCGGTCTGGGCGTCCCCCATGCCCACCTCGTCATTCCGTCCAAACCACCGGAGTAGCACTTCTTGAGCCTTTCATTGCGCCCATCTTTGCTCCTGCAAAAAAGATCTCCAAACAGTTCATGCTGGTCTTCATCTGCCTCACCTTCCACGCCATTGCCGTTTGCATCTTCTTCGAAATTTTCAAACATACATTCGTAGTAAACATCATCGGATTCGGCATCGTCTGCAATGATTTTTCCTGTAAAATATAACATTGCCCACGGAATTACGTGTTCACACAGTAGGCCGCCAAGTTCAAAGTCAGCCTTGAGTTTGGCTGCCGGACTTTGGTTTAACATTGCACGCCGTGGAAATTCAGGAGGACAGAAGAACTAAAGAAGGATTTATTTGGTACAGTTTTCGTAACTGTTCTGCGAGTGCTTCGCCCTTTGTGCTTCGGTTTCATTTGAATTGTTTTCGTTGTTATTTTTTTCCCTCCCTCCAATCGATTTTGCAGCCTGTGCACCCCAGGAATTCTGGGTCATCACAGAATGATTGAAGCAGCCGCAAATCTGATATACCTTTGTGATCACCTCATTTGTGAAATACTCATTTGGCTCGAACTTAAACTCCAGAGTGAAGTTCCACGGCTTCTCATGCTCTGTCAATTTAACATTCACATCCTGCAGATGCTTTAATATGGTATCATCATGCTCCTGTATCATGCCACTGAGCACATGCACGTTCTTGAAGACTGTTAACCAGAATTGCGGAATGCTTGCTGGCTGTTCTGCTTCCTCATCTGATTTGTCGTCCTCCACCTGGATTTCCTCCATATCCTCATAAACCAAGCACACTCTAATATCTTGTAGGGATCTGTGGTATTCAGATGGCCAGCCATCTTCTGGGACACACAGTCGCTCAACTAAATTTAGGGAGCCACATGAATCTGCTCCTATGATGGATTCAATGTCCATGCCTACGATATGAAACAGTAACATGTTCCTCATGTCTGCCACGGAGAGCACAAGTTTGCATGTGCCGAAGGTCTCCATTGTTCTTGTTCCGAAAGACAACTGCATCCCTGGCCAATCAGAGACTTTCCACTGCACGTTTAGCTTTTGCAAAGCAGACCGACAAATGAGGTTGGCTTTTGTTTTAGCGTCGAAGTCACAACGTTTAGTAACACCATAGATTTCCTTCTGGTTTTAATGGTTCCCAGAGAGTTCTTACTAGATTCAGTCTTACTTTAAAAAAAAATTTCATCATTTTTGTTGCGACTCTTCTGGTTCTTGGCTGCGATGAGATTGATGAAAAACTGTTCTTCGGTATTTATCTCATCAACTACATTTACTGATCTTACATGGTCCATTGTACGACGCGCAAAACATTGTTTTGCAAAATGCCCAATATGGCCGCACCTGGAACAGACTTTTCCAAAGGCCGGACATTGCTGGGGGGCATGTTGAGTGCCACATTTCTGGCACAAGATTCCGGCGGCGGCTCTTGTCGGCCGCTTAAAATGGCCGCCCGCACGGAGACCACATTTCTTCATGACATGCATCAGAGCACTATAGGCGCTGGTGTCTTCTTCTGAGTTGGCGCCAAAACATTTCAAGCAGAGTGTGCCACTCTCTTTGCAGCTATCTCGCTCGCCTGGCAAACATTTACTGCCTGTTCCAGCATCAAATCTTCTTCCTGCAACAACCTTTCCCAGAGCTTATCATTAGCTACACCAAAGACAATTTGGTCACGCATCTGCGAAGATTTAGTGTCCAAAAAAAGGTTAGGTTGAGTTACAAGGCTAGGGTGGAGGTGTGATCTTAAATAGGATGCTCTTCCCAAGGGCTGGTGCAGACTCGATAGACCAAATGGCGTCCTTCTGCATTGTAAATTCTATGATTCTGTGATTCCAGGCTGTTGAAGTTGCATGACTGGGCCTTTAGCCCTGAGTCATTGAAAAATTCCCAGCCTCCGACTTGCTCTTTTAGTCATAGGCCGGAATTCTCTCTTCCCGTCGGCAGCTCATCCCCACCCGCGGGTTTCCCAGTGGCGCGGGGTGGCTTCAATGGGAAATCCCATTGACAAGCGGCAAGAGTAGAGAATCCTGTTGTTAGCGAACGGCACGCCGCCGAAGAACAGACAGCATGGGGGACCGGAGAAGCCAACCCATAGTATTTATATGGCTGGTCCTGCTATGTATTGTTAAACCTAGAATGTTGATGGTGGAGGAAATTATGGTAATACCATTGAATGTCAAGGGGAGATGGTTAGGTTCTCTCCTGTTGGAGATGGTCATTACCTGACACTTGTGTGGCACGAATGTCACTGGTCGCTTATCAGCCAAATGGCTTATGGATATGAATTTAACATTATGTAGTTCAGTGTGAAATATGCAAATGATAATTAGATCCCATCTGAGGATAGGCTAGTGGTAATGTGGAATTCACCACAACCCAATCACAGAAGGCACCTTGACCACTAACCTAAATGGAAAAGGAATGGTGTGAATCAATGCAACGGTATTATTGCGAAGTTTAATCATTCAACCAGGAATCAGCTGAAAACCATTTGGCAAGTTTAGTTTAACTTCACATTTTAATTGACAATGCTGTATTTGGAATATTCACGATTTTAGTCCACTACTGACAGGAAAGCTTTTAGAAAATTCAGACGCGGCTGTACATGATTTTCTACCTCTCGCTATAAATTGGCAACTGTTTTTATCCAAAAAGCTGGTATAAATGGATAATGCTGATGGAAGAGAGTTCCCTAAATGAATTGTGACTGAAGAACGACAGACAAGGGAACAAAACTAATAATGCTCAGGAAAGGCTTGAGATTTAATATTTTATGCTTTGTAGATAGCTTATTTTTTAAATCCAAGCTCCAATGAAAAATAAATTTGGATCAGGTCTCCTGCTCAGTATCTGAACTAATCCAGAGTAGTAGACCTGTGTGCTACTTTGGCCAAGGAGAGAAATTGGTGAAGGACGAACAATATAGAATGTAGGGTTAGGATGGTATTCACCAGCTGGGTTTCATTTATCTTTTTGTGAGCTTGTAGTGAGAATCTTTAAATCTCAGAAGATTAAATGAGTTGGGTGACATCCATGATATAGCAGATGGTTACTGGTCTCTGGAAGTCTTGAAAGGCTGAATGTTTTTTTGCCATGTTTTATAAAAACAAATTTGAAACCCCCACCCCCATGTTTGTTGTTGCCTATTTGCCTGTAAAAATGTTGCTTGGTGGCACCATCACTTCTCCCACAAAGCTGCGCATGTTTTGAAGCAATAAATAGGTTCAAATGTATTTTGAATATCTATGTCGTATGTTGATGCGGACAGAAGCCTTTTCCATAATGTGTCTCAACCCTATTTGGCCACGTCAATGAGGCATGTCAGTTTCTCCCAGAAGCCCTTCGGGCTGTCGCTCAGCGTTAATTTAGAGAGCAGACACGTTTGTATTGTAGTCTAGTGCCGAGCAGAAACTGGACTGATCCCAAACTCCCATGGACTTTGAAACTTTAGAGCTGGCAGGAGAAGATTTTCAGACCATCAGCCTCAATTAGATCTGAACTTGGCCCCAAATATACTCAAATGTCTCTAAAATTTCTCTTATTTTCAAAATGAATAGAAATGTGGTTTACGGCAATACAGAATCAGATTTTCCGAAATATTGGAATTGGCACAGCGCCCAGCTGATTTTTGAAAGAACTCGTGAACACACGAATTAGGAGCAGGAGTAGGCTACTTGGCCCCTTGAGCCTGCTCCATCATTCAATCAGATTTGATTGCAACTTTAACCCCACATTCCCACCTACCCCCAATAACCTTTCATCCCTTTGCTTGTTAAGAATCTGCCTTAAATATATTCAAAGACTCTTCTTCCATGATCTTTTGAGGAAAAGAGTTCCAAAGGCACATGACCCTCTTAAGAGAAAAAAAGAGTTCTCCCTCATCAAATGACTCCCGGTGGCGACATGTAGGAGGAGGTCGCACATTGGGTAGCTCCCGCCACAGTCTTAGGTTTTTGGTCCTTTCCACCCATTGTTTGGGGGAAAAAGCCTTCAGAAAATTTAAGCACAGCGAAAGGTGCTTTGGTAGGGAAGATGGTGGAGGCAAGTTCGGCAGGTGGGACCGCCTATAGAACGGTAGAGACACTGATGGAGGTGATGGTGGCGGAATTTGAACAACAGTTCCACAAGCGGTTTGAGAGGCATGGGAGGGAGATGCTAGAATTGCTCAAGCAGTCGGTGGAAGGTCTGATGGCCCCAATCAGGGAGTCACTTGGAAGAACATCAGAGGCAGTGCGGGTTCAGGGTGAGGTGTTGAAGGAGGTGGAGGAGGCTCTGTTGAGGCACAGTCACCAGCTGGCCTCGCTGGAAGTTGAACCGGCCAAGGTGGAGGACAGAAATAAGGGACTGACAGGCAAGGTGGAGTAACTTGAGAATAGTTCGCGGTGGCAGAATTTGAGCTTCAGGGGGCTGCCTGAGGGATTGGAGGGACTGATGTTAACAGAGTTTATTGCAATAATGCTGAGGAAGCTGATGGCGGTAGGGGATGACATTCCCCCCCGTGGAGTTGGAAAGGGCTCACCGGTTTCTTCGGCCAAAACCACGGGCGAAGGAGCCATCTAGAGCGGTGATAGTCTGCTTCCATAGCTATCAGTCAAAGGAGAAGTTGCTGAGGTGGGCCAACCAGATACGAGAGGTGATGTGGGAAGGCATCACAATTCGTGTTTACCAGGATCTTATGGTGAACCTGGCGAAGAGGCGGGCGGCCTTTAACAGGGCAAAGGCGACATTGTACAATAGTGGAGTATGCTTTGTGTGGCAAAATGGAGTGTTATGCACAACCCGAGGGACCATTTCTTTGAGACAGCGGAGGAAGTGGAGGCGTTCGATAAGGGAGAAGGACTGGGACTGGATTGAGTATGGTTGAAGAGAGACTTTGCTGCTGTAGGGGGGTTGGGGACAAATATTTGATAAAAATTGTACTTTCCAGTTTTTTCTGTTAGCCTAGGTGTTTTGATGCCCATGTGTTGAATAGAGGTCTTGGTGGGGGTGGGGGGGGTTATGTTTTGGGGGGTGCTTCGTGGCAGCAAGGTGGTTGGGTGGAGTAGAGAGGTTTTGATTTCTTTTGTTTGAGTGGGGGGAGGGGGACTCTGGTGGAGGGCCTCCGTCACTGGCAAGCTGCAGTTCGTTTGTGAACGGGAGCGAGGTGGGGGAGGGGCTGCGGCTCACTGAACCTGTTGAGGCAGGTTTCGGCGTGCCTCGGGTGTGTGAATGGTGGTGGGAAGGGTATTCTGGGGAATTAGGTGGTTTGGAAGTGGATGGGAGGTTTCTGGCACGAGACGGGGGAGGGTGAAGTGAGTTGATAGTGACTGAGAGCGAGGGATGGGTCCACCCATTGGGTGGGGCATGGCGCCATGCTCCACCCATTGGGTGGGGCATGGCGCCATGGCTGAAAGCAGGAGGGGGGGGTCAGAGCACCCCGATCCGACTGGCAACATGGAACATCTGAGGGCTCGGAGGCCCAGTGAAACGGGCGAGAGATTTCGCGCATTGAAAGAATGTGAGGGCCGATATGGTGCTGTTGCAGGAGACCTACATGCGAGCGATGGACCAGGTAAGGCTTCATAAAGATTGGGTAAGTCAGGTCTTCCATTCGGGCATTGATATTAGGGCCCGGGGGTGGCAGTCTTGATTAATAAAGTAATTTGCTTCCAGATGGAGAAGGTGGTGGCAGACCGCAGGGAAGGAATGTTATGGCTAAGGAGGTGTTGGAGGGTAAATCAGTGGTTTTGGCGCGATGACGTAGATTTTATGAAGAGGATGGTGGTGGCAATCCTGAGTATGGACATGGATCAGTTGCTTTTGGGAGGTCGGGGATGGGGACCTGAATACGGTATTGAACCTGAAAGTAGACCATTCCAAGCCAACGTCGCTACCCCTACAGTGTGGGGGTGGGAGCATTGGCGGCATTTATGAAAGAGATGGAGGAGTGGATCCATAGTGATTTTTGCACCGGTGGGGGGGGCGAGAGTTCTCCTTTTTTCTCTCTGGTGCACAAGGTCAACTCTTGGACTAATTTTTTAATAATGGGGAGGTCGTTGTTGGCAGGCATGAGGAAAGCGGAGTGATTGTGATTTCCGACCATGTTCCGCACCTGGTAGACGTGGTTCTGGAGAAGAGGCCGGCTCAACAGCCGGGGTGGAGTTTGGATGTGGGGCTGCCAGCCATTCTAGGTTTTTATGTACAGATGGCCAAGGTGGTGGATGAGTACGTAGGGTTTAACAAGAATGGGGAGGTTTCGCCCTCAGTAGTGTGAGGCTCTGAAGGCGGTGGTGACGGGGAAGCGATTACATACAAGGCGCTGGTGGATAGGAACGCCAGGGTGGAACGTAAACGGTTGGTGGATGAGATATTGGAGGTGGATGAGAAGTATTTGGCGGATCCAACTCCAGAGCTTTTGGCCAGTAGGAAGCTGCTTCAGACAATTTAGTCTGGTGTTCACGGATAAAGCAGTGTAGTAGTTGAGACTGGCGACACGGGCAGTTTATGAGTACGGGGAGAAGGCCAGGCATCTACTGGCGTGCCAGTTGAGGTGGCAGGTGGATTCCCGGGAAGTTATCCAGGTTTGAGAGGGGGGGGTGGAGCTGGTGTCAGCGCCGGAGAAGGTGAACGGAATGTTTGAAGTGTTTACAAGAAGTTGTACAGGTCAGAACCGCCGGAGGATGATTCGGACATGGTGGAGTTTTGGAGGGTTTGGAATGTCCCAGGGTGGAGGTGGGAGATCGAGAAGAGTTGGAGGAGGGTGGAGGAGGTTAGGAAGGCAGTATGGAGTTTGCAGTCAAGGAAGGCACCAGGGCCGGATGGGTTTCCGGTGGAATTTTATAAAATGTTTGCAGACCGATTAGTGCCATTACTGTGGAAGCGTTTGAAGAGGTCAGGGGTCGCTCCCAGAGACGATGAGCCAGGCGTTCACTTCATTTTTGTTGAAAAAGGATAAGGACCTGGTGGAGTGCGGGTCATACCGTCCAATTTCATTGTTAAGTGTGGATGCAAAGATTCTGGCAATGGTGCTGATGTTTAGGTTGGAGTGGTGTCTCCCGCAGGTGGTCGAGGAGGATCAAACGGGTTTTGTGAAGGGCAAGTAAATATCTTCCAATGTGCGGGCACCTTCTGAATGTGGACCTCTCTCAGGCAGGGGGGTGGGGGGGAACAAGGGGTGATAGTGGCGCTGAGAAGGCATTTGATAAGTAGGATGAGGGTACTTGTTTGTGGTGTTGGTGTGGTTCGGGACAGGGGCTAAGCTTGCGTCATGGGTCAAAATGTACAAGGAACCAGGGGCCATTGTTCGGATGCATATCAGGTCAGGTAATTTTCGGTTGTATAGGGGAACAAGGCATGTGTACCCTATGTTCCCCCTCCTTTTCGTGTTGGTGATTGAGCCATTGGTAATCACTTTGAGAAGTTCGGTAAGTGGAGGGGCTTAATGCCGGGGGGTGGATGCGGAGGAGCATAGGGGGTGTTATTGTATGCCGATGACCATTGGTTGTAGATTATGGCCCAGAACCCATGATAGGGGACATATTGGGGCTGTCAAGGCAGTTTGGGGCTTTCTCAGGGTACAGATTGAATTTGAAAAAAAGTGAATGTTTTTCGGTCACTCTGCCGGGGAAGGGGGTTGACCTGGGGGTACTGTCGTTTCGATTGACAAGCTCTCATTTTAAATACTTGGGGGCTCAGAATTGAGGGTGGCTCCAGAAGTTACATTTTACGAGTTTAATGAGTATGGTAAAGGCGGATTTACAGAAGTGGGAGGAATTAATGCACAAGGATGGGTTAGTGCAGTCGGAGGGGTTCAGATACTTGCAGGTTCAGAATCTTGCTGGGAAGAATTTTCCGACCTTCCTGGTGTTGCCGCCGCCGTTGTTGGTGGAGAGGGTACTGTCATGGCGAGGATGGAAGAGGGGAGTACTTTCGGAATTTATGAGAGGAGGAAGGGGTGTGGTGTGAAGCCCTGTGGAGGGTGAATGCCACCTTGTCGTGTGCAAGGCATGGGCTCATACAATTAAAGTTGGTTCATCGGGCATATTTAGCAAGGGCTAGGATGTCGTGTGTTTAAGGGGGTAGAAGATAGAAGTGAGTGGTGTGGGAGGGGCCCAGCGAATCATGTACATATGTTCTGGGCATGTCCTAAGCTAGCGGACTTTTGGGGTTCCTTCTTCAACACCATGTTGCCGATCTTACAAAGGGAACTGAAGCCTGGTCTCCCGGAAGCCATTTTTGGGGTCTTGGACCCGCCAAAGCTGCGGATGGGTGCGAGGACAGATGTGTTAGCCTTCGCCTCACTGATTGCTCGCAGGCTGGTTCTGTTAGAGTGGAAGTCAGCTTCTCCACCCAGTGCCTCGGTGTGGCTGGGGATCTCATGGAGCTTTTGGAAAATTAAACACAGGTTGAAAGGTTTGATTTGGACGTTTTACACAAGATGGCAGTCATTTGTCATGTATTTGAAGGAACTGATTAATGTCAAAAGCTAGGAGGGGTGGGATGAGGGTGGTTGATTTTAGGAATGTTTATCTGTTTTGTATTTATATATTCAAAAAATCATCAATAAAAATATTTTTAAAAAATCTGTCTTAAATGAGCGACCCTTTATTTTTAAACAGCGACGCTGAGATTTAAATTCTCCTACAAGAGGAAACATAATTTCCACATCCACGCCGTAAAGGCCCTTTAGGATCTTATATGCTTCAATCAGGTCTCCTTTTACCCTTCTAAACTCCAGCTGATATCATCGAATTTACAGTGCAGAAGGAGGCCATTCGGCCCATCGAGTCTGCACCGGCTCTTGAAAAGAGCACCCTACACAAGGTCAACACCTCCACCCTATCCCCATAACCCCACCCAACACCAAGGGCAATTTTGGACACTAAGGGCAATTTATCATGGCCAATCCACCTAACCTGCACATCTTTGGACTGTGGGAGGAAACCGGAGCACCCAGAGGAAACCCACGCACACACGGGGAGGATGTGCAGACTCCGCACAGACAGTGACCCAAGCCGGAATCAAACCTGGGACCCTGGAGCTGTGAAGCAATTGTGCTATCCACAATGCTACCATGCTGCCCTATAAGCCTAGCCTGTTCATCCTTTCCTCATTAGACACTCACACATTCCAGATATTAGACCAGTAAACATTCTGTTTTGGAAAAAAGAAGAATTAGCAGAAAAACCTGTCTCTTGCCTTGTTTGCAGCATCGATGAACTTTACACCTTTGTACGAGATTGAAAGTATAATTGTAGGAATCTTCTTCATTTGTTCGGAAGCCTTCTGGGAAACAGGACAGTGAGTTACTTTTTCCAAAACTAATGACTTTAGGAACATCAAACACTTTTCAACAGATTGGGTAAGCTCTACTGAAGCTCTACTCTGAAAGCATATTTGAAACACAAGACTTTGATTCTTTGAACAAACTTCACTGTGGTTCTGGCACTGGCTGACAGATTTTGATTTTTATCATCTTAGTGCAAGTTAGTCAATTGAGCATGACAACGAAGCCTAACTGTTAATCCAACAAATTCCAAGAAGAAATTAAACTAGACACCAAGGGCAACAGTTTTTCAAAGCAGTAGTCGGTGTGATTTCTGGGTTGGTGTTCTGTGTAAGCAGGAGGCGGGGTTTCACCTGTGCTGTTGCTAGGGGAATTCAATTAAAAGCTGGCAGGCGTGGGAGGTAGCAAATCATTGCCAGCCAAATCAGAGGGCCAACAGCCAAGAAAGATGGTCACTTCTGAGGTAATGAGGAGAATGCCTCAAAATGTATGTGCCTGAAGGGGGGTGAGCGTAACTTTAATTTTTTGATAGGTCAAGCAAGCAGCTTCCGGTGAATGGAGGGGCAACAATGGCTTCCTGAGGAAGCGGCTCTGTGCGACCAGCGACATCCCCACTTGGTGGAGGGGCTGCTCCGCTGCTGACAAAATCGCCCCTAATGGACCTTCAATTATTCAAAATGGCTGCCCATCACCATTCAGTCAGCGACTGCTGCAGTTTGTCTCTTCCATTCCATTATTGATTTACTCAAATAGGATATTAAAAAATGTAGCTTCTTATCTGTCCCTGTGAAGGATACGAGTGATAACAACTCGAGGCGACATGGCTGCCCTTTTAATTGTATTCAGAGCAACTGCCTTATTGTGGTCTGGAGCAGGAATCAATTTATTTTCTGCAGGCTGTAATGATGCTTCTGTACACTCAAGACACCAAAGCCACTAGGGCAGGAATTTCTCCCCAAAGTCCTGCTAAGCAGGCACGGTCATTTATAGACAGGTTTTCCAGCCACTTCAAAAACAGTTTCTCATTCTCATCACCACTCCCACAAAAAAGACGCTTGAATGTTCTAAAATGCATCTCTATGACAATTTCTCTTACTCTACTTATTGCAGTGACCTGATTCAATAGAACAGTCATGTTGATCACATAATTGAGTTGCATACTGGAGCATAGGGTGTGGTAGCGGAATTAAGGTTGCCAACTCTAGCTGGAAATATTCCGAGACGCATCAAAGGAAATGACGTCATGGAAAACAGGCAGTACGACAGGAGGACGCCGAGGAACGCTTGAAAATACCAACTCATTCCTGGGGATCAGCTCCGTCTGAAGTATCCCACTGCCTGAGAAGTTAACATGAGAAGTACACATTAGTCTGATGATAAACCCCCTCCCCTGGTATTGGGCAGCCCTGGGTAAAGGAGGGTGCGACTGCAAACTCCCAGCTCCAGTGGCATTACTCAAGGTCCCCGGCTGGAGGGCTGTTGAAGGCAATCAAAGCTGCAGTGCTTCGATGTTGTAATTTCTCAAGCTGGAATACCTGAACATTCAGCAAGTACCGAGGGTGCAGCATAGGCCCCACATATGCGCACCAGTGTCAGCTGCCTGCAAGTCCAATCTGCGTACCTGCTCCCATTGCCACAGATGTTGTGGTTTAAAATCTCTTGGGAGGGTATATTTGACCACAGGGAGATCAATGCCGATTCCAGGCGACTCCCAGCTATGCTGGGAGGGTTGGCAACCCTAATTGGTATGGAGCAACATTGGTAGGTTGCCTCACATGGAGCTATTCCTTATCTTAGCCTCACTGAACAGGAAGCACAAAGCAACAACCTTTGGTTGAGGAGCTTGTCTCACCCAGTTCCTCATATTAATACGCACGTTGATAAGTTACACAAAAGTCAGCTCTTGGATACGAAAACCATTATGGGATTAATTGTGACTACACAATGAGTGTAGTAAAATTAAAAAGAAAACATTGGGTTTTCTGGGGTTCTCCGGCCTCATCCGTGGCAGGACCCATTGCGAGCAAGGACAGAAAATTTGGCGTTCCAGCCAAAACTCCATTCACGCTCAGTGGCACCAGGGCGGCACGGTAGCACAGTGGTTAGCAATGTTGCTTCACAGCGCCAGGTTCCCAGGTTCGATTCCCGGCTTGTGTCACTGTCTGTGCGGAGTCTACACGTTCTCCCTGTGTCTGCATGGGTTTCCTCCGGGTGCTCCGGTTTCCTCCCACAAGTCTCGAAAGACGTGCTTGTTAGGTCATTTGGACATTCTGAATTCTTCCTCTGTGTACCCGAACAGGCGCCGGAGTGTGGCGACTAGGGGATTTCCACAGTAACTTCACTGCAGTGTTAATGTAAGCCTACTTGGAACAATAATAAAGATTATTATTAAATCCCAGCCTCAAACGAGATTTCGGTCTTTTTTTTAAAAAAGCTTGATTACAAATTCTTAGTGATTTGTCAATTTTCCCTCTATTCTGTCAGGGTTTTAAAGAGAATCTCTGCGTAACATGGCCACTGCTGTGACCGTTCAATGAGTGTCTCAATTCCACTGACACAATTGTGTACTGTCTAAATTTCACAGTGAAGACCTTGCAATAGAGAACGCACCCGCATCTTCGAGCAGGCATCCTGTGTTGACTCTGTTCCTCGCAGTTCCTTCACCAACATAGACCCTAAATACTAAACAGGAGAAAAGAAAGTTACTTTTTGTCCTAACTCCTGTGAAGGAGAATTCTGAAAATACATAATAAATATGTTCAAATATAATGGTCCCACGTTTTTTTCTGCAATTCAAAATTCATATTTTGAGTGTTAAATATCTAAAAATTAGTGTATACCAGAGGAAAGAAAAATAACTTGCTGAACAAGTAGCATCCAAAGTGAATGAAGACGGCAATTTAAGTGAAAGAAATAAAAGAAACCAGTACAAAACCTACTGGAATTGGGCAGAATATAGGAAAACGTTAAGGCAGACTGAAGTAGGTATTAGTGGCACTAAGAAAAGCAGCAGAGCTGAACATAACAAGAGACATAAATAATGATGGGATAAATGCCATATCACCTCTATTGAATAGTGGGGGTTACAAGCTTATTATGTGTTTGTACAATTGTATTCCTGACTGTAATTGCTACTTTGCAATGCTCCAAATGTAGTATGGACGCTATAAGACCACATAGAAGCATGTGTGCGTAAAGCGCTGCACAGCATGTTAACCCCCATTTACCCTCCTCCCTTCCCTATTATCCAATAGGTACTTACATATGCTTCATAGTCACAGGACTGAAAAATCAGCTTTTCGGGATGATGTTGCCAGTATTGTACAGGCGTAGACGATGTGGCTTCATTTGGAGGCCGCAGAGTAATGGAAGGCTCACTCCATTCCGCCTGCTGAATAGAAAAGAAAAATTAGACAGGAGAAATATTGAACCCCTATATGGCAGCTTTGGTAATGACACTTACAAAAATCAAAGTGACCTGCCAATTAATTTATTAATGACATTCATTTTCACTGGCGTTCCTTCCAGTGGAATCAAAGTAAGCCCAAATGTGACTAGACTAGTTCCAGTGCAGGGTATGCTGAAACAGTGCATTGATAATTATAATTAGGGTATACCGTAAGGCTTGGTAGACCCGTCATCCTCTTCTTTGCGTCAATGCCACTCTCAACACAATCTTCCAAATGCAAAATAAACAACTCATTTCGTTGATGTTCTTTTTCACAACAGTAATGCCACTGGTTCTAACTCACAGAAGGACAAAGATATCCAAGACTTAAACTTGTACTGCATCCAACATGGGGATGAGAGACGATACCAGTACTGAAGTTAGATCACCTGGCAACCAGTGCCAGTGAGGGCTAGGACAGAACTATTTTAGGAAGGCAATAAACTTCAACAGCATTAGCGATGAACAAAAATAAATTTAGTGGGATGAATTGATATTGCTCAGAGTTAAATCGGGAAACTTGTAAAACTGGACCATAAAGAAGTAAGTTGCTGCATTGAACAGACAGTTGAGTACAGCAGTTAAAGTGGGGTGGGGGGGGAGAGAATATGAGGAAAAGCTAAAGCAGATTAGAAGGACGTCATGTACTCTAGGGTGCTACGGTTATAAAATACTTATTGGATACTGGGTATGCTTCACAGGAAATGAATGCAATATCCTTGTTTTAAAAGAAGCAAAATATCTGACCCAGATGACTGGGGGCCCCATCCAAACATCAATAATGAATAAAATAATGGAAACCATTCTAAAGTATAGACTGGCGTATGATTTACAAGCAATAGATTAAAAGGAACCAGTCAGCATGAGCTGACAATTGATTTTCTTGTCAAATCTCAATTTCTCTCAGGAATATATAACAGATAGTGGTAATCCTTTCTATATTTTTTTATTTGGATTTTCACTGCACCTTCAGCGAGGGCTTGATTTGAAAAAAGGAAATTTGAATGGGTGTTTTCACGAGAAGTGCAGAATAAGAAGGGAAGCTGCAATGGAGTACATGGAGTGTGCACATTGACAGAATATGCCATGGTTTTTATAATCCATTGGACAGACCACCAGCTATGGTACTTCAGTCAAACATATTACAGAGTGTTCAAAATACAGCTCAGTCAATTGCCAATTGGGTGAGCATTGACGGACTTATCCATTTGTCCTTAATTTTCTTCTTTGTTGGTAATGCCGATCTGACTGTATGCGTGCACTCCATCTATTTTATTTTTATACTGAATAGGAGTCCATCCCTCTCACTAGAGATATGCATGTTTTTACCACCTGTATCCTGAACTTTGAGCTGTAAACATCTTATTCATCTGAATATGAAATGGTCCGTTCTAAATCTCCAACAAGCTTCAAAATGTGATTTACAGCAGGGAGCAGCACCACAAAGTTCCAGAAAGGAGAATCCATACCAGCCTTTTATTTCCCATTACAGCAAACGTCTGTGGTGATCCATCACACTCGAATTTCAGTTGTCGCGGTCTTATAAATTGCCGAATAAGGTTTTATCTAAAGGAGCTTCCAGTGCAATCACATTACATTAATTGAATTTTGAATTCTAGTTCTCGACACAATATCTGCAAATCACAATATTGATTTGGCACCGACTAGTGAGTATTCTTTGGGGGTGGAGGGGCTGTGGCAGCGAGCGAAAGGTAGAAGAAAGCTAGACAGAGTCTTTTTGCTCCAAAATCATGTGCCTGCTGATGGAAACTTGGAACCAAATTGAGCCTGTGTGGAAGAGTTGGTAATCTGATATCCAAAACAGATAGTGTGCAATATCTCAGGACACGTTACTGGTTGACCTGCAAACTTGGTCCCTAAATAAACCTAGAGGACAAGATCAGTCATTGAGGGTCGAAATCCATGGATTTGACTTTAAACTCTGCTGCAAAAAAATGTGCTAATGATTAGGGTGGTCCTGGGTTACCAAGCAGCAAGAGGTTTACCATTGCTCCATGTAGTGGGGCTTTGGTATATTAGTAAGGCCTTCGAGTTTCTCCATTTGAATAATGAGGTATGGGGAGAGAGTTTATACTTCTATGAAAATATATTTCAAATTGGTATAAATTTTACTCCAGCTTGACCCAGATACTCTTAAAACATTGCCATGGGTGTCCATGTGTTGCCAGATACTCTTAGAACATTGCCATGGGTGTCCATGTGTGTGCCAGATACTCTTTGAACATTGCCATGGGTGTCCGTGTGTGTGCCAGATGCCCTGATCAAAGTAATACACACAGCACCATATAATACAAAAAATGTTGAGTGCGACATACAGAATTACAATGAAAAGCAGCGACTTCCATTATGCAGACAAAGACATACTTCCCATTTCATTTAGGCTTGGAATCCTAAATAAGCACAAACTCTCACAATTACATAAATACCAGAAGATCTTACAAACCAAGCTGAAAATCTCTACAACTCACTAAAATAAAAGAAAAATCATATCCCAGTGAGAATCTGAATGAAAAAATGTTTTTTATTATTAATGATGGTTTATTATTATTATTTAACTAAGTTATAAAAGAGAGAGAGAGAACTGCTAGATTAGCAGGTAATGCTGGAGTGCAGTATGACAAACAAATTTACAAAGAAAATAATCAATTATGAGGTAAGTAAGCCAAACTAGTGCAAAGGGAACCCAAGATTAACAGCCTATTGCATGTTATTCAATGCAATTTACCTGAGCCATTTGTCTTTCCAGTTTTGACCTAGGCATATCCTCAAAGTAGCTGTCATTGATTCGCCTTCTTGCGTCCCCTTGCATCATTAAATGGGAAGAGGGGATATCAAGAGAGCCACCAGTGTAAGTGCTTTGGCTAAGGGATGGGGAAAGTTGAGGAGGAGTGTTGTTCCCAGGGTCCTGTTCCAGAAGCAAATAGCAACGCATTAATTAATGTTATGATTTATGTTAACTGAATCTCTCCCAGCCCTAATGGTTTAGTTCCTCTGTGTTGTTCATCAATGTGAAAGCTAAGCATTTCAAATTGATGAAACATTCAGAACATACTTACAGTCCTCGCACCTAAATAATCTATCGCAAATCAAAGGATCTCTCAGGTAGTTTTAATCTTGGCATAGTACCAATAAACTAGCAAGAGCTATTTGGTATAGATTTAATATTAAACAACTGTTTTAGGTAATTTATTTCAGCATTAACACAAAAATGGTATAAAATGTGATTCTGAAGGTAGAAGTCAAATGTATATGGAACAAACTTATGTAACATGCTCCTTAATGCGACAGACAAACTGGCCTCTCTTCGCTCCTTCAGGTTAAATATTTATGAAACTAAGACTCATGGTTCCCATTATGTATTCCAATGATGAAGTTGTTTTTTTGGACTCCCAAACTGCGTATATCATGAACGCCCTCCTGCCACCTTGCTTCCTGGCTATATAATTAATTATTTTAACTAATAGACATGCGGCAATGGCCCAGGGTGGCTCTCCTCTCTGACTTCTCTGAACACTTTGCGAGGTAGCGTCTGGCTTCAGCTATATGTCTCCCCACAACAATATAGCTGAGGTCAGAAATGTAAACTGCATAAAAGAGGATCAAATCTTACCCTTGCCCCTATTGGCATGTGTTGCTCTCTGATCAACTGTACAATATGTTCCCACCTAAAATAAGTCTGGTTGAGTTATAGAGACACTTTTTTCAAGACTCTGTGATGAAAGAGTCAGAAAAAATTGAGATAGGCAATCACCCAAGTCAATTCTTATTTTTCACAAAGCTCGTTGAATAATAATAATAATAATAATCACTTATTGTCACAAGTAGGCTTCAATGAAGTTACATGAAAAGCTCCTAGTCGCCTCATTCCAGCGCCTGTTCAGAGAAAGGATTTTGTTTTTAGTTTTACACATTGGCTGCTTACTCAATAACAGAAAGCCCAGGGAAAAGCTGTTGTTACATCTGCTTTGTCCCTCATTGATATCAACATTTTAATTAGACCGTACAAAGGTCCTGGAAAGGATCAGCTTTTAATGGTTGTTTTGCTATCTTGTTGTCTTGGATAATCAGCAGAATGTTACATTCAGTGTTCCTTGACAGAAGTGCACTCTGAACCGATACACTGTAACTACTAAATCTTTGTTCTCCAAATTCGGCAACTTGTAAATTTAGATATGCAAAATGCTGACCTTTATTTGCCTCTCCACTGCCTTCATTAACACAGCAGATAAATAGAAAGTATTTATTCCAGTAAAGAATAAGTAATCTATTTATTGTCAAGTGGTTGAGGATGTCCTGAGGACATAATAAGGTGCACCATAAATGTAAACAATATAACTTTTAATTTTATTCCACTTTCATGGAACAGGGTGTCCTGGAGGTCTTGAACGACCCAATATGAAGCAAGTGGGGCGAGGACGGGGGAGGTAACAGGGTATTTGGGGATGTGGTTGAAAGCACAGTTACAAGTTCCAGATGTTGGCGTGGCTTCTGGCGTGGAAGGGGAGAGAGAGATAGTAATGCTGGCAAGTTTGGGCAGAGAATGAGAGTGTGCATGTAGATTTTAAAAGGTGGGAGTTGTAAAACCATGGAGGGGCAAGATGGATTTTGAAGTCAATATACTTTGAAGTATGAATGAAGCGTGGTGCAAGTATGGATAACTGGAGGGTGGAATTGGATAGAAGTGAAAGAGTTGCGGGGGAGTTGCACTCTGCATACACCATCAGTTGGCTAACAGGTACGGATGATGGATTCAGTTGAGGGAATTTGAGGGTGGAAGGAAAGGGCTTATGCCAGCTAAGCTGTGAAGGTAGGAGGAGGCACTCTTAATGATAGACTTGATGTGAGACTTGATGTGAAACTTGAAGCTCAGTTCAGGGTTGCGGGGCATTGAAGTTGTATGTTGTCAGGTTGAAACTGAGTAAATGGCTGAAAAGGGGACGGAATTGATGCCAGGAGTATAGATTCTCTGTCGGGGGCCAACCAGAATGGTCTTGCTGTTATGCATGTTGAGCTAGAGAAAGTTATGGCTCACCCACCACCTCAGACAGCCAGTTGGAAAGCATCCTGACATATCTTGGAGTCATGGGTGACAATTGAGAGGGAGGATTGGACTAAGTTGTTCCTGTGTTTGCAGATGATGCCATAGAAGGGCAGTATGCAAATTAGGATCAGGATTTATTTATCTAGTACAATGAATAATCTTGCAATCTTATGTCAATGGTGCTGGCTACTTCTGCAGTCGTCTCTTCCCGAATACTGCAGCCACTTTGGATGCGAATTATCTGCAGCACTGCAAGCCAAGTCTCATTCAAACTTTCCAGAGACCTTGGTGCATCTTTTCCAAAAGGTGACCAAGACTAAAAAGGAAAACTAGGTTTGGCACTGTGCCAAAGAGTGGAAGTAGCAACAGCATTATATTTCCGGAACTAGACTTGCTACTCCAGTCATGTCTACCATTAATAGGGAGAAAGAAACACTTGGTATACTCTCCTCCATGGATGGTCAGGGAATGTCAATTATGGGAGATCAGATTAATCATCAAAGAATGACATTAATCAAGTAACTGCTTAAAACCTATTTCCTGACAAATGGACGTTCTTTACATTAAGCATAATGTCAAAGAAATAGTCCACTACAGAAGATATGAAACAGACACAATTTGAATGAAAGCCACAATAAAGACTCTGATTTATTATCTGTTTCCCAGGGACAGGTATCCGGAAGCGAGTTTGCATCACATTGTTTCCAGAGAACTACTTTTAGGATACTATGTCTTCACCTAGATCTCCTTGTTTCCCTTTGCACCCTAAGGCTGTCCAAAATGAATTCAGTGACAGATATTATGCAAAAAGGAAAATCACTAATCTAAGGACTACAATATTGTGTTACGTGCTCATTATTAGAGTGGGGTGATGAGCAAGCAGGGTGCCCTCAATGAAATGACAGTATCTCTCAAATCTTTGTAATTAGGTCATTTGTATTTGTCAGATTAGCCTTTGCGTATTGCAAACTGCATAAGGTCCAGAAATGCAGTAACTCACAAACTGTTCCCTTAATAAGGGCCTGGATTTGGATCAGTTGGAAGCAGAATGTGCTCACTTTCTGTTGGCAGGTGGTCATTATACAGCAGATAAAGGAATAGGCGAAATACATTGCAAAGAAAGACAGATGGCAGCAAAATTGCTTTAAATCACAAATAATGATCTCAGGGATTAAAAATGATCGTTAAAACAAGTGTTTCCATAACGTTTCCTACAATATGTACATGAAATTATGATTTTATTTCAGGACAACATGTAAAAGAGTGACAGAACTTGGACAGCCCGTTTCATCTCAAGCTAGGCAGGAACGAAGGACAGACCATCTGCCCTTCACTAGAGTTCTGAGTTAACTGCTCCTTGGGAAAAGTATGGTGTAGAAGTAATTACGTCCTGCAGTGGAGGCAGGCATCAGAAATTAAGTAGCATACTTGCACTCTATTGGGGGGGAGAAGGCCTCAAGTCCATGTTGCCCAGCTTATTTCACAGTGAGGTGACTTACCATCCAAGATACGATATATACATCATCTTGCAAGATGGCATTGCGGGATTCAGGACAACTGACCTATTGATATAAAAAGAGATCCAATCTGAATAGCACCTAAAATGAGTGGCATTTTCTTCCACCACTCTTTTGTCAGTTGCCCCCTCCTTCTAAGATGGAGGGTCCTATCACAGCATATTGCTTCACCTAGTGGTCTGCAAGAGAATCAACAACATTCGCTCCCAGCAGTGGGAGGTAGGTTCGAATCTACAAACAGCTCAATGTAAATTGCACAGGTCTGTGGGCATTTTGCTATGAATCCCTGAGCAATGGCCTGGAAAGTTATTTGTCCTGCTGATTCTGTTTCGAACAGAATGCCCTTTAAAACAAAGTAATATGGTGGAAATACACAGCAGTACTCGCAAAAAAAGATGAGCAAATGTTTCCAATATATAGCCTTTGACTTGACAGAACTGGAAACTGGAAGATAACCAGTTTGAGCATTCCCTGTTTTTCTTTCAGATTTATAGGAATTGATTTTTATTCACTATTTTATCAGCACTTATAAATAACTCCAATTGAAAACAAAGCATCCATGGCATAACATGGCTTTAACAAGCTTTTAATATTTGATACTTCCGTTTGAGAACTGATGGTAAATTATATACTCTGAAATATATATATTTTTCAAATCAAATAAATTTAAAGTGAACTTTTAAAAAACCTTTATGCAACTGGTAAATAACACACTGCCCCAATTTTATTTCTGTCATGTTGATTTTTTACAAAACTGACAACTGTGTGTTATCTTTCTTTACTGAACGTTGAAAAGTGTGCAATTGCTTGAAAGGGTTCCCTTTACTTTCATCAGACCAGAACCGAGAAGCACCTCTCCATCAATGCTTCAGCGGCATTTTAGGTTGAATGTGTGAAAGAAACAAACATTTGAACAAGCCAAAATGTGAAGCTGCTTGCACAACTCCATAAATAGAGATTAAATTGCTGCTCCATCAAAAACAAGCAGAAGGGCCTCGCCGAGACCTTAACATGCCAGATTCCGCAAACTACAGCAATCCATTACCGTTCTGCAAAAATCCTTCCCTGTGATTAAAGGGTTTGCTTCCTGTGTAGGATATGAGCCACTCACTAAAGATTTCCACAGTGCAACCTTTAAGCTTATTCTGTCCTATATAATCAGGCAGAAAAAGTAATTGAATAGCATGAGGATAAAGAGCGAGATGAACAACAAATCATTCTAAAATTTCTGGTGCAGAAAATGTTGCAAACAATTTTTAAAAAGCACCCTTCCCTGAAAAGTCTACAAAGAGAAGCCAGTTAATCAGTGTGGAACAGATTTGAAATGCTGTCAGTTCTGTTGAGGAAGGGTTAATGTGCTGCAGACTATTGCTAAGATTGACTCGGTGGCTACCTGAATCCCAGTATCAGAGATGAAGGGCTTTGCCATTTGTGGTAAACAGAATTTACTTTTTAATGAGAACAGTTATTGATTTTCATTTCTTTGACACCCACTGAAAGATTTGACAGATATTTTGCAGCCCACATTTGAACAAAAGGTCACAACAATAAAAAAAATACTGAAATGAGTTTCCCCCCCCACCCCCCATTTCTTAATTTCACAATATTGCTTGGAAGATCTTCAGGGAATATTCTCACATACAGAACAAAGAATGTTGGTGGTGGTCATGGAACAGGAAAGATTACTGAGGCAAGCAGCTAATAATGATACATGCCAGTGCTGAAGATTGGCCTAAGATGTGCTAATTAAAATTACACCGTGCTACATTTCATGCGAACAGCAGTATTAATTCAACATTGCATGAAAATGGCTTACCCTCAAAGTAATTGTTCGCGGAGGTTTCTGAGGTGGCTCGTCGTGAAGTCTGTCTCCAAGTGACGCTAGGATTCGTTTTCTGTGACCCAGAAGGTTAATTTTCAACACCTGAAAGATTCAGTGATGTAAATAAGAATCCTCCCAGAAAGCTGAAGATAAGGGAAAGGGAAAAAAAACCTCCAAAACTCGTCAACGACCTTGCAGTGGGAGGTAATCCTACAGAGATGATGTACTGCAATGTGGTTATAGAATTAGCAGAATAATTATGCTCTGTCCTAATGAATCATCGTAACTAGACAAGCTGCAATTCTATAATATAATTTTTCTGGACAGAAAATAATAAGCCTCCCGTCTATTTCTTGTGGATTTAAATGACGATCCCTGTACACAATGTAGCTCGAGCTTCTTCTGACAGCTCACTGCAGTGTTTTCAGATGAAATGCCAGGAAATGCATCCCTATAAATGAAGATTTAATTCCTTGGCTTTAAACCTTCACTACTTCTGCAGCTGTGCGAATCTGGTGAAGGAGCTAGGTATCTTTTTACGTACAACACAGGAAGGCTGCGTCAGGAAGGTACTGCAAAATGGATTAATATGTCTGCATATAGTCAACCATATCTTGAATTATACAGCTGACAACATTCAACTAATTACACAAGAAAAAAGCAAGCAACTGCTGCTCATATCTGTTAAAACCCAGGACAATGTACCATATTCTGATACCATTTAAATAAAGCGATGAGTTTAACTGTACGATCAACACAAGCATGCAGAAGAATATTCCACCCAGACCAAATCAGCAGCAACCTGCCTCAAGCTGGTTATTAAAACATCATAATCATCACACTGTTAACCACATTATCGTCTCAAATGTAACTGTAATGCATTTTTAGATTGTCATTAGTCTTTAGACCATCCTACCTGAACACAAATTTGCAAAAGAGACCGTACCAGGCTTTTCCAGTAAATCTGGGAATGTTTCACTCACAGCAGAAGTAGGACTGACTTATAACTTACCTCCAGCACCTTGGAGAACATTCCTTTACATTTCTCTATGGATTTTACTTGTGTTCAGCCAAGCACAATTCTTGCTTTCACTATTGTTTGTGACAGCCAGTAATCAATAAAGGACACTTTCACTCAAATTAGTTTGGCATGAGGTATATATATGTATTGAGGGCCACAGGTTAACTAATATTCAGCTAAATGCTTTATCTAATCAAAAAAGCACATCCTAATTGTGAACTGCCAGAAGCAGATTAAGAACACAGCTTCTTATTTGCAAACTGAATTCCTATTATACCTTTCTTTGAAAAATAGTTTATTTTAGCTAACATGCAACATACTTCTTCACTTAATGCTCACATGACCTCCAGAATTTCAGTGTGATGTAAATTGTATCCATTGGCTCCAAAGACAATGTGGTCATGGGAAATGAATGTCAGCCTATTATTTTGTTCAGACTGAACCTCACACCTTCAGAAATACTGTTTCCCTTAAAAATCTTGTCGATCATGGGTATGCAGAGTTGACACCATCAACACATTGAATATAAATTAACTAAACTGAGTACTGAAAGCTTTTGCTTGATCTCAAGAAGAATTGAGAATTACATTCGTGTATCAGTTGAACTCATTATTTTCTCAACAAGTGTGCTCCTGAACATCCACATGAACAGCTTAGCACCCAATCACGTGTCACTTTTGTTTATGGAAGGACTTTCCAGATGTTGGAATATTTAGTGTCCTAATGAGCAACGAAACTAACGAGGGGGTAATTTAGATTATCACACAATCTAGAATGGTGCTAGTTTCAAAATGATGTTTTACACATTCTTGGATCATGAAAGATGATGAATCAATTATTATGAGAGCTAATTCATAATGAAATCAAGGTAAAGATCAACAAAGGTCAATGTTGGGTCCATGTGCATCTTTTGCAAAGATTTCAACTGATCACATTTTGAATCTTTTTATACTCTCAGGTTGCACAGAGTCTGGGGGCGATTCTCCGATATGGAGGCCAAGTGTTCGTGCTGTCGTGAACGCCATCGCGTTTCACGACGGCGCGAACAGGGCCTGGGCACAACCTATTCTGGCCCCCACAGGGAGCCAGCACGGCGCTGGAGCCCAAATGGGCGCCGCGCCAACCCGCGCATGCGCAGTCGGGGCAGCCATCCTGCGCATGCGTGGGGAACGTCTTACGCACGCCGGCCCCTCACCAACATGGCGTTGGTGTTCTGGAGCCGTGCCGGAAGGAGGCCGGCCCGCCGATTGGTGGGCCCCGATCGCGGTCCAGACCCCATCGGAGGCCACCCCGGTGAAGGAGCCCCCCTCCCTCCCCCACAGGCCGCCCCCCCCCCCAGGGTTCCCGCAGAGTTCCCGCCGGCAGCAACCAGGGGTGGACGGCGCCAGCGGGAACCTGTCGTGTCGTAGCGGCTGCTCGGCCCACCCGGGCCGGAGAATCGCTGCTCGCCGGTTCTCCGAGCGGCCCAGTGCGAATTGCGCGCCGCTGATTTCCGGGGGTGGGAGAATCGTGCGCGGGGGTCGGGGCGGCGTTGGCGCGGTGCCCCGGCGATTCCCCCACCCGGCGTGGAGGAGGAGAGTAGCGCCCATAAAGTCAATGTTACGATCCCACCTAAGTAGACATTGAAATGTGTGGAGTCCAGCATGATTCAGAAAGGTACAATTACTAGATACCAAAATGTCAGCAAAATACACTTGTTCCACTCCTTATGTGACAAGGGAGTTTGTATTCATTTTTTTTAAAGAAAATATTTTATTGAGGCATTTATAATTTTAACAATTTTAAACATCAGGTTCCATCAAGAACAAAACAATATAACCAGCACCCCCCCCCCCCCCCCCACCAGTGACAAATCCCAGCCAACATGGCTTACACAAATAGTACCACCTTCCCCAGCCCCAGCCCCCTTTCTACTGGTTCTCCTGCCCTTACTCGCTACTCAATCCCACCTTTCTGTATTATATCCATAGCCCTGTGGGTCATTGTTCTTCAAATAGGCATCAAATTACTTTTTAAATGTAGTGAGTTTCTGCCTCGGTCACCCTTTCAGGCAGACCTTTCACCAGGTCTCTATCACCGGCTTGGGTGGGGGATGCAATTTTTCTTCATTTCCCGTCTAATCCTTCCACCAATTTCTTTAAATCCAAGTCCTGCTGGCTTTTAATCACCCTGCTAAAGGTAAATAAGTCATTCCTATGTATTCTATCAAGGTCACTCAATTTTATACACCTCAACTAAATCTCCCCTCAGCCTCCTTTGCTCCAAGAAAACCAACCCCAGCCTATCCAATCTTTCCCAGAGGTAATATTTTCCGTGCCTGGCAACATCCTCATAAATCTTCTCTGTATCCTCTCCATGCAATGCAATAACATACAGTTCTGGCATAACCTTCTCTGTTGTTATATTCTGTGTCTTGACGAATAAAATAAAGCATTCCACATGCCTGCTTAAGTACCTTATCGACATTCAAGCATCAAAATCACAGATGTAGAAAACGAGCTAGATTCTCCAAAAATGGCCTATGTCCCCATGCCGGTGTAAAACGCTGGCGTTTCACTCTTGGATTTCCTTAAAAAAGTCAAGAGCAATTCACTTACCTGCAGGGGGCTAGCAGGGCCCTGAAGTGCTTCTCGCAGCTCTGGCTGCGGATACGGCCCCCCCACCTCCGGTCAGGAGTCCGAGCATGCGCACGGCGGCGGCCTGCAATGTCCGCACCGCGCGCCATGGCAGACTCAGACCGCGAACCGACATAGAGATGGCACGCGCCCGTGGATCCAAGCCGTCCGATCGCTGCCCTGGCTGCCCATGAGGCCCCATCCAGTGCTCGATCTCCCTGCCCCCCACCAGGGCGGCCGCCGACCGGCAATACGTGGGTAGAGCCACGCCATCAGGAACTAGGCCTGTTTTGCTTGGAGAATCGTTGGGGGGGCCTCTGTCAATGGCCCCCCAGCCACGCCGCGTAATCCTGACAGAGGCCTCCTCCCCCCAATGATTCTCCAACCGGAGAATCTCGGGAACGGCGCCGGGCACGATTTCCACACAAACATCGATTCTCTGCCCCACGCCAAACGCGATTTCGACGCGGGGCTGCGGAGAATCCCACCCAAGATCGTTGGAATTAACGTGGCCATGATAATCCTTTCTGGGTTACAAATTGTGAGTGAAACCATATACTCACTGGATGCCAAAATCTTGTGAAATGAAAGCACATGAGAGTTTAGAAGCCCATGTTACTCTTAGGCTGGTTTGTCACATTGCATCAGTTGGAGAGACATTTTTTTCCTCATAAGTTTAGAGTACCCAATTCTTTTTTTCCAATTAAGGGGCAATTTAGCCAAACCATCTACCCTGCATATCTCTTTGGGTTGTGGAGGTGAGACACACACAGTCACGGGGAGAATGTGCATATCCACACGGAGAGTGACCGGGGCCAGGATCGAACACAGGTCCTCAGCGCCGTGAGGCAGTTGTAGAGACATAATGGCAACCAATGTTACAGACCACAAAGTACCCTGATACAGACTGACACACTAACCAAATGTCGTTTTACTTTGTTGCCGCTATTTTTTTGTTGCTGACTGAAACAGTTTACTGATGACAAATATCCTGGGTGGAATTCTGCGCGAACTAGTGGGGCGGGCCACTCCGGCGCCGAGGAGTGGCGTGAACTACTCTGTCGTTGGGCCGCCTCGAAGGTGCAGAATCCTCCACCTTCAGGGGCTAGGCTGGCGCCAGAGTGTTTGGCGCCATGCCAGCCAGCACCGAAGGGCCTCCGCCGGCCAGCGGAGTTGGCGCATGCGCGGGAGCGCTAGTGTGTGCTGGCGTCATCCCAGCGCATGCACAGGGGGGTTCTTCTCCGCACCGGCCATGGCAGAGGTTGACAGCGGCCGGTGCGGAGGGAAAGAGTGCCCCCACGGCACAGGCCCGCCCGCGGATCGTCGGATCGATGGGCCCCGATCGCGGTCCAGGCCACCGTGGGGGCACCCACCGGGGCCAGATCCCCCCTGCGCCCCCCCGAGGACTCAGCAGGTTGCCTGTGGAGCCAGCTCCCGCCGGTAAGGACCTGTTGTGATTTACGTTGGCGGGACCCGCCGAAAACGGGCGGCCACTCGGCCCATCGCGGGCCGGAGAATCGCCAGGGGGGGGGGGCCGCTGCCAGCGGCCGCCGACCGGCGCGATTCCTGCCCCCATGAAAACCCCGGCACCAGAGAATATGGCAGCCAGGGGGGGGGGGGCCGGAGACTCCCGCCCCATGTATTTTTCCATCAGTAACTGCCTGGGATGTCTGCCTACATGGAAAATGACAATCATACAGGAATAACCTTCAATGAGGTCCCCGGTATTTAAATCAAGAATGTTCTGACCAGAGAGAAAGGGGCAACAGGAACGGGAAAACTGGTGGGGGGGGGGCAGGCTTTGCCATGTACTTGCCCTTCAAAGTGACTTACAACACACACTCAAGTGCCCCCAAGCTTTGTTTTACTGATCTACATTTTGTAACGCTGACAGAATTATATAAAAATCGTGGGCAGGATTTACCGGCTGTTCACGCGGGCGGGAAATTCCGGTCCCTCGTCTGCACACGGGGCTCCCGACGGCAAGGAGTGCTGTCAATGGGAAATGCTGGGCGGTCAGTAAATCCCGCCCAGAGGATTCATGAATGAGGGAGCAGTGGCGAATGGTTGTTTTGTTGGACTCGAGGAAGGTATATAGTGGGTTTCTCTGACAGTCGGTGTTAGGACCACAGCTTTCATTGATATATTTTAATGGCTTAGATAGGGCACAATTTAATAATTTGCAGATGACACAAAGGTTGAAAGTATTGTGAACTGTGAGGTGGATAGTGATGGACTTTCAGAGGACACAGACTGGTGAAAGGAGTGAACACACATCATACGAAATTCAATGCAGAGAAGTGTGAAGTTATACATTTTGGTGGGGAGACAATTTAAAAGAGATTCCGAGACAGAGAGACCTTTGGATATAAGTGCACAAATTGTTGAACGTGGTTAAAAGGGCGATACGAGATCCTGGACTTTAAAAATAGAGGCATGGCATACAAAAGCGAGGAAACCATAACAAACCTTTATAAAACACTATTTGGCCTCAACTAGAGTATTGTGTCCAGGAATGTACCTAATTTTAGGAAAATTGTTAAGGCTTTAGAGAGAGAGTGCAGAAAAGATTTACGAGAGTGATTCCCAGGTGTGAGGAACTTCAGTTATGCAAATAGATTGGAAAAGTTGGAGCTATTGTCCATAGAGACGGTGAAGAGGAGAGAACTGATATAGTGATGAGTGGTCCAAACAGAGTAGATAAAGAGAAACTGTTGGCATTGGTTGAAAAATTGTGATCTAGAGAAGACCAATGTAAGGTGATTAGCAAAAGACCCAATAGCAACATAGAATCACAGAATCACTACAGTGCAGGAGGTCATTCAGCCTATTGAGTCTGCACTGACCCTCCCCGAAAGAGCACCCTGCCGAAACCCCCACCCCCACCCTATCCCTGCAACTCCACTTAACCTTTGGGCACTAAGGGGCAATTTGGCACAGCCCATCCACCTACCCTGCACATCTGTGGACTGTGGGAGGAAATCGGGGCACCCGGAGGAAACCCAGGCCTACACAGGGAGAACTTATACCCAAGGGAGAACATGCAAACTCCACACGGTCACCAAAGGCCGGATTGAAGCCGGGTCTCTGGTGCTATGAGGCAGCAGTGCTAACCATTGTGCCACCGTGCTTCCCATGAGAAAAAACCTGTTAACACAACCTAAGAGTGTGGTGGAGGCAGATTCAATTGTGCCTCCCAAGAGGGAATTGGATAAGTAGCTGAAGGGAAAAGGTTTGCACACAAAGAGAGGGGGGTGAGGGTAGTGGGTCAGGCTGAGTTGCACTTGCACAGGACCAGCACGGACAAAGTGGACAAAATGACACTCTCCTGAGATGTAAATACTCTACGATATAACCTTATATCAATAGTCTTGTTGAGTAAATAAGCATCCTACATTATGTTCTCTAAATATATATTAGTTTCTATTGTTCTCACTGTATATAAAACCAACCTTCTTTGAAGCACACTTTAAAATATGTTGCCAGGTGATTAAAACTACACCACTACACCACTTATTCCATTTCCAGAGTGTTTCTGGTACCAAGATATATATCTATTTACCCCTTACTGTCTCACTCTATTTCGGTTTGGGAAACTACTTTCAAATAAAATGAACTTCACATCTCTAGAATGCACATTATTAAGAACTGGATTGACTTGATGGTCCTAATGTGCATTAAGCTAATCAATCCACATGAAACTGAATGTGTCTGTTTATTCTGATCACACATTGCATAAAGTACATAAATTGACTCCAAGTTGTGAAGTTAGTTTTATTTTGACTCCACAATTTTGGTAATTTTGTTACTCTGTAAATGAACTAACACTGATACATAATTATATCCATGCATCCAAAAGGAGTAAATGCAGATATTGACGATGCGCGGAAACTAGAATGTGTGTGGTTTTTCAAACGTGGGCTACACATGTAGTATCCTGTGCCCAAATTTCCTTGGTCGTTTAAATCTATTGGTCACTTTCTGCCTTTGAATGCAACTTGACTCATTATAATGGCTCTGCCTCTGTTGCGCGTGGGCCATTCAGAAGTGTTCAAAGCCAGTCGTAATTTAAGCCCAGAGTTTTAGATGTTGCAGAAAACGCATCCAATTTTCTTGGGTTATTATATTGCTGTTCTTGAGCATTTTTTAACATTTACCCTCACTGAATCACGCACTATAGTTTCCATTTTCTGAAATGCATTTTTTAAGTCACAGTAAAAATTGAAAAGCTTCCACACGTACATATTCTGAAAGAGGCTTTGAATAATGCGATGAGTAGCTGACGGCCTCAAACTTTAATTTTCGCACTTGGTGAAAGAATATATACTTCCCATGGAACCCAATTGTTTTTGTTGATTTCCACTTATTTATGTCCATTCTTACATTCTGGTGTATGTTGTAATGAGATTGAAAGAAAACTGGTTGTAAATAGGCATTGGTTCATGAATGACGGCAATTTTGGGTGTAACATCCTGGCTGCAACCCCACAGAAAATTCCTCCCCTTACCATGTTATTCCATTTTGAATTAAAAAAACATAAATTCCCCCCGAAGACCTTTCAACTTATTTTTTTACAACAAAGCAACCATTATAGGAAGGCCATGCCAAAGACTCGTTCCATCCACCTCTTTGGTCATTCAGGGCCCGATAGAGGGACATCACTTGCATTTTTTCAAAACAGGGTGATATTTTGGTGACTAAAGCTATTTTTTGCAAGAGAAAGCCGTCATTATCCGCAATTCGTACTGCAAAGGTTAAGCAGTCGTATTTCTTATTTCAGCTGCATCTTATAAAACTGTCCCTGCACCCTGAAATAAAAGTTATGATGCACCCCCATATTGAGGGGTGGCACTGAGTCGAGATTGGCTGTTTCCCCAGAGAGTGAGAAGGAAAATTGTAGGTATTCTGCACATTGTAAGGAGCTGTCCTTTTTAAGTTGGTGTGCAATTATTCTCTCGCAATTTGTTCAGTCTGCCGAAAGCGGAAGTTCAAAGCAGTGGTGAAGTTGGAAATGTAGAGGAACTACATTACAAACTTAACCCTGGGTGTTGGGGGATCAGCTTCAGCTGCAGGCTGGTGAGATGCTCCCACAGCTGATCATCCCAATGGACTGTATCGTGATCGTGATCTGATGTAGGAATCCCAAACCAAATTAATTACGTCCAAACCGAGTCAATGGCCTCGAAGCAGTGAAAGTGGCATTAGTGTTTGCTATAATCACAAGGTTACTATTGAATACAAAGGACTGGTTTGTCCGTCGTAAGTGGCCATCTGCAATATGCGGATTTAATACAAAATTCAAGCTGATCAGGGGCAGCATGGTGGCGCAGTGATTAGCACTGGGACTGCGGCGCGGAGGATCCAGGTTCGAATCCCGGCCCTGGGTCACTGTCCGTGTGGAGTTTGCACATTCTCCCCATGTCTGCGTGGGTTTCACCCCCACAACCCAAAGATGTGCAGGTTAGGTGGATTGGCCACGCTAAATTGCCCCTTAATTGGAAAAAACAAAAAAATTGGGTACTCTAAATTTTAAAAACAAATTCAAGCTGATCATATCTTCAATTTGAAACAGAATTCGACCATTAGCAAGAAAGCTTCCTTTTCAATAGATCATTGAACAACAGGTTTCACTATTTTTCATTTTTTCTAAGCATAAAAGTTGAATGTTGGATTGCCATCATGCTGAGGGATGTCGGTGTTGCGATTTTGACCATAGTCGACTTGCTCAGCATTGTCCACCATCAGTACTGTGCTCTCCAAGGTTAACTACAAATGTCGAGTAAGACGCCAGTTTCTCTCCATCAACAACGTACCTTAACCCTAATCTCCAGAAGAACATCTCCTTCTCAGCAGTGTGATGTTTTTCCCCCCATTTCTCACACCATGCATTCTTTGCCAAAATAGTACCTTACAGTTAAGCTGTTTATTATGTGAGCCCTAAATACTGGGTTGAGACTTTTTTCATGAAAGGTCCTTAAGCCAACAGGACTGGAGACTTCCACTCCATCGTTCTTGGCTGAATTCAAACCAGAATCCCTCATGCAACGAGATAGAGTGCTAACCCACAGGGTCAATGGATTTATTCATTCAAAATTCTCCTGACGTTACATAGTGATTCCAGCAACTGGTTCCATGCTGCCTCTGAGAGGTCAGGGGCAGGATTCTCCCATCCCGCGGTCCGCGCCGCTCCAGCTGTCGATCCCGGCGCGAACTGTGCGCTGCGGGATCCGCGCATGCGTAGTGGCGCCAGCGCCAATGTGGACATATGCAGTGGCACCGGCGCCAACGCGCGCAGGCTCAGTGGCTTCCTTCAATGCTCCGGCCCCGACGCAATATGGCGCAGGGCTACAGGGGCCGGTGCGTAGGAAAGGAGTCCCCCAGCCAGAGAGGCCGGCCCGCCGATCGGTGGGCCCCGATTGCGGGCCAGGCCCCATCGGAGGCCCCCCCTGGGGTCGGACACCCCCTCTCCCCCCACAGGCCGCCACCCGACCCTGCAACGCCGAGGTACCGCCGGCTCAGAGCAGGTTAGAACGGCGCCGGCGGGACTCGTTTTTTTCTTACGGCCGCTCGGCCCATCCGGGCCGGAGAATCGCAGGGGGGCCACGTAGAGGGGCCCGCGACCGGCACCACGCCAACCACGCGACTGACCCTGTGGGTTAACCTCCGCTCTGCGGAGAATCCCGTTCCGGCGTTGGGGCGGTGTGGCCCAGTCGCGGGGATTCTCCGGCCCGGCCCAAGGCTGGGAGAATCCCGCCCCACGTATTTAATCTTGTTTCAACGTTTAAAGTTAATCATCAATTCAGTTTAATTTCTATCTCCATCCTTTGCAGGGTTGTAATTTATTTACAGAGCAATTAACCCCCAAGTCCACCTAAGACGTTGAAGCACGTAAACCACATCTGCTATGCCACTGTAAAGGTATAACAAAGACATCAGTGTCCAGAACAAATAAATATTAATTGTCAAACAGGTATTTGGCGAGTATCAAAGTGCTCGCTGGTTCAATACTTTTACACGCGCATAAAAATGAATTTACATGCACATCAGAAAAAAATGCAAATTTGAAATTAAAATTAGAAAATGCTCAAAGTACAAGTCATGCATGTATCGCAGTATCTGGAAAGGGAAAGACACATCATTGACGGTGGATATCCTCCATTTGAAGTGCAAAAAGGAATGCAAAAGGTCCCCTTTATGAAGTTGATCTCAATAAATAGGCAAGAAAGAGCCTGATATGCCAACTTCATTGGAAAAACAGTTGATGAATTTAATAGTCTGTCAACTGGTATCTTGAAAAAAGATATTTTCAAAAGAGGGAAAAAGTACTGGATATCTCAGATTGCATAAGGTCGATAAAAGAAGAAAGAAATGTACACAATGCAGAGATTTGAATGAAAATGGAATTCATAGCTAAGTCCAAGGCTTGATAGCAATTCAAACTAGAGGGCTGCAGAGTTCTCGTGAGGATGATAATTCTGTACTTAATGTCTCTGGGGAGTTGTAGTTAGAAGTAGAATTAATGACGGGCTGAGTTAGTGCGTGGCAGAAGGAATGCTCCCTTCACAGTGTCATTGGCTTCTTGGATACAATAGAATTTGGAAATAGCGAAAGAGGATCTGGTGGATGCAGAAGCTACTGGGGTAGATGAAAACAAGAGAGGTCATACTGCTGAAAGAGAAGGGAGGGAGGATCAGAACGGCGACACTCAAAATAGGGCATTTTGATGGCAAAATGCCTTGACTAACACCAGTCCATTATGCTGTACTGTATTCACTGCTTACAATGCAGGCACTTCTATTTAACATGGGTGGCATGCAGAGTTCAACTGAATCTGAACCCAGACATGAAAGGATAATGTTTTACCACACAAGTGAAACCAATTCATTTGATTTCATGCTTCGTACACAATAACGACTTTTGAGGTCTGGGACTATAACTCAAGATAGAAGATAAGACAACAGTCAATGGAGGAATGAAATAATGGGGATAAAGATACCATCAGCTGCTTTTGAATGTTTGGAATAATGAAAGTTGAGTATATTTTTCAACAGTGTTATTGTAATTATGTCAATGCTTTATTGCAACAACAACCTGAATTTATGGAGCATCCTGAACAGTAAAATACCTCACGATGCTGCACAAGAGCTTTAATCAGACAAAATCTGGCACCAAGCCACATAAGCAGATATTAAGGGGGAGGGGATAAAAAACTTGGTCAAAGCAGTAAGTTTTAAGAAGCACCATAGAGGAGAGAGAGAGAGGAGAGGTGAAGAGGTGTAGGAAGGAAAATCCAGAGTTTAGGGCCTGAACAGCAGAAGGTAGTCACCAGTGGTGGAGCAATTATGATCGGAGCTGCACTCGAGGAGTGCATTGAACTTGGACGGCTGTGAGATAAGGAGGGGCAAGGGGAGGGATTTGAAGGAACATATTTCAGTCCTCGTGTCTCCGATTTTAAGCTTTGTGTGCTGGAAAAATACAGACACACACTGTGCTGGAAGAAGGATGAGCAAAAATAATTTGCTGCATCATTATTTAAAGTCTACCACCATACATGGTGCAATTGTTAACCTTTAATGGGGCTGGAAATGCAACAGAGCTTACCTAAAAAACGTCAGATTTTCTTTAACTGAATTATAGGCTGATAAAGTTAGTGATTAATTTCAAAATATTAGTCTGCAATAACACAGAAACCATATATGTGTGGGCTACCACATAGACATGTTTTCTCCTTTGCTTTTTCTCTCTTTATTCTTCCTTTCCTGAAAGTGGTGGTTGATCTTAAGGTACGATTGTGAGAGGTACTGATTGCCTTCCAGTACCTTACCCAAGGAGTAGAAGCCGGAACAGTGAATTGAGTGGGTGACTTCACCATTCAAGCCAGCACAACAGTGTCTTATCTTGTTCTCAACTTTGCCCACATACGTAACTTTCCAAGCAGTGTTACTGGATATCGACTAGGAGAGGAAATCTTGGCTGATTTTCCACTTTACTATCTCAGTGCCTCCTCTCTTAATTCCATCATGGCTTTGATCAGCTCACTGAACGCTGAGGCTAACCCTGGACTCTCTTCATCTGCGTACAACAATACCACACCACAAAGGCCATTTTGCCCACGGAATGGCAGGGTGAGTTTAGTGAAACTAATTTCATCCAATCATTTGGAAATCATTATTATAAGCAACAAAGATTATCAGTTAACAATTAGGGCAGAGACAATTACCTCCACTCGTCTAAACATAATCAGAAAAACCGGTTTGGTTATTTTTAAAATAAAACATTGATTTCAACTGAATTTACTTTCACATCTCAAAAGAATTCTACAAAGCCACTTACAATAATGATTGTTGTGGAGGACAAAGAATGCACAGGAAACGTGCAGACAATTTGTTCGCGACATGATTAACATTGTAGCAATTAGATGATTTGTTCCTGGTTGGCCTTATACAGCTCTGACTTTCCACCACTGCTAATTCTTTTAATTCATAAAATGATCAATTTGTATCTGTACGAAGAGGTATAATTGTCTGTTTGTTCATCGTGACAAATCCGATTAACAAGAGTAATAATTGAACTGGGCCAAGGTACCAGGTTGAAACAAGATTAATTTTGTTTGGAAAATGGGCTTTTTCTTGTTTCTGGCTCCATATATCCTTTCTCGTACACTAGAATCAAAAGATTCTGATATCATTTCATAAATGAGAGAAATGAAGCTCACGCAGTTTATAATAACTTTTAAAAGATCATTGGAGCTACTCAAGACTGTGTTACAGCTTCTAACTCCCTATTGAGCTGTCAATTGGGTTGGCTTCATTTTCTACTGCCACCCAGTACCACCTACAGCTACCACAGCATGCAGTGAGACACTACCAAAGAACTGGCAGACAGGGTGAGAGATGCAGGTTGTTTTTCTTCAGCAATTCACATGCATATTCAGTGTCTGATAGACATTACTTTTACGTTGTGCTGGAATTAAGTAAACATGCACCAGTACGTACCAGCAATCAATGGGGTTAATCATTGTCCTTTTGGTGTTGTCTGTGCTGCTGTTCCTCCAATGCCTTAAGTCCTCCCTCGCTAAAAGCAAAGCTTATGAATTTGTACCATATTCATTCTCTGTTCCTGGCTTTTGCACAGCTTTCCTCTCAATCTTTTCTTTTGGTATCGTGAGTGCTATACTACACAGCTTTTTTAGCTGGAGCTGTGAGGGTGGGACGTGTAACTCTGGCAGCTGCGAATGCTGCTTCACGATCGGCTGACAGTTGGTAATGCTTTGTCCTCTTGAGACACGGTGCTGTGCATGTGTGCGGTGCTCCATGGACCAGCTGAGAACTGGCAAGTCTCACCCAGTGAGTACAGGCGAGCTTAATTGACAGCCACGGCTGGGATTTAAATTCACCATCCCCCAACATTGGAGCTGTTCTTTTCTAAATAATTGCTAAGGCCCTTTTTAGATATATTCCTTCACAGTGTGTACATTTCTTTCAATAAACTATTGTTTGTAAACATGAAGGGCCACTAAGGGTACACTATACTGTAAGCAATTTGAGGTATCCTGAGGCACTGTATAAATGCAAGTTCCTTGTTTTCTTTATAATTGCGATATTCGGGTAAAGCCAAATGGTTTGACATCAATACCATTGTTAGAACATGGATACCTCCTTAGGTTTCTTTGACTACTTAAACAGCCTGTGACATCCAACTGTGAATCTGGAGTTGTCATTTTTCTATTTCACCAGTTAGTTCAATTTAATTTCTTCCTCTCTCTTGGAAACTGACAACTTAGGGCCAAAGAGGAATTGCTCTAATAGCGTCACCAAATTGATATACACAGTGCATTTCAATCATTATCTGGACTCTGAAGCCTACAGTGCAGAGAATGAATGCTGCTCCAATGGTAGCCATCAGTCATGAGGAGAGGCTTTCAAAATTCCTGTCAGGGCTGTCAATGGCACAAGGGAACAATGTACCACACGCTCCATTAAAATAATGAGACTGAAGAGGTAAATCTTCAGATTTTAATGCAATTTCTTATGAGTTACATGCTACTGACTTCAATTATTTTCTCTGAGGAAACACAGACTGCAAAACATTTTATTATTATTTGTTTGTAGACAGGTCCATTTGATTACGGACCAGTCTTAGCTTACTTTGACACCAAGTTGCAAATTTTGCGTGTAAACAATTTCAACGTACACTTTGTTTTGAAAGAATGCTGAATCCTAAAGGCATTTTATACAAAATACGAAACAAAATCTGCTAATATCTGAAACTTTAATTAGGTCATTAAGTACAATGGCTGAGGCCAACGCATTTTTAGTACGAACCTAACTTAATTTTCCTCATTAAAAGTATTAGCATTCATGAATATTCTAAAACCAACAATATATTGAGAAAATAACTTTGATGTAAAGGATTTATTCTACCTAAATATGATCAGACTTTTGCTTTCAATTAACTCAACTGAACGTTGTAAATGTCATATGATCTAATTGCTATCGATGGTAGGATTAGCACTTCACATTAGCATAAGGTTCTTTTATGCTACAAAACTACATTGATAGAGAATGCATGGTTTCTTCACCCTCAACTGCGCTTATAAATATAAGCTGCCTGACTTACCTTTTTCTGATGACAGAGACCCACAATGAACTGCCAACTGATTCACTGGCCTCACTGCTGCTTTGTGCCTTATGCAGATCATCACAGTTAGAACATAAACCACGGGAAACAGCATCTGGATGATTGCATAGCGATGCGCTCCTCCGAAAGCTAGCTGCAACATGAAACTTTTTCTGGATGTTCTACTGCATGTCCTCATAGGATTAATGCTTAAAGGCGGGCACTGTGACTCTTCTGCACTGTAAATTCTATGATTCTATGGGGCACTAGGGAAACAGCTGAATATCACATCAGCATCTCAGGGCAGCAAGTTTAATGTACAGCACGGAACAAGGGTCTGCTTTGATCTTTCCACCAAAAGTATTTTGTTATTGTCCGCCACATGATGGAAACTTGACTGAAACCTTTCAAAAGCACTGCTTCCAACAGTCTCGCAATTTGTCAAATATTATTGATTATCCAAAGAGTTAATGCTGGAGTGCAGCATCCTTGTCTTATCCTGTTTACTAAATGTATCAATTCCAATGATAGAAAGCGAAGTAGCAGTTCGGAAAATTCAAAAAGTGATTTCATAAAAGGGACTAATTTCACCTTAACGATCATAAGAATTTTACATGTAATTTATACCGTGCAAGTATAGTTCAAAAGGCTCGCTTACTATCATGCAACCTTAAAGCACAGGTTGTTTGCTTTGGTCTTGAAGTAAACGGCAAAAGGAGGAGTCTGAAGAGTTTATAAAACAAAGACGTTTATTCAGCATAACAGCAGTATTTACACAGAACCCAGTTACACATCTCACGGTCCTCACTCCTTCCTACAGCAGCTGATCTGTTATACTCGTGTTGGTTAACTCACAGCACAATCAGCACTAGGGAACAATCATTCCCAGCTGGATGAGTCCCATGCGGGTTATAACAGGTCCATTGCACTTGTATTGACTCTTCAATTAGTCTAATTCCCCAGTTCCTTTATTTGTTTCTCAAATATTTATTTATTTTAAATTTAGAGTACCCAATTCATTTTTTCCAATTAAGGGGCAATTTAGCATGTTCAATCCACCTACCCTGCACATCTTTGGGTTGTGGGGGCAAAACCCACGCAAACACGGGGAGAATGTGCAAACTCCACACGGACAGTGACCCAGAGCCGGGATCGAACCTGGGACCTCGGTGCCGTGAGACTGCAGTGCTACCACTACGCCACCGTGCTGCCCTGTTTCTCAAATATTTAAGTAGCTTCCTTTTAAAAGTTGTTGTAGATCGTGCCACCATCGTCATTCCATTGAAAATTAAGAAAAAAAATTTGTTGTTTAACATTTCATACATAAAACAAAAAACACCCAGTCGAAAAGATAAAAGATCCCCCCCCCCCCACTATCAACTAACACATATGTGACAAAAAATAACCCTCCCCACCCCCTTTACCAGCTGACGACAACAAAATCTTTAAAATGAAGAATAAACAGACTCTTATAGAACCCCTCAGTAGCCCACCCACCGCTCAAGATGAACTTCACCTTCTTAAGATACAGGGACTCCATCGGGTCCCCCAGCCACACTGAGGCACAGGGTGGAGAAGCTGACATCTACCTCAACAGAATCCACCTGCGAGCAATCAGCGAGGCGAAGGCACATTCGCCCCCGTCTGTAGCTCCGGCAGGTCTGACACCCCAAATATGGCCCCCAGGGGACTGGGCCAATTGCAAGATAGCCGACATGGTGCTGAAGAAAGAACCCCAAAACTTCTCCAACTTCGGACAGCATCAGGACATGTGTACATGGTTGGCCGGGCCCCTCCCACACTTCTCGCAAGTGTCTTCCAACCACTCACACAACCTCGACAAATAGGAGGGCAGTGTCACCGGAAATGTCGGGAAAACCTTCCGTGCAAAATCCCATACCTACATATACCTAAAGGCCTCTTTCTGTGGAATCCCAAACATTTCTGCCAACTCCTCCAAGCTCACGAACGCCCTTCTAGAAATGAATCCTTCATTTCCTCCCAGCCCCGAAACCTAGCATCCAATCTCGCCGGCTCACACAAATGATTCTCTCGGATTGGCATCAATTTCGACCCTGCCCCAAACTTAAAATGCTGCCATAATTGTCTCCATATCTTCAGTGTGGCCACCACCACCGGACTACCCGAATATTTCCCCAGATCAAATGGGAATGGCACCATTGCCAGCGCCCGCAACATTGACCCCCTACAAGAGCCTGCCTCCATCCTCACCCACATTGCCTTTGACTCCTTACCCCAACCCCGCACCTTTTTGGTGTTCGCTGCCCAATAATAATACATCAGATTCGGCAGAGCATACCCTTTGACTGCCGCCATCTCTGAAGCCCCATTTTCTGAATCCTCGCTGCCTTGCCTGCGCATACAAAAAGACAAAATCAGCTGTTCCACCCCCATAAAAAAATATTTTGGCAAGAAGGCCGGTAAACACTGGAACAAAAATAAAAACAGAGGCAAAATATTTATCTTTACCGACTGCCAATGATAGGGCGGCTGTCCCACCTCCACAGATCTGCCTTGACCTTTCTCACCAGGCTCGTAAAATTCAATTTACGGAGCCGGGCCCAATTTCCAGCACCCCCAGATACCTGAAGTGAATAGTCGCCACACGAAACGGCAATCCCCCACCCCGCCAAGCCAGCTCCCTTCTCCGGCAGAGAGGCCAAAAAGCACTCGCTCCTCTCCAAATTCAACTCGTATCCCAAAAATGCCCTGTCATGATATGCACTCATGCACATAATAAGATACAGACAGGCAGTGACAGACACCCAGTACAGCCAATCAACACACAGGACAGAACACAACAAATCACCAGGCAGAACACCAGAGGGGGGTATCCCACTATAAAACACACAAGGCATCAGCACCCTGCCTCTTTCCACTGGTGACAACTGTAGTGACAGTCAAGGTGTATATATCAGTTAGCACCTTACACACATGGCTCAGAGCTAGCCTGGTCTAGTTAGTTATAGTTAGCACACTTAGATTAGTAGAGTGTCAACCCACAGCAAACTGTGTGCACTGCTCCAGAAGTTCAATAAAACGTATTGAACTAATGTCTAAGTTTGGTGTCTACTTTACAGTACAACTGCATCCAGTTGCAGTCCGTGTTACCCCAGGGTGAATAACACAACGTGGTACCAGTAGTCTACTTTATCTAAGTGATTTACCTCGAGTGATTCAGTGACGACCAGCGAATGCCTTCCAGCGGCATGGAGAAGATCCAGGCCCCTCCACAGCTACGGATCCAGAGGATGACTGCCTGGAGACCCCATATCATGTGGGCATCATCACTACATGTGAATATGCCTCCTCAAATTCAGCAAGACGAATGGCGCGCTGTCATACACGTTAACCAATGCAGCATCCAGTTCAAGCTGGACACTGGTGCTTCAGCCAATCTCATCTCTCAAGCTGATTTTGACACCATTAAAAAGCAACCCAAAATTCTTCCGCCAGCCTGCCAGCTCCTCGATTATAATGGCAATGCCATAACTGCATTAGGATCTTGTCATCTGTTTATCTCCAACAAGACCATTAATCCCACACTGCGATTCGAAATCATCAAGCCTGGCAAGGCATCCCTGCTTGGTGCCCATGCATGCAAGCTACTCAACCTTGTACAGCGAGTCCACGCCATGCCATCTTCCAATCTGGATCTTCAGGTTGACATTGATGACATCCTGGCGCAATACCCGGATGTGTTTAGTGGAATGGGTATGCTGCCATACTGCTATAAGATCTTACTCAGGCCTGATGCCACGCCTGTAATCCATGCACCACGCCAGGTGCCGGCTCCTCTGAAGGAACGTTTAAAGGCACAGCTGCAGGAGCTCCAAGACCAGGGCATTATATCCAAAGTGACGGAACCGACTGACTGGGTCAGCTCGATGGTCTGTGTGAAAAGCCCTCTGGAGAATTGTGCATATGTATAGATCCCAAAGATCTTAACCTGAACATAATGCGGGAACACTACCCGATCCCGAAGCAGGAGGAACTGACCAGTGAGATGGCACATGCCAAATTCTTCACAAAGCTAGATGCATCACGTGGTTTCTGGCAAATACAACTGGACGAGTCCAGCAGAAAGCTCTGCACGTTCAATACACCTTTCGGAAGGTACTGTTATAACTGGATGCTGTTCGGCATTGTTTCAGTCTCTGAAATCTTCCACAGGATCATGGAGCAGATGATGGAGGGCATTGAGGATGTGCGTGTCTACGTAGATGATGTAATCATATGGTCCACGACCCCCGAGAAACACATATCTCATCTCAAACAAGTCTTTCGACGTGGCCATGCAAATGGCCTCAAATTGAACAAAGCCAAGTGCTCCTTTGGCATGTCATCCATCAAGTTCTTGGGCGACCAGATATCCCAGCAGGGTATGCAACCAGATTCGGACAAAGTCAAGGCCATTAACGCCATGAAGACCCCGGAAGACAAAAAGGTGGTACTACGCTTCCTCGGTACGGTATACTTCTTGAGAAAGTTCATTCTCAACTTGGCATCACACACCATGGCTCTCAGGCATCTGGTGAAGAAGTCCACTGCATTCCAGTGGCTATCCACACATCAAGCGGAGTGGCTCGAGCTAAAGGCAAAGCTCACCACTGCTCCGGTACTAGCATTTGTTGACCCGGACAGGGAGACAAAAATGTCCACGGATGCAAGCCAGGACGGCATTGGTGTGATGCTCCTCCAGAAGGATGGCTCCTCATCCTGGGCTCCAGTGGCTTATGCGTCAAGGGCCATGACTCCTACTGAACAGAGGTATGCCCAGATAGAAAAAGAATGCCTGGGCCTCCTAACCGGCATTGTAAAGTTCCATGACTACGTCTGCGGTCTACCAACCTTCACAGTGGAGACTGACCACAGACCCTTGGTCCATATCATTCATAAGGACTTGAATGACATGACGCCCAGGCTTCAGCGCATTCTCCTTCGACTCCGCAGGTATGATTTTGAGTTAGTGTACACACCAGGCAAGGAGCTAATAATTGCGGATGCCCTGTCATGCTTCATCACCTCCCAACCAATCAACACACAGGACAGAACATAACCAATCACCAGGCAGAACACTAGAGGGGGGTTTCAGCACTCTGCCTCTTTCCACTGGTGACAACTGTAGTGACAGTCAGGGTGTATATATCAGCTAGCACCTTCTACACGTGGCTCCGAGCTAGTCTGGTCTAGTTAGTTATAGTTAGCACGCTTAGATTAATAGAGTGTCAACCCACAGCAAGCTGCCTGCACTGCTCCAGAAGTTCAATAAAATGTATTGAACTAACGTCTAGGTTTGGTGTCTACTTTACAGTACAACTGCATTCAGTTGCAGTCCTTGTTACCCCAGGGTGAATAACACGTCAAGTCCCAAATCACTTGAGCAGCCCCATTACGTCCCCCAACGTGGGAACCAGGTTGGAAATATACAACAAAAGGTCGACAGCATACATGGACACCCTATGTTCCACCCCTTCCTCCTTAATTATCGCCTTCCACTTATCCGAGCTCCTCAGAGTAATGGCCAAAGGCTCTAACGCCAATGCAAACAAAAGAGGGGACATGGGACACTCTTGTCTCGTTCCCCTATGCAGCTGAAAATATCCCGAGTTCACATCATTCGTATGGACACTTGCCTTCGATCCTTATATAACAATTTAACCCACACCTCAAATTTAGGCCCAATCCCAAACACCCGCAAATAACTCCATTCTACCGATCAAACGCCTTCTCTGCATCCAATGTCACCACCATCTCCTGGGGGGAGCACCATGTTTAGCAAGTGTGCACATTGGAGGACAACTGCCTACCCTTTACAAACCCTGTCTGATCCTTCCTGTGGGAGGCACACCTCCAGCCTAAGCGGCAACACTTTGGTGAGAAACTTGACATCCACATTTAGCAGGGCCAAACACACTGTCTGTGCGGAGTCTGCATGTTCTCCCCATTCCTCCAGGTGCTCCGGTTTCCTCTCACAATTCCCAAAAGACGTGCTTGTTAGGTGAATTGGATATTCTGAATTCTCCCGCTGTGTACCCTAACAGGCGGCCTAGTATGGCGACTAGGGAATTTTCACAGTAACTTCATTGCAGTATTAATGTAAGCCTACTTGTGACACTAATAAAGATTATTATTATTGGTCGATAAGACTCACACTCCACTGGGTCCTTATCTTTTTTTAACAAAGGTGAAATAGATGCCTGTCCCATCATCTCCAGAAGTGCCCACCAGCTACCACGTCCTCGAACATCTCCACCAGCAGCGGTGCCAGGCTGTCGGAAAACTTCTTATAAAATTCCACTGTAGGTGGCACAGTGGTTAGCATTGTTGCCTCACGGCGCTGAGGAGCCGGGTTCGATCCCCACCCGGGGTCACTGTCGGTTTGCGCATTCTCCCCGTGTCTGCATGGGTCTCACCTCCACAACCCAAAGATGTGCAGGGTAGGTGGATTGGCCACGCTAAATTGCCCCTTAATTGGAAAAATTAGGGTACTCTAAATTTTAAAAAGATTCTACCGGGAAACTATCCCGCCCCAGTGCTTTACCCGTTTGCATCTTCCCACTCACCGTCCGAACCTCCTTGCTCCCCATTGGCTCCCCCAAAGCTGCCCTAACCTCCTCTTCCACTGTGGGACATTCCAGCCCCTCCAAAAACTCCTTCATATCCGACTCGTCCCTCCGGGGCTCCGACCTACACAACCTCTTATAAAATTCCTCAAATGCCCTATTCACCTGCTCCGGTCCAGTCACCAGCCCTCTCATCTCATCCCGGACCTGAACCCCTCACCCGATCCCGGGAGCTCACCTGCCAGCAGAGCCTTCTCCCTGTACTCGTACACAGCACCTTTGCCCGCTTCAACTGGAGTACAACTTTCCCTCGAGACAAAGGGTCAAACTGCATCTGTGTTCCTTTCTACTGGCCAGAAGTTCCGGAATGGGATCTTCCGCATAACTTCCATAATTTTGTCTACCAGCCGCTGCTGCTTCTCTCTGGCCTTCTTACGCTTATCCACCTGTGTCTTATGCAAGATGATCTCGCCCCTGACCACCCCCTCCCATACCACTGACGACAAGACCGCCCCATTTTTATTTGACCCCACATAATTGTCAATCACCTTTGCCATCCTTTACGCAGAACTGCCAGCAACCTCACATCCATCCTCCACACAGGCCTCTGTGCAGGACCCTTCTCCGTGACCAGAAATAACGATCGCTGAGTATTCCGTGTTACTCACCCCCGACAACAACAGCCTCTCCATAATATAGAAATCTATCCTCGAATATACATTATACACCGACAAAATAAAAGGAATACTCTCTTCCCCCTGGGCCGCCAGGGTCCGCTCACCCCAACTCCTTCATGAACGCTGCCAACATCTTCACTTCCCCCGAAGGGGTCAACGAGTGCAGCTTAGACTAATCCATTTTCAAATGCAACACTGTGTTTGAGTTCCCACCAAAAATTAGCTGCTGCGTGTCCAAGTCGGAATGGCCGCTAACATCCTCTTCAGAAACCCTACATCATCCCAATTCTGGGCATATACGCCAACCAACACGACCGACCTCCCCATCAAAGCGCTTGTTACTAGAAACTATCTACCCCCCTGATCTGCCAGCACCTTCTCCATCTGGAACCCGACTCTCTTACTCACCAATATCGCTACCCCCGGGTCCCTGCTATCAAAGCCCGAATGTAACACCTGGCTCACCCAACCCTGCCAAAGGCTAACCTGGTCCTTCACCCTCAGATGGGTCTCCTGCAGTAGCACCACATCGGCTTTCTAGCTCTTCAAATGCGATCACCGGCCCACCCAACCCCAGCATCTTTCACGTTACTATTCGGACTGGGTCTCTTACAGCCTCCCCCTCCCTTATCAGTCATGACAACCCCACGGGGCATATCCGCCCCTCCCGAACCTCTTAAGCCCACCGTCCACCCAAAAATGGCTCCTCAGCCTGCCCCACAAATGAGGCCCAAGCCCTGACCCTAGACACCGTCAGCCAACTGTCCTTCCCCTCCTCTCCCCATCTCGGAAACCCCCCTACAACCACTTCCTCTTGAAACCGCTCCTTCTGCATGCTCCCCATTCCCCCCACCATTCACACCCCCAAGGCCTGTTGAAACTTGTCCACACAGATTCAGCTGGCCGCAGCACCTTCCCCCACCTCACTCCCATTCACTAGCCAACTCAAGTTTGCTAGCGAGGTGACCCCCACCAGAGCTCCCTCCTCCCACATACCTAACAGAAAAGCCAACAGCAAAACTCCCCAACATCCAACCCTTCTAAACAACCTAACATGCCGAACACAAAACAAGAGACAAGGAGAAAAACCCAACACATTACCCCGCTGTCCACAAACCATCCCCTCCCATCCATAACATAATAAAACAGATTCCAAACTCAGTTCAGCCCCTGTCTTTCAGCTCTCACCAACACCTCCACCTCCTCCACTGTTTCAAAGTAATGGTCCTTGGAGGTATGCGCAGCCCTCAACTTTGCCGGGTAGACCACCCCGAACCGCACAGCACTCTTGTAAAGCACTGCCTTTGCTCTGTTAATTGCTATGGGCCTTCTCGCCAGTTCCACTGTGACTTCCTGGTATAGACGAATACCACTGCCTTTCCACCTCACCTCCCGGTTCTGCTTGGCCCACCTCAAGAACTTCTCCTTTGTCTGATAGCTGGGAAAACAGGCTATCACAGCTCTTGGTAGATCATTGTAGGTCCTTTGGCCGGAGCGACGGATGAGCCCTGTCCAGCTCAGTGGAGGAGTTATCGTCCTCTTCCCCCAGCGCTTGGTGAACATCCCCAAAAACTACCTTGTCAGCCTCGGGCCCACCAGCCCCTCAAGCAGCCCCATGATCCATAGATTCTGCTGCAGTGACCTGTCTCCAGCTCCTCCACCTTGGCTCCTCAGCCCTTTATTAAGGTGCTCCAACTTCAGCAGCTCCTCTTCCAGTCAGAGGAGCTGGTCACTCTGCCATGACAGTGCCTCCTCCACCCCCTTCAACACCTCACCGTGCTCCCACAGACTGTCCCTAATGTCTTTCCAAAGGCCTTCTTTATCGGGGCATCTTCCATCGACTGAGAGTACCCATCATTTCCTTCCCATGCCATTCAAACTGCTGCTCCAACTCCACTGCCATCACCTTGGTATCCACTGTAAGGGGCGCAGCCCCACCTGGCGAGCTTGCTCCCACCTGGCGAGATTGCTCCCGCCATCTTTCCTCCCATAGAACTCCACACGGTGCTTGGGCCCACCAGCGGACTAGCGCTCATTCCTTTTCATGCTGTACTCTTTCGTTGGGATTTTGACTTCCTCTAATACCCACACCTTTATTAGAGACCGTTCACATGAAAATTCCCTCCACAACTGGGTGAAAAGGCCAACAAACGAGAACTCTGGTGGGAGCCACCCAACGTGCAACCTCTACCTACATGTCGCCAACGGAAGTCCCTTCCATCATCATTGCTGACACCATATTTTGTGGCCTAACAATCCTCTGAAATAAAATAAATCACTTCACTTTTTCCTTCATTCTTCTTGGGATAGTGTTAAATCTGTGCCTTCTCACTGCCAACTCAGTAACCAGTGAAAACAGTTGGTGCCTACTTATCTTATCAAACCCCGCCAAATTTTGAACATCTCAGTCAGATCACCTCTTGCCTTTCTCTGTTTTAGTGTTAACTATCCAGACCCAGAGGCAAGATTTCTCATCCGTGGTAAATCTCATCGATGCCCTCTCCATGAACTTCGTGAAATGGGGCAATCTAAATGAGGTCATTTAAAAGTGAAACCAGGAAACACTTTTTCACAAAATAGTAGCATTCTGGAATTCCTCCTCCCAACAGGCTGCAGATGCTGGGTTAATCGGAGTTTCAAGACTGAGATTAACTGCTTTTTGTCAGGCGATGGTCTCAAAGGATGTGGAGCTAAGGCAGCTACATGGAGCTGAGGTACAAATCATCCATGATCTAACTGAATGGCAAAACAGGCTCAAGGGCCTAACCAGCCTACTCCTATTCTTGTGTAACTGCAGCCTAACAAAGGGTTTTCATTGGCTTAGGTATTACCTCTTTGTTTATACTATACCTCCTCAATTGATAAGACCAACGGTCTCACAGGTTTCCTTTCACAGCTTTAACATCACCTTGACCCCGCCACTGCCCTCCACCCCAGCCCCACATTTTTACTTAGAATCACTTTCTGCACAGTTACTTCCCTGGGGCCACTGAAAATAAACGAATCCCAAATAAAATTCACCAGACTTATATCTGCAGAGAAGGTATTGCCAAGACAAAGCTATCTACTCCTATGAGTGGACAGTACAAGTGACAAAAATCAGGAAAGTGTACCCGGGAATGACTCGCTACTAATGTCATAATATGCACCCATGCACATCACGAGGTAAAAACAGGCAGTGAGCAGAGGTATGCTCAGATAGAGAAAGAGTGCCTGGGCCTCCTCACCGGTATTGTAAAGTTCCATGATTACATCTACGGTCTACCAACCTTCACAGTAGAGACTGACCACAGACCCCTAGTCCGTATCATTCACAAGGACTTGAATGATATGACGCCCAGGCTTCAGTGCATTCTTCTCGCGCCATCACCTCGCCCTGTGAACAGGTCGACTTAATCCGCCAAATTGAGGCACAGGTGCAACTGTGTGCCAGCAACCTCCCGGCCTCAGACGAACGAGTCATCATCATTCGAGAAGAGACTGCCAAGGACCCTCTTCTGCAGCGGGTCATACATCACCTTGCAAATGATTGGCAGAAAGGGCAATGCCCCCAGTTCTTTAATGTCAAGGATGACCTAACAGTTGTCGAGGGGATCCTCCTCGAGCTGGATCGTATTGTTATTCCTCGCAGCCTCCAGAGCTTAGTGCTCAAACAGATCCATGAAGGACACCTCGGTATTGAGAAATGCCGGCGCAGGGCCTGGCAGGCTGTCTATTGGCCTGGCATCAACGAGGACATATCCAACATGGTCCTCAATTGTGCGACTTGTCAGCGTTTCCAGCCTGCTCAGCCCAAAGAAACACTCCAGCAACACAAGATCATGACCTCTCCGTGGTCTATGGTGGGAATCGACCTTTTTCGCGCCATTGGGCGTGACTACGTGCTTATAATTGACTACTTCTCGAGTTACCCCGAAGTGGTGAAATTGTCCAACCTCACATCAAGGACTGTCATCAAGGCCTGCAAGGAGACATATGCCAGGCATGGTATTCCGCTCATGGTTATGAGCGACAACAGTCCCTGCTTCTACAGCCAAGAGTGGTCCAACTTCGCGAAGCTATACCATTTCAAGCACATTACCTCGAGCCCGCATTACCCGCAATCTAACGGGAAGGTCGAAAAAGGGGTCCATATCGTGAAGCAACTGCTCTGCAAGGCTGCGGCCTCAGCTTCTGACTTTAACCTTGCGCTCATGGCGTACAGGGCAATCCCTCTGTCCACCGGTATGTCTCCGGCACAACTCCTTATGAATTGTGACCTGCGGACGACTGTTCTGGCCATTCATTTACCTGACCTGGATCACCTCCCAGTGCTGCAAAAGGTGCAGCAACTCAGAAACCGGCAAAAGCTGACATACGATGCTCATGCTACTGATTTGCCTGTGCTCTCTCCGGAAGATGCTGTTCGCATCAAGTTGCCTGGTGGAGGCTGGTCAGCTCCAGCTGTTGTTGTTCGACAGGCTGCTCTCCCAGGTCGTTCGTGGTTCGCATGCTGATGGATCCATTGTCAGGCGCAACAGAAGGGCACTACGCAAACTTGCCTGCCCACCACCGGATCTCACGTTCCCAGCTGTTGTTATGCCTTTTCCGGACACCTCGCTCCACAAGACCACCAATCTGGCTGCAATCCCGCCTGTCAAGGTGCCATCGTCCCCACCTCCACCTCTCAGGCGGTCGACAAGGATCCGACGCCAGCCCTAGAGATTGGATTTATAAATATTTCCTTTCTACATATTGTTCTGTATCTGCATGCTAGACACCTTGCATGTACATATGCATTCACTCGCCATTTGCTGTAAATAGTTATATCTGTAAATATGTCGTATATGCTCTAAGCAACGGACAGATTTTTTTTAAAAACGGGGGATGTCATAATATGCACCCATGCACATCATGAGGGAAAAACAGGCAGAGACAGACACCCAGGTTAGCCAATCAACATACAGGACAGAACACAGCCAATCACCAGACAGAACACCAGAGGGGGGCTTCAGCACTCCGCCTCTTTCCACTGGTGACAACTGTAGTGACAGTCAGGGTGTATATATCAGTCAACACCTTCTATCAGAGCTAGCCTGGTCTAGTAAGTTAGAGTTAGTACACTTAGAGTAGTAGAGTGTCAACCCATAGCCAGCTGTGTGCATTGTTACAGAAGTTCAATAAATCGTATTGAACCAACGCCTACGTTTGGTGCATGCTTTACAGTTCATCTGCATCCTGTTGCAGTCCGTGTTACCCCAGGGTGAATAACACGACAACTAATGTGTCACAACCTGTCAATTGTAGTTTCGTAATGCATCAAAAATAATTTTAACAATCAGATCTCGTTTTGTCTTTCCTCATTAATTTCCCATTTGATTCATTTCTACTGAAATGTAGAGCCAGCAGTTTATAGCATCTTGCATGCGCTAGACTTATGTATGTTGCCATCCATCACGTACAGTAAATGCTGCTGAACTATTTTATAATGGGAACCATAGCAATCATGCCCTCATTCTATCATCATATGGCATCCAAATATATGCAGCAGGGCCACTGGCTACTGGTTAGCTATCAAGACAAGGAGTCCTGGCCAATTTTCCAGATTGGCTCAGAAAACAATTGTTGTATCTCCATTGTCAATTGCATTGACTGGGAATTGAAATTGGGAGCCTCCTGGTCTGCTTGGTGCATTGCCAGAGCAGGCAATCTATTTAACCCTCTTTACTAGAAACTGGAAGACCTTCGAAATTCAACAACAAACAATGTTACCAGCAAATCTCCTTGGTCCTTTTGTGATTTGTGGTTGCTTCAAACTTGAAACGATACAGATGCTACCCTGCTATGCCCTACAGCCATCTCCCTCGATCCCTCCAATCCCTATGATTTTTCCTTCTACTTGTTTGATATTAATAGCAGCATCTTGTGTTTATATAGTGCCTTTAACTTAGCAAACTATTAAAGATGCCTTGCAAGAACATGAACAAAATTTGACACTAAGCCATATCAGTTGTATCCGGGCAGACCAAAGGTTTGGTCCAAGAGGTAGGCTTTTAGCAGTGGTCTAAAGAGGGAGAGAGGTAGACAGGCGGAGAGGCTTTTGGAGGTAATTCTAGGGCTTAGGGCCTTGGGAACTGAAGACGTAACCATCAGCAATGGAATGAATAAGTTTGTGGAAGTTTCAGCGGCCAGAATTAGAGGAGTTCAGATTTCTCAGAGTTGTTGTGGGGGTTGAAATTACAGAGGGAGGGAATATGACCTGGGGGGAATTTGGGAACAAGGATGAGATTTTTAAAATTGAGGCATTTGCTTAACTAGGAGCCAATGTAGATCAGCCAGTAGAGGGGTGATAGGTGAACAGGGCTTGGTGCAAATTAACACACAGACAACATAGTTCCAGATGTCCTCCAGAATAGGGAGGGCAGAATGGGGGAGGGTGACCAGGATTCCACTGGAATAGTCAAGTCGAGATGCAACATAGGCACAGGTGAAGCATGGATGAGGGTTTAAGCAGCAGAAGAACTGAAGTCACAATGGAGATGGACAATGTTACAGAAGTTGAAGTAGGACATAGTGATGATGTAGAAATGTGGTCAGAGTTCATCTCTACGCCAAGTCTGACACCAAGATTGCAAACAGTCTGGTTCAGCCTCAGAGAGCTGCCAAGGGAGGGATGGAGTCAACGGTCAGCGAATGGAGTTTGTGGCAGGGACTGAAGACAATGAGAGCAGGAATCCCTTTTGATGAAATATTGGGATGAATAAAGTTATTCCTTCAGCCCTGTCAGAAATCCTAGTCCCCAGTTATGGATTCCATCTTCCTCCCTGCTGCTGCATTTGGTTCAACTAGACTATTTGCACCGATTTCACCGTGAACATAGCTTCCGACCCCTTTATCCTCTCCATGAAAAATTAATTTACTTTTACCGTCAGAATATTGCTGGTCTCCATCCCTGCCACAAGGCCAGGAGGAGTGTGCAGCGGGTCAGGATCAGGTGAAGCAGACCGGGAGTGTGCAGCGGGTCAGGATCATGGTGAAGCAGACCAGGAGTGTGCAGCGGGTCAGGATCATTGTGAAGCAGATCGGGAGTGTGCAGCGGGTCAGGATCATGGTGAAGCCGACCAGGAGTGTGGAGCGGGTCAGGATCATTGTGAAGCAGATCGGGAGTGTGCAGCGGGTCAGGATCATTGTGAAGCAGATCGGGAGTGTGCAGCGGTCAGGATCATTGTGAAGCAGACCAGGAGTGTGCAGCGGGTCAGGATCATTGTGAAGCAGACCAGGAGTGTGCAGCGGGTCAGGATCATTGTGAAGCAGACCAGGAGTGTGCAGCGGGTCAGGATCATGGTGAAGCAGACCAGGAGTGTGCAGCGGGTCAGGATCATGGTGAAGCAGACCAGGAGTGTGCAGCGGGTCAGGATCATTGTGAAGCAGATCGGGAGTGTGCAGCGGGTCAGGATCATTGTGAAGCAGATCGGGAGTGTGCAGCGGTCAGGATCATTGTGAAGCAGATCGGGAGTGTGCAGCGGGTCAGGATCATTGTGAAGCAGATCGGGAGTGTGCAGCGGTCAGCATCATTGTGGAGCAGATCGGGAGTGTGCAGCGGGTCAGGATCATGGTGAAGCAGACCAGGAGTGTGCAGCGGGTCAGGATCATTGTGGAGCAGACCAGGAGTGTGCAGCGGGTCAGGATCATGGTGAAGCAGATCGGGAGTGTGCAGCGGGTCAGGATCATTGTGGAGCAGATCGGGAGTGTGCAGCGGGTCAGGATCATGGTGAAGCAGACCAGGAGTGTGCAGCGGGTCAGGATCATTGTGGAGCAGACCAGGAGTGTGCAGCGGGTCAGGATCATGGTGAAGCAGATCGGGAGTGTGCAGCGGGTCAGGATCATTGTGAAGCAGACCAGGAGTGTGCAGCGGGTCAGGATCATTGTGAAGCAGACCAGGAGTGTGCTGCGGGTCAGGATCATTGTGAAGCAGATCGGGAGTGTGCAGCGGGTCAGGATCATTGTGGAGCAGACCAGGAGTGTGCAGCGGGTCAGGATCATGGTGAAGCAGATCGGGAGTGTGCAGCGGGTCAGGATCATTGTGAAGCAGACCAGGAGTGTGCAGCGGGTCAGGATCATTGTGAAGCAGATCGGGAGTGTGCAGCGGGTCAGGATCATTGTGAAGCAGATCGGGAGTGTGCAATAAGTCTGGGTCACTGTGAACCAGACCGGAACGTTTAGCAGAAACAAGATCACTATGAAGTTGACCAGGAGTGTGCAGCGGGTCAGGATCATTGTGGAGCAGATCGGGAGTGTGCAGCGGGTCAGGATCATGGTGAAGCAGACCAGGAGTGTGCAGCGGGTCAGGATCATTGTGAAGCAGACCGGGAGTGTGCAGCGGGTCAGGATCATGGTGAAGCAGACCAGGAGTGTGCAGCAGGTCAGAATCATTGTGAAAAAGATCAGGATTGTGCAATGGGTCAGGATCATTGTGAAAAAGATCATGAGTGTGCAATGGGTCAGGATCATTGTGAAAAAGATCATGAGTGTAATGGGTCAGGATCATTGTGAAAAAGATCAGGAGTGTAATGGGTCAGGATCACTGCAAAAAAGATCAGGGGCTGGATTCTCCGCAATCGGCGCGATATCCGCCGACCGGCGCCAAAAGCGGTACGAATCAGTCTGGCATCGCGCCGCCCCCAAAGGTGCGGACGTCTCCGCATCTTGAGGGGCCGAGCCCTAACCTTGAGGGGCTAGGCCCGCGCCGGACTGATTTCCGCCCCGCCAGCTGGCGGGAAAGGCCTTTGGTGCCCCGCCAGCTGGCGCGAAACTGACTTTGCAGGGCGGCACATGCGCGGGAGCGTCAGCGGCCGCTCACGGCATCCCCGCGCATGCGCAGTGGAGGGGGTCTCTTCCGCCTCCGCTACAGTGGAGACCATGGCGAAGGCGGAAGGAAAAGCCCCCCCGGCACAGGCCCGCCCGCGGATCGGTGGGCCCCAATCGCGGGCCAGGCCACCGTGGGGGCACCCCCCGGGGCCAGATCGCCCCGCGCCCCCCCCCCCAAGGACACCGGAGCCTGCCCGCGCCACCTTGTCCCGCCGGTAAGAGAGGTGGTTTGATTCTCTCCGGCGGGACAGGCATTCTAGCAGCGGGACTTCGGCCCATTCGGGCCGGAGAATCGCTGGGGGCGGGGGGGGCCCGCCAACCGGCGCGCCACGATTCCCGCCCCCGCCGAATATCCGGTGCCGGAGAATTCGGCAACCGGCGGGGGCGGGATTCCCAGGAGTGTGGAATGGGTCAGGATCACTGTGAAAAAGATCATGAGTGTGCAATGGGTCAGGATCGCTGTGAAAAAGAGCAGGATTGTGCACCGGGTCAGGATCATTGTGAAAAAGATCAGGAGTGGATTGGGTCAGGATCACTGCAAAAAAGATCAGGGGCTGGATTCTCCGCAATCGGCGCGATATCCGCCGACCGGCGCCAAAAGCGGTACGAATCAGTCTGGCATCGCGCCGCCCCAAAGGTGCGGAAGTCTCCTCATCTTGAGGGACCGAGCCCTAACCTTGAGGGGCTAGGCCCGCGCCGGACTGATTTCCGCCCCGCGGTCAAGATCATCGTGAAAATGAGGGACAGTGTAGCAGGTCAGGATCATTGTGAAACTGACCAGGGGTGTGCAGTGGGTAAGGATCATTGTGAAGCAGATCAGTAGTTTGCAATAGGTCAGGGTCACTGTGAAGCAGATTGAGAGTGCGCTGCGGGTCAGGGTCACTGTGAAGCAGATTGAGAGTGCGCTGCGGGTCAGGGTCACTGTGAAAAGCATTGAGAGGGTGTAGTAGGTCAGGATCATTGTGAAAAAAACCATGGGTGTGCAGTGGGTCAGGATCACTGTGAAGCAGATTGGGAATACGCTGCGGGTCAGGATAAAGATGCAGGTAAGTGTCAATGGGTCAGGATCACGGTGAAAAAGATCGGGAGGGTGCAGTGGCTCAGGATCACTGTGGAGCAGCCCGAGAGTGTGTAGGTCAGGATCACTGTGAAGCAGATCGGGAGTGTGCAGCAGGTCAGGATCACAATGAAAAAGATGGAGAATGTTCAGCAGATTGGCATTGTGTGAAGGAGAGTGGGAGGAAACTTTAACGGGTCAGGATCACTCTGAAGCAGATTGGGGGAATGTGCAGCAGGTAACGATCACTGTGAAGCAGATCGGGAATGTGCAGCAGATCGTGATCACTGTGAAGCAGATTGGGAATATGCAGCAGATCGCGATCACTGTGAAGCAGATTGGGAATATGCAGCAGATCGCGATCACTGTGAAGCAGATTGGGAATGTGCAGCAGGTCACGATCACTGAGAAGCAGATTGGGAATATGCAGCAGATCGCGATCACTGTGGAGCAGATTGGGAATATGCAGCAGATCGCGATCACTGTGAAGCAGATTGGGAATGTGCAGCAGGTCACGATCACTGTGAAGCAGATTGGGAATATGCAGCAGATCGCGATCACTGTGAAGCAGATTGGGAATGTGCAGCAGATCGTGACCACTGTGAAGCAGATTGGGAATATGCAGCAGATCGCGATCACTGTGAAGCAGATTGGGAATATGCAGCAGGTCACGATCACTGTGAAGCAGATTGGGAATATGCAGCAGGTCACGATCACTGTGAAGCAGATTGGGAATATGCAGCAGATCGCGATCACTGTGAAGCAGATTGGGAATATGTAGTAGATCGCGATCACTGTGAAGCAGATTGGGAATATGCAGCAGATCGCGATCACTGTGGAGCAGATTGGGAATATGCAGCAGGTCACGATCACTGTGAAGCAGATTGGGAATATGCAGCAGGTCACGATCACTGTGAAGCAGATTGGGAATATGCAGCAGATCGCGATCACTGTGAAGCAGATTGGGAATATGCAGCAGATCGCGGTCACTGTGAAGCAGATTGGGAATATGCAGCAGGTCACGATCACTGTGAAGCAGATTGGGAATATGCAGCAGGTCACGATCACTGTGAAGCAGATTGGGAATATGCAGCAGGTCACGATCACTGTGAAGCAGATTGGGAATATGCAGCAGATCGCGATCACTGTGAAGCAGATTGGGAATATGCAGCAGATCGCGGTCACTGTGAAGCAGATTGGGAATATGCAGCAGGTCACGATCACTGTGAAGCAGATTGGGAATATGCAGCAGATCGCGATCACTGTGAAGCAGATTGGGAATATGCAGCAGATCGCGGTCACTGTGAAGCAGATTGGGAATATGCAGCAGGTCACGATCACTGTGAAGCAGATTGGGAATATGCAGCAGGTCACGATCACTGTGAAGCAGATTGGGAATATGCAGCAGATCGCGATCACTGTGAAGCAGATTGGGAATATGCAGCAGATCGCGATCACTGTGAAGCAGATTGGGAATATGCAGCAGGTCACGATCACTGTGAAGCAGATTGGGAATATGCAGCAGATCGCGGTCACTGTGAAGCAGATTGGGAATATGCAGCAGATCGCGATCACTGTGAAGCAGATTGGGAATATGCAGCAGGTCACGATCACTGTGAAGCAGATTGGGAATATGCAGCAGATCGCGATCACTGTGAAGCAGATTGGGAATATGCAGCAGGTCACGATCACTGTGAAGCAGATTGGGAATATGCAGCAGATCGCGATCACTGTGGAGCAGATTGGGAATATGCAGCAGATCGCGATCACTGTGATGCAGATTGGGAATATGCAGCAGGTCACGATCACTGTGAAGCAGATTGGGAATCTGCAGCAGATCGCGATCACTGTGAAGCCGATTGGGAATATGCAGCAGACCGCGATCACTGTGAAGCCGATTGGGAATATGCAGCAGATCGCGATCACTGTGAAGCAGATTGGGAATATGCAGCAGATCGCGATCACTGTGAAGCAGATTGGGAATATGCAGCAGATCGCGATCACTGTGGAGCAGATTGGGAATATGCAGCAGATCGCGATCACTGTGAAGCAGATTGGGAATATGCAGCAGATCGCGATCACTGTGAAGCAGATTGGGAATATGCAGCAGATCGCGATCACTGTGAAGCAGATTGGGAATATGCAGCAGATCGCGATCACTGTGAAGCCGATTGGGAATATGCAGCAGATCGCGATCACTGTGGAGCAGATTGGGAATATGCAGCAGATCGCGATCACTGTGAAGCAGATTGGGAATATGCAGCAGATCGTGATCACTGTGAAGCAGATTGGGAATATGCAGCAGATCGCGATCACTGTGAAGCAGATTGGGAATATGCAGCAGGTCACGATCACTGTGAAGCAGATTGGGAATATGCAGCAGATCGCGATCACTGTGAAGCAGATTGGGAATATGCAGCAGGTCACGATCACTGTGAAGCAGATTGGGACTATGCAGCAGGTCACGATCACTGAGAAGCAGATTGGGAATATGCAGCAGGTCACGATCACTGTGACGCAGATTGGGAATATGCAGCAGGTCACGATCACTGTGAAGCAGATTGGGAATATGCAGCAGATCGCGATCACTGTGAAGCAGATTGGGAATATGCAGCAGGTCACGATCACTGTGAAGCAGATTGGGAATATGCAGCAGATCGCGATCACTGTGAAGCAGATTGGGAATATGCAGCAGGTCACGATCACTGTGAAGCAGATTGGGAATATGTAGTAGATCGCGATCACTGTGAAGCAGATTGGGAATATGCAGCAGGTCACGATCACTGTGAAGCAGATTGGGAATATGCAGCAGATCGCGGTCACTGTGAAGCAGATTGGGAATATGCAGCAGGTCACGATCACTGTGAAGCAGATTGGGAATATGCAGCAGGTCACGATCACTGTGAAGCAGATTGGGAATATGCAGCAGATCGCGATCACTGTGAAGCAGATTGGGAATATGCAGCAGATCGCGGTCACTGTGAAGCAGATTGGGAATATGCAGCAGGTCACGATCACTGTGAAGCAGATTGGGAATATGCAGCAGATCGCGGTCACTGTGAAGCAGATTGGGAATATGCAGCAGATCGCGGTCACTGTGAAGCAGATTGGGAATATGCAGCAGATCGCGATCACTGTGAAGCAGATTGGGAATGTGCAGCAGATCGTGACCACTGTGAAGCAGATTGGGAATATGCAGCAGATCGCGGTCACTGTGAAGCAGATTGGGAATATGCAGCAGATCGCGGTCACTGTGAAGCAGATTGGGAATATGCAGCAGGTCACGATCACTGTGAAGCAGATTGGGAATATGCAGCAGATCGCGGTCACTGTGAAGCAGATTGGGAATATGCAGCAGATCGCGGTCACTGTGAAGCAGATTGGGAATATGCAGCAGATCGCGATCACTGTGAAGCAGATTGGGAATGTGCAGCAGATCGTGACCACTGTGAAGCAGATTGGGAATATGCAGCAGATCGCGGTCACTGTGAAGCAGATTGGGAATATGCAGCAGATCGTGATCACTGAGAAGCAGATTGGGAATATGCAGCAGATCGTGACCACTGTGAAGCAGATTGGGAATATGCAGCAGATCGCGGTCACTGTGAAGCAGATTGGGAATATGCAGCAGATCGCGGTCACTGTGAAGCAGATTGGGAATATGCAGCAGGTCACGATCACTGTGAAGCAGATTGGGAATATGCAGCAGATCGCGATCACTGTGAAGCAGATTGGGAATGTGCAGCAGATCGCGATCACTGTGAAGCAGATTGGGAATATGCAGCAGATCGCGGTCACTGTGAAGCAGATTGGGAATATGCAGCAGATCGCGATCACTGTGAAGCAGATTGGGAATGTGCAGCAGATCGCGATCACTGTGAAGCAGATTGGGAATGTGCAGCAGATCGCGATCACTGTGAAGCAGATTGGGAATATGCAGCAGATCGCGATCACTGTGAAGCAGATTGGGAATATGCAGCAGATCGCGATCACTGTGAAGCAGATTGGGAATATGCAGCAGATCGCGGTCACTGTGAAGCAGATTGGGAATATGTAGTAGATCGCGATCACTGTGAAGCAGATTGGGAATATGCAGCAGATCGCGGTCACTGTGAAGCAGATTGGGAATATGCAGCAGATCGCGATCACTGTGAAGCAGATTGGGAATCTGCAGCAGATCGCAATCACTGTGAAGCAGATTGGGAATATGCAGCAGATCGCGATCACTGAGAAGCAGATTGGGAATATGCAGCAGATCGCGGTCACTGTGAAGCAGATTGGGAATATGCAGCAGATCGCGATCACTGAGAAGCAGATTGGGAATATGCAGCAGATCGCGATCACTGTGAAGCAGATTGGGAATATGCAGCAGATCGCGATCACTGTGAAGCAGATTGGGAATATGCAGCAGATCGCGATCACTGAGAAGCAGATTGGGAATATGCAGCAGATCGCGGTCACTGTGAAGCAGATTGGGAATATGCAGCAGATCGCGATCACTGAGAAGCAGATTGGGAATATGCAGCAGATCGCGGTCACTGTGAAGCAGATTGGGAATATGCAGCAGATCGCGATCACTGAGAAGCAGATTGGGAATATGCATCAGATCGCGGTCACTGTGAAGCAGATTGGGAATATGCAGCAGATCGCGATCACTGTGAAGAAGATTGGGAATATGCAGCAGATCGCGGTCACTGTGAAGCAGATTGGGAATATGCAACAGATCGTGACCACTGTGAAGCAGATTGGGAATATGCAGCAGATCGCGATCACTGTGAAGCAGATTGGGAATATGCAGCAGATCGCGATCACTGTGAAGCAGATTGGGAATGTGCAGCAGATCGCGATCACTGTGAAGCAGATTGGGAATATGTAGTAGATCGCGATCACTGTGAAGCAGATTGGGAATATGCAGCAGATCGCGGTCACTGTGAAGCAGATTGGGAATGTGCAGCAGATCGCGATCACTGTGACGCAGATTGGGAATATGCAGCAGGTCACGATCACTGTGAAGCAGATTGGGAATATGCAGCAGATCGCGATCACTGTGAAGCAGATTGGGAATATGCAGCAGATCGCGATCACTGTGAAGCAGATTGGGAATATGTAGTAGATCGCGATCACTGTGAAGCAGATTGGGAATATGCAGCAGATCGCAATCACTGTGAAGCAGATTGGGAATGTGCAGCAGATCGCGATCACTGTGAAGCAGATTGGGAATATGTAGTAGATCGCGATCACTGTGAAGCAGATTGGGAATATGCAGCAGATCGCGATCACTGTGAAGCAGATTGGGAATATGCATCAGATCGCGGTCACTGTGAAGCAGATTGGGAATATGCAGCAGATCGCGATCACTGTGAAGCAGATTGGGAATGTGCAGCAGATCGTGACCACTGTGAAGCAGATTGGGAATATGCAGCAGATCGCGATCACTGTGAAGCAGATTGGGAATATGCAGCAGGTCACGATCACTGTGAAGCAGATTGGGAATATGCAGCAGATCGCGATCACTGTGAAGCAGATTGGGAATATGCATCAGATCGCGGTCACTGTGAAGCCGATTGGGAATATGCAGCAGATCGCGATCACTGTGAAGCAGATTGGGAATGTGCAGCAGATCGTGACCACTGTGAAGCAGATTGGGAATATGCAGCAGATCGCGATCACTGTGAAGCAGATTGGGAATATGCAGCAGATCGCGATCACTGTGAAGCAGATTGGGAATATGCAGCAGATCGCGATCACTGTGAAGCAGATTGGGAATGTGCAGCAGATCGTGACCACTGTGAAGCAGATTGGGAATATGCAGCAGATCGCGATCACTGTGAAGCAGATTGGGAATATGCAGCAGATCGCGGTCACTGTGAAGCAGATTGGGAATATGCAGCAGGTCACGATCACTGTGAAGCAGATTGGGAATATGCAGCAGATCGCGATCACTGTGAAGCAGATTGGGAATATGCAGCAGATCGCGATCACTGTGAAGCAGATTGGGAATATGCAGCAGATCGCGGTCACTGTGAAGCAGATTGGGAATATGCAGCAGGTCACGATCACTGTGAAGCAGATTGGGAATATGCAGCAGATCACGATCACTGTGAAGCAGATTGGGAATATGCAGCAGATCGTGATCACTGTGAAGCAGATTGGGAATATGCAGCAGATCGCGGTCACTGTGAAGCAGATTGGGAATATGCAGCAGATCGCGATCACTGTGAAGCAGATTGGGAATATGCAGCAGGTCACGATCACTGTGAAGCAGATTGGGAATATGCAGCAGATCGCGGTCACTGTGAAGCCGATTGGGAATATGCAGCAGATCGCGATCACTGTGAAGCAGATTGGGAATATGCAGCAGATCGCGATCACTGTGAAGCAGATTGGGAATATGCATCAGATCGTGATCACTGAGAAGCAGATTGGGAATATGCAGCCGATCGTGACCACTGTGAAGCAGATTGGGACTATGCAGCAGATCGCGATCACTGTGAAGCAGATTGGGAATGTGCAGCAGGTCACGATCACTGTGAAGCAGATTGGGAATGTGCAGCAGATCGCGATCACTGTGAAGCAGATTGGGAATATGCAGCAGATCGCGGTCACTGTGAAGCAGATTGGGACTATGCAGCAGATCGCGGTCACTGTGAAGCAGATTGGGAATATGCAGCAGGTCAAGATCACTGTGAAGCAGATTGGGAATATGCAGCAGATCGCGATCACTGTGAAGCAGATTGGGAATCTGCAGCAGATCGCAATCACTGTGAAGCAGATTGGGAATCTGCAGCAGATCGCAATCACTGTGAAGCAGATTGGGAATCTGCAGCAGATCGCGATCACTGTGAAGCAGATTGGGAATATGCAGCAGATCGCAATCACTGTGAAGCAGATTGGGAATCTGCAGCAGACCACGATCACTGTGAAGCAGATTGGGAATATGCAGCAGATCGCGGTCACTGTGAAGCAGATTGGGAATATGCAGCAGGTCACGATCACTGTGAAGCAGATTGGGAATATGCAGCAGATCGCGATCACTGTGAAGCAGATTGGGAATATGCAGCAGATCGCGGTCACTGTGAAGCAGATTGGGAATATGCAGCAGGTCACGATCACTGTGAAGCAGATTGGGAATATGCAGCAGATCGCGATCACTGTGAAGCAGATTGGGAATATGCAGCAGATCGCGGTCACTGTGAAGCAGATTGGGAATATGCAGCAGGTCACGATCACTGTGAAGCAGATTGGGAATATGCAGCAGATCGCGGTCACTGTGAAGCAGATTGGGAATATGTAGTAGATCGCGATCACTGTGAAGCAGATTGGGAATATGCAGCAGATCGCGATCACTGTGAAGCAGATTGGGATTATGCAGCCGATCGTGATCACTGAGAAGCAGATTGGGAATATGCAGCAGATCGCGATCACTGTGAAGCAGATTGGGACTATGCAGCCGATCGTGATCACTGAGAAGCAGATTGGGAATATGCAGCAGATCGCGGTCACTGTGAAGCAGATTGGGAATATGCAGCAGATCGTGATCACTGAGAAGCAGATTGGGAATATGCAGCAGATCGTGACCACTGTGAAGCAGATTGGGAATATGCAGCAGATCGCGATCACTGTGAAGCAGATTGGGAATCTGCAGCAGATCGCGATCACTGTGAAGCAGATTGGGAATATGCAGCAGATCGCAATCACTGTGAAGCAGATTGGGAATCTGCAGCAGATCGTGATCACTGAGAAGCAGATTGGGAATATGCAGCAGATCGTGACCACTGTGAAGCAGATTGGGAATGTGCAGCAGATCGCGATCACTGTGAAGCAGATTGGGAATCTGCAGCAGATCGCGATCACTGTGAAGCAGATTGGGAATATGCAGCAGATCGCAATCACTGTGAAGCAGATTGGGAATCTGCAGCAGACCACGATCACTGTGAAGCAGATTGGGAATATGCAGCAGATCGCGGTCACTGTGAAGCAGATTGGGAATATGCAGCAGGTCACGATCACTGTGAAGCAGATTGGGAATATGCAGCAGATCGCGATCACTGTGAAGCAGATTGGGAATATGCAGCAGATCGCGGTCACTGTGAAGCAGATTGGGAATATGCAGCAGGTCACGATCACTGTGAAGCAGATTGGGAATATGCAGCAGATCGCGGTCACTGTGAAGCAGATTGGGAATATGTAGTAGATCGCGATCACTGTGAAGCAGATTGGGAATATGCAGCAGATCGCGATCACTGTGAAGCAGATTGGGAATATGCAGCAGATCGCGGTCACTGTGAAGCAGATTGGGAATATGCAGCAGATCGTGATCACTGAGATGCAGATTGGGAATATGCAGCAGATCGTGACCACTGTGAAGCAGATTGGGAATATGCAGCAGGTCACGATCACTGTGAAGCAGATTGGGAATATGCAGCAGGTCACGATCACTGTGAAGCAGATTGGGAATATGCAGCAGATCGCGATCACTGTGAAGCAGATTGGGAATGTGCAGCAGATCGCGATCACTGTGAAGCAGATTGGGAATATGCAGCAGATCGCGGTCACTGTGAAGCAGATTGGGAATATGCAGCAGATCGCGATCACTGTGAAGCAGATTGGGAATGTGCAGCAGATCGCGATCACTGTGAAGCAGATTGGGAATATGCAGCAGGTCACGATCACTGTGAAGCAGATTGGGAATATGCAGCAGGTCACGATCACTGTGAAGCAGATTGGGAATATGCAGCAGATCGCGATCACTGTGAAGCAGATTGGGAATGTGCAGCAGATCGCGATCACTGTGAAGCAGATTGGGAATATGCAGCAGGTCACGATCACTGTGAAGCAGATTGGGAATATGCAGCAGATCGCGATCACTGTGAAGCAGATTGGGAATATGCAGCAGATCGCGGTCACTGTGAAGCAGATTGGGAATATGCAGCAGATCGCGATCACTGTGAAGCAGATTGGGAATATGCAGCAGGTCACGATCACTGTGAAGCAGATTGGGAATATGCAGCAGATCGCGATCACTGTGAAGCAGATTGGGAATATGCAGCAGATCGCGATCACTGTGAAGCAGATTGGGAATATGCAGCAGGTCACGATCACTGTGAAGCAGATTGGGAATATGCAGCAGATCGCGATCACTGTGAAGCAGATTGGGAATATGCAGCAGATCGCGATCACTGTGAAGCAGATTGGGAATATGCAGCAGATCGCGGTCACTGTGAAGCAGATTGGGAATATGCAGCAGATCGCGATCACTGTGAAGCAGATTGGGAATATGCAGCAGATCTCGATCACTGTGAAGCAGATTGGGAATATGCAGCAGATCGCGGTCACTGTGAAGCCGATTGGGAATATGCAGCAGATCGCGATCACTGTGAAGCAGATTGGGAATATGCAGCAGATCGCGATCACTGTGAAGCAGATTGGGAATATGCAGCAGATCGCGATCACTGTGAAGCAGATTGGGAATATGCAGCAGATCGCGGTCACTGTGAAGCAGATTGGGAATATGCAGCAGATCGCGATGACTGTGAAGCAGATTGGGAATATGCATCAGATCGTGATCACTGAGAAGCAGATTGGGAATATGCAGCCGATCGTGACCACTGTGAAGCAGATTGGGACTATGCAGCAGATCGCGATCACTGTGAAGCAGATTGGGAATATGCAGCAGATCGCGGTCACTGTGAAGCAGATTGGGACTATGCAGCAGATCGCGGTCACTGTGAAGCAGATTGGGAATATGCAGCAGATCGCGATCACTGTGAAGCAGATTGGGAATATGCAGCAGATCGCGATCACTGTGAAGCAGATTGGGAATATGCAGCAGATCGCGATCACTGTGAAGCAGATTGGGAATATGCAGCAGGTCACGATCACTGTGAAGCAGATTGGGAATATGCAGCAGATCGCGATCACTGTGAAGCAGATTGGGAATCTGCAGCAGATCGCAATCACTGTGAAGCAGATTGGGAATCTGCAGCAGATCGCAATCACTGTGAAGCAGATTGGGAATCTGCAGCAGATCGCAATCACTGTGAAGCAGATTGGGAATCTGCAGCAGATCGCGATCACTGTGAAGCAGATTGGGAATCTGCAGCAGATCGCGATCACTGTGAAGCCGATTGGGAATATGCAGCAGACCGCGATCACTGTGAAGCAGATTGGGAATATGCAGCAGATCGCGATCACTGTGAAGCCGATTGGGAATATGCAGCAGATCGCGATCACTGTGAAGCAGATTGGGAATATGCAGCAGATCGCGGTCACTGTGAAGCAGATTGGGAATATGCAGCAGATCGCGATCACTGTGAAGCAGATTGGGAATATGCAGCAGATCGCGATCACTGTGAAGCAGATTGGGAATATGCAGCAGGTCACGATCACTGTGAAGCAGATTGGGAATATGCAGCAGATCGCGATCACTGTGAAGCAGATTGGGAATATGCAGCAGATCGCGGTCACTGTGAAGCAGATTGGGAATATGCAGCAGATCGCGATCACTGTGAAGCAGATTGGGAATATGCAGCAGATCGCGATCACTGTGAAGCAGATTGGGAATATGCAGCAGGTCACGATCACTGTGAAGCAGATTGGGAATATGCAGCAGGTCACGATCACTGTGAAGCAGATTGGGAATATGCAGCAGATCGCGATCACTGTGAAGCAGATTGGGAATATGCAGCAGATCGCGATCACTGTGAAGCAGATTGGGAATATGCAGCAGATCGCGATCACTGTGAAGCAGATTGGGAATATGCAGCAGATCGCGATCACTGTGAAGCAGATTGGGAATATGCAGCAGGTTACGATCACTGTGAAGCAGATTGGGAATATGCAGCAGATCACGATCACTGTGAAGCAGATTGGGAATATGCAGCAGATCGCGATCACTGTGAAGCAGATTGGGAATATGCAGCAGATCGCGATCACTGTGAAGCAGATTGGGAATATGCAGCAGATCGCGGTCACTGTGAAGCAGATTGGGAATATGTAGTAGATCGCGATCACTGTGAAGCAGATTGGGAATATGCAGCAGATCGCGATCACTGTGAAGCAGATTGGGAATATGCAGCAGGTCACGATCACTGTGAAGCCGATTGGGAATATGCAGCAGGTCACGATCACTGTGAAGCAGATTGGGAACATGCAGCAGGTCACGATCACTGTGAAGCAGATTGGGAATGTGCAGCAGATCGCGATCACTGTGAAGCAGATTGGGAATATGCAGCAGGTCACGATCACTGTGACGCAGATTGGGAATATGCAGCAGGTCACGATCACTGTGAAGCAGATTGGGAATATGCAGCAGATCGCGATCACTGTGAAGCAGATTGGGAATATGCAGCAGATCGCGATCACTGTGAAGCAGATTGGGAATATGCAGCAGATCGCGATCACTGTGAAGCAGATTGGGAATATGCAGCAGATCGCGATCACTGTGAAGCAGATTGGGAATATGCAGCAGGTCACGATCACTGTGAAGCAGATTGGGAATATGCAGCAGGTCACGATCACTGAGAAGCAGATTGGGAATATGCAGCAGATCGCGATCACTGTGAAGCAGATTGGGAATATGCAGCAGATCGCGATCACTGTGAAGCAGATTGGGAATATGCAGCAGGTCACGATCACTGTGAAGCAGATTGGGAATATGCAGCAGATCGCGGTCACTGTGAAGCAGATTGGGAATATGCAGCAGATCGCGATCACTGTGAAGCAGATTGGGAATATGCAGCAGGTCACGATCACTGTGAAGCAGATTGGGAATATGCAGCAGATCGCGATCACTGTGAAGCCGATTGGGAATATGCAGCAGGTCGCGGTCACTGTGAAGCAGATTGGGAATGTGCAGCAGGTCACGATCACTGTGAAGCAGATTGGGAACATGCAGCAGGTCACGATCACTGTGAAGCAGATTGGGAATATGCAGCAGATCGTGATCACTGTGAAGCAGATTGGGAATATGCAGCAGATCGCGATCACTGTGAAGCAGATTGGGAATATGCAGCAGGTCACGATCACTGTGAAGCAGATTGGGAACATGCAGCAGGTCACGATCACTGTGAAGCAGATTGGGAATATGCAGCAGATCGTGACCACTGTGAAGCAGATTGGGAATATGCAGCAGGTCACGATCACTGTGAAGCAGATTGGGAATATGCAGCAGATCGCGATCACTGTGAAGCCGATTGGGAATGTGCAGCAGGTCACGATCACTGTGAAGCAGATTGGGAATATGCAGCAGGTCACAATCACTGTGAAGCAGATTGGGAATATGCAGCAGATCGCGATCACTGTGAAGCAGATTGGGAATATGTAGTAGATCGCGATCACTGTGAAGCAGATTGGGAATATGCAGCAGGTCACGATCACTGTGAAGCAGATTGGGAACATGCAGCAGGTCACGATCACTGTGAAGCAGATTGGGAATATGCAGCAGATCGCGATCACTGTGAAGCAGATTGGGAATATGCAGCAGGTCACGATCACTGTGAAGCAGATTGGGAATATGCAGCAGATCGCGATCACTGTGAAGCAGATTGGGAATATGCAGCAGATCGCGATCACTGTGAAGCCGATTGGGAATATGCAGCAGATCGCAATCACTGTGAAGCCGATTGGGAATATGCAGCAGATCGCGATCACTGTGAAGCAGATTGGGAATATGCAGCAGATCGCGATCACTGTGAAGCAGATTGGGAATATGCAGCAGGTCACGATCACTGTGACGCAGGTTAGTTATGTTCAGCGGGTTGACATCACGGTGAAGCAGATTGGGAATATGCAGCAAGTCAGGATCATTCTGAAGCAGATCAGGAGTGCGCAGTGGGTCAGAATCACTGTGAAGCAGATCGGGAATGTGCAGGTTGGGATCACTGTGAAGCAGATCGGGAATGTGCAGGTTGGGATCACTGTGAAGCAGATCGGGAATGTGCAGGTCGGGATCACTGTGAAGCAGGTCGGGAAAGGCAGACAGTACTAAAGGATGAAATAGTAAGTTATTAGGTTGGGTCAGCATAAGAGGGAAAGTAATTCAATTTAAATTAGAATTGCGCTGCATGTATACGAATATGCGAAGTGCAGCAAAGAAGTTTGGCAAGTTACAGGTAGCCACATGGAAATGCAATGTTGTGCTGATAAGAGAGACAAGGGCAGGACTTGGTATTAAATATTTCTGAATACAAGATATTGAGGAAAGATTGGAAGGGAAGAAAAGGAGGCAAGGTGGCGTTATTGACTAAGGGCATTGCTGGAGGCAGAGATGTCCCAGACTGATCAAGGACAGAATCTATTGGACTAGAATTAAATCAGAAAAATGTGTAATTAAATTACTTGGTGTAGTCTCTAGGTAACCAAGGCACAAGTGAACAAATGTGCATTAATTATAAAGTAGTCAGAATTGAGATATGAATCATCCAGACATGGACTGGAATAGTATTGGTGTAAAGGACAGAGAGGCTGAGGTTCCTAGTATGTGTTCTGGAAAGCTTTGTACGGTAGTATGTTTCCAGTCCAATGAAACAGGTAGCATTGCTAGAACCTAGTTCTTGGGAACGAGGTGGGCTAAGAGGATCAAGTGTCAGTCGGGCAACATTTAAGGGACAGTGATCATTGTATAAAAGTATTACAATCACAGACCAGACCCCGACAATGGCTAGGATACGGGATTGAAACCCCAATATTTTAGTTTATTTGGAAGACTATGCGGAAAGAGCAATTCACTCCAGGAGTGATGGCATGAAGATACAGGGCTTGTTTATTTTTTTAAAAACTTTATTGTCACTACAATATTAAACTTTTTAATGTCACACCACAACCACTCAATTTCCTATTAAACAACAAGAAAATAAACTCTAAATCTATCTTACTGTGGATTGCACCTTGTCCTTTTTGTGGACTCAGCATCAGGCAGACCAGAATTCAACTCCTCTCTCCAAAGTTGCTCCATCGACTGCTCTCTGATGCTTTCAAATGGTCTCTCTGCATTCACTGGCTCCATCCCAGCAATGATCTCATACCCACAAGCTGAAAAACAAATTATCTTTCCAGGCTTTGTTTTATTTATAATAAAACAAAACTTTATTATAAATACAACAATAAATTTAGAACTTCACAACCAAAAAAGAACAGCTTACAATTATCACTTAACAGTACCACTCAATTTCCCACTGAACAGGAAACATACAGCTCTCAATCCAGTTTAAAGATTAACAGGGCATAGAGTAATTCTTGCAGTACAGAACAGATTCTGGCTCTGATTAGAAGCCCTTCAGACTCTAGCTGAATAACTTCAAATAGCTGCTTCAACTAGGTTATTTCAGACTCTTTCTTGTCTTCAGACAAGTCTGCTCTGCTTGTAAAATACAATTACTCTTTTTTTAAACTGCCTTGTCCTGTGGTCTCAAGAAAAACAAGGGTTACCAGATCAGATATCAGACTTCACTTCTAAAAACCTTTCTTCAAAACTCTCTCTACAGCTTTCACTAAAACTACCTCCCTCCACAGCTTCTCAACATGTCTCTCTGCCTTCCGTGGCTCCACCCAGCAATTACCTCATCTCCTCAACTGAAAAACAAATTATCTCCGCAGGCTGCAAATCACACTAACGCCACATGGACTTCTAAAGTCAAGCCACAATCCACTAGCCTAGACTGAAAAACACATTCCTTTGTCAATTTCACCTTCTGGCTGCTAAAACACCCAGGCCCTGAAAATAGATTTTTTTTTTTTAAATGACCATTTCGGTCAAACACCCTCTAACCCTTTAAACAAAGATCATCCTCTACTGTTTCGCCCTTAAATTGTCCAATACTTAGAATCCAATATTCTTAAAGTCTTCCAGTCTTCACACCCCAATATATTGGAATCAAAGTTTGGCAGGCCAAATGCACTGATTTTAAAGATGCAGTTCACGTACAGTCATGGTATATTCCCACAAATGGGAAAGATAGGGAAAAAAATCCCAGCACCTTGGATAACTAAAGAGATTGATTATAAAGCAGAAAAAATCTGCTTATGACAGATGTCAAATGGATGATAGAACTGAGAACCAGGTGAAATATAAAAGGCTCAGAAAAAGCAAAAAAGTGAAGCAAAGGGGCAGCATGAGAAGACACTGGCAGCAAGTTAAAGGGAAGGGAATTTAAAAGTCTTCTACAGTCATATAAATAGTCAAAGGGTTAAGAGGAGGATTGAGGCTGACTAGGGACCAAAATGGGGATTTATGCATGGAGGCAAAGGGGCATAGTTGAGGTATGAAATGATTATTTTGCATCTGTCTTTACCAAGGAAGGAGATGCTACCCAGGTTACAGTGAAAAAGGAAGTAGTCAATGCACTTGAAGGGTATAATTAATAAGGAGAAGGCATTAGATATGTTGCCCGTACTTAAAAGTTGAAAAAGCACCATGAGGTGCATTTGAGGATTCTAAGGAAAGTGAGAGTGGAAACTGCCAAGCGACTTTTCGAATCATTCTTATTCGTAGGGGTGATGTCTGAGGACTGGAGAATTGTAAACATTACACCCTTACTCAAAAAGGGTGTAATAATAAACCCAGTAACTACAGGCCAGTCAATAATCTCAGTGGTTGGGAACCTTCTAGAAATGATAATTCGGGGCTAATTAATAGTCACATGGACAAATGTGGGTCAATCAAGAAAAGTCAGCATGAATTTGTTGAGGGGAAAGTCATGTTTAACTAACTTGTTTCTTGATAAGGTAACTATTGAGGGCTGATGAAGGTAATGCTGTTGATGTGGTGTGCATGGACTTCCAAAAGGCATCTGATACAGTGCCACACAAGAGGCCTTTGGGCAAAATTAGGTCTCATGGAATAAAAGGGCAGGATGAGAAATTGGCAGAGTGACAAAAACAAAAAACAAATTCCCTCCGTAAACCTCTCTGTCCCCCTACCTCTCTTCAAAATGCCACAAAAAAAAACGACCTCTTTACCAAGGTTTTGATCAGCTAGCCAAATGTCTCTGTGGCTTTGTGTCAAATTGGTTCCATCAACATTCCTGTCAGTTTACCATTTACGTGTGCAAATCAAATACAAATTGTAAAATTGAATTTTAAAAATTGGGATGCTTTGCAGAACAAGTGAATTAAAATAGAAAAATATTTTTTCCAACTTTTGTTTACAGTTGTGTGTTGTTTAGACGGGTAACAAATTTCTCTTATTTTTAACTGACAATGCCATTAACATTACGACCATACAATGTCAAGGGAATTGTAGTCATTTCACAATGAAAATGTTTTTTTCTTCTGCATTAATATCGGAATCTGTTTTCTTCCTAAGGCAATATACTTCTGTCCCTTGTTCCACTTTCTCCTCACTTTTGACGCCTCCCCCCCCCACCACAGAATTATCTACAATGTTAGTGAATGTGTAACGATGTTTGACTTTGGGTTCCTGATCACCACTCATGTCCCCACAATGAGTGTGAAACGTTAAATCATAATTTAATAAGGAATAAGTTGCACGACCTTCAAAATGCTCATGAATACAACCAATTAGAATAATTAAAGGAAAAAGCGTGCAAATAGAAAATAATCTTTGATAAGTAAACCTTGGTTAAATTAGTTTAAAAATTATAAACATCCGTAAAACATTTCTTTGACCCAAACTATGTTGATATGGGGTGGGATTCTCCGTTGACCGACGCCAAAATCGGGACATGCAATCGGGTGGAGGATAGCACCCGACGCCGAATTGTGGCAGGCGGTGGTGATACCGAATCACGATGCTCCGCCTCCTGGAAAACGTCTTCAGTGCAACGCACACGCGCGTAATTGAATCACCGTTCACATACCATTAGTGGGCCCACCCACGATACTCTGCCACCGATGGGCCGAGTTCCCGACGACGTGGTCCACATGTGCCCTCAAAAGTCGTGAACCTGGCATGGTGGCTGCTGAGAGAGAGGGAGGGCATACGAACTGTGTCCAACACCACCATACTTCACCGCCAGCTGTGCCGCTGGCTGGTGGGCTTCTGCCAGAGCCAGGGGGGGGTGGGGGGGGAGTAGTGGGGGTTGGCCAGGAGGTGGACTGTGGGGTCGAGGTGGGTGGTATGCAACACCATTACCGCAGATGGCAAAACAGCCATGCGGCTGCGCACGCCGTTGACAGCCCGTTGTAAACCTGGTTCCGTGGGTCGTATAGGTGACCCACCGGGGCACCCCCAGGGTGCCCTCTGGCCCCAGCCAACCCATCAGTTGCATGGGCACGTTCCAGCACTACCTGTCCCATCGTTTCGGCCCCCACCTGTGCGTGTGTGGGGGGTGTATTGTTTAAGCGTGGCTGCAGCTTGTCAGCTCTGCGAGTGTCCATCATGGACCTGGCGATTCCCGTGCCATTCTTTGTGGGTTTTGAGGATTTTCCATGCAGCGCCGGCACTAGCCCCTCACTGGTAGCAGCGGTGCAGGTGTTGCACTGATTTTTTTGAAGTGAAAGTCCACGGATTCTCGGTTGGCGTCAGCACTTAAACTCAAAATCAGAGCGAATCCAGCCCATGAACTTTAGTTCGAGCAATCAGACAGATTCCCAAGCCAACCTGTCAGTTACCAGAATGTAACTACAACAATATATGGGCACTAGCTGGCAACTGACAGTTCTACCTTTTCAGTTGATTTACACTCGCTAATCCAATGTGTAATTCAATGGAAGATAAAATGAAACAGGTCTACTTTCAATCACTTCAATTGAGAATCACTAATAAACGGCATTGCTGCTAGTGTCTGTTTAGTTCTTAAGGCACAAAAACAGCAGATTGCACAACACCTTTTTGACAGGGAGAGAGGCATGAAGGCAGACATCTACAGTGATTGTTCTCTGAACTATGTTCAAAATTTGGAACTCCAATTGTGCTGAGGTCTAAGCAATACAATTAATCGTGCATAGTTTATTAGGTAAATTATAGTGATAGTGAAGGTAAAAGCTGGTCATCAAATTCTTGTTTTCTGGTGTTATTTATATGCTCAACTATTTAATTGCTCTTGAATTATGCTGAATGATTTTATTACACATGACAGCAGAACGTGAAGTGCAAGCTCACTCCCTATGAAAGATGCATAATCACAGCACTTGGATAGTGTTGTATAATAGCAGAAAGCGTAACAACAATGATGCTTTATTTACGTACACACTACAGTTAAATACAGCCGAGATGTTTGCATTGCAATATAAAATGATCAAGAAATAAGAAAAGCACAGCACAGAGAGGCTGCAGGGTCCAGATATCTCATCTGTTGTCGTTTAGCTGAAACATTTCCCCCTGCCCTTTTTCCAGAGCTGTAAATCTGTCTTTTCAAAAAAAAACTCATTCTATTTTGCAGATCATTAGCTGCAATTAAGCATCTCCCAGTTTCTGAAGTGAACAGTTAATCTGACTCACCTGACCCCCAGAGCACGCGTGAAATTATGCAGAATTCCCCAATCCTCTCGCAGACAGCCAAGATCTGCAGCCGGATCCTGGCTTTCTGAGCACCTTGCCACCTCTACTGCGTCAGTCACACCACGCCAAAGCAGCAGAGGTAAATCAGATTTGCATTTTCTTTTAGTCTGACAAAAGGCTTAAGACATAAATATTGCTGTTCTGACTAAAGGGTCAATAGCCCTGCGTTAGTTTTACAGCCGTTAACAAGTCTATCAATTCTCCATCAGCAGAGACTCTCTCGACTGCATCACTGTTTTTTTTTTTTGCAGTCACGTTCTTATGGATATTCTGCCACATAGGGAGAGCCAAGCTGCTGCACTCGGACTCACAGCCCAGGTAGCTGGATACATTCGCTGAACAGCAGTGAGGAAGGCAATGTATTCAGTATAACCTTTTCTGGTTCCAGCCACAACTGCATTTAGTGCTTTAAGACCTTGATTACCTAAATGGAACAAGACTGGTCTCTCCCCAGCAAAAATAAATCTCAGCATCTGTAAGACGTACTGTGAATAACCTACAGCTGCCAAAAAAACCAATTTCCTCAAATGGTGGACAATTAAAGTTCTTCCACAGCCAGGATGAAGACCAGCAAACAGCACAGATTGTTGCAGGGCTCAAATAGCTGGTCTCCCACAGTCAATTAAGACACCTGAAAGGATTGCATTAGTTTAACAGATGCATGGAAGGATGACAATTCTAAGTGACCCTTTCATAGGATAACACAGGAGAGAGAGAGAGAGAGATGCGATAAGAGAAGGAATGCACCACTTTGTTTTAAGTAGGGCAGAGGCTGGGGTTGGAACACTTCCCTTTTGACAAACTGAAAGCCAAGTTCGGAGCTAAACCTTTTTTTCATTTTGTGCAGAGGGCAATTCAGAAAAAAAAGGCTGGACGACTAGTCAAAAGCTGTGATATGAGAAGGAATTTGCTAATGAAGGAATATTCTTTGCTGTACCACAATTACCATAGCAACTTCCAGCTGTCATAGCAACCACTTACAGATTCTCCATTTTAAAGTATGCCTGTGAGAGCTAATAATTGCCGCCAATGCGAAGCGCGATTGACATTAACTCTGGGATAATGTTCTTCTTCAAATATGAGATGGTGAACCGCATTTTTAACAGTTCATTTATTATCCTTGTGGCACATCAAGTGGAAATATCTAATACATCCTTGATACCACGAACATTAAAACCACATGTAAACATATGGGACTGGATTCTCCAAAAATGGGGCTATATTCCCACCCCAGCATAAAAACGCTGGCATTTCACTCTTGACTTCCCTCAGAAAAATCTACAGCTATTCTCCTACATTGCAGGGGCATGGAGTGCTTCTCGCAGCTTCAGCTGCGAAGACGGGCCCCTGCACTTCCGGTCGTGAGTCCGCGCATGGGCACGGCGGCGGCCTGCAGTGGCTGCGCCATGTGCGATGGCGGACTCGGATTGCAGAGGCAGCTGACAGATGTAGCCCCCCCCCCCCCCCCCCCCCCCCCCAAAGATGGCGTGGTTAAAACCACGCCGTCGGGAACTCGGAGAACTTTGCCCGGAGAATCGTGGGGTGGGGCCTCTGTCAATGGCCCCCTAGTTGCGGTGTGTAAATCGTGCACAAGCTATTTTCTGGGGACCAGAGAATCGCGGGAGCGGTGCTGGCTACGATTTTGGCGTAAGCGGGGATTCCCTGCCCCCGCACCAAACGCGATTTTGGCGCGAGGCTCCGGAGAATCCAGCCCATGGAATAAGTTAGCAACAAAAGAGATTGAAGATAGTTTTTGACAGGATCAAGTGGTAACTTGATTTGTTTCTGCAAGTGGAGGGATTTGGCAGGACAGACAATGAAAAAAAACCGATGCACTTGTTAGTTTAAAACATTAAGCAACTTCTGTTTCTTCTGTTTGTATCCAATTTTATATATTTCGAATTTTATTGAATCATTTCACTTATTTAAAGAGGTGTTTGTGTTTAATTATGCTGAAGATGTAACACATTGCCTACTGCGGAATATTCAGTCACCTATTGCAATTTAAATGACTTAGCTACTTTGACCTTGGAAAGGGTCCAGAGGAGGTTCACAAGAATGATCCCTGGAATGAAAAACTTGTCGTATGAGGAACGTTTGAGGGCTCTGGGTCTGTACTCGTTGGAGTTTAGAAGGATGAGAGGGGATCTTATTGAAACGTACAAGATACTGCGAGGACTGGATAGAGTGGATGTGGAGAGGATGTTTCCACTTGAAAGAAAAACTAGAACCAGAGGACACCATCTCAGATTAAAGGGACGATCCTTTAAAACCGAGAGGAGGAGGAATTATTTTAGCCAGAGAGTGGTGAATCTGTGGAACTCTTTGCCGCAGAAGGCTGTGGAGGCCAATTCACTGAGTGTCTTTAAGACAGAGATAGATAGGTTCTTGATTAATAAGGGGATCAGGGTTTATGGGGAGAAGGCAGGAGAACGGGGATGAGAAAATATCAGCCATGCTTGAATGGTGGAGCAGACTCGATGGGCCGAGTGGCCTAATTCTGCTCCTATGACTTGTGGTCTTATGGTAACCACTCTGGAACCCGTACAGGTCTGCAGTGAGTTTTATTCGATACCTGAGCTGTGCAAAAATTTTATTAAGAGTGATTTTTGAGGTCTTTCCAGGTTTTATGGCTCTCTAGGATGAAGGGGGCTTTTCTGAGAAAATATTCGAAAGGATTTGACAAGATAATGAGCAACAAATCATTATTCACAGCGAAGTATCAATGCAATTGACCTTAAATAAAATCATACACACAGGGGTGTTCGATTTCCAATCCAGGGTCTGGGGAGTTCGATTTCCAATGCACGGTCAGGATCATTTCCAAGTCACAAACCTATGCAGCATCTGCATTGATGGCACAATATTTAAAAATAGATTTCCTAATTGGGCTGGAAGTGAACTTGACACCTGATTCGAACCTCAGAAGGACATAAGACACATTGGTGGAGTGGGAAGATAGGTGACAGATAAAGTTCAATGCAGAGAAATATGAGGTGATTCACTTTGGTAGGAAGAACATGGAGAGACAATATAAAATAAGGGGTACAAATCTTAAGGGGGTGTAGGAGCAGAGGGACCTGTGCATAGATCATTGAAGGTAGCAGGCAGGTGGAGAGAGCAGTTAGTGAAGTATACAGTATTCTGGGCTTTATTAATAGGGGCATAGAGTGCAAGAGCAAGGAGGTTATGCTGAATTTGTACAAGACACTAGTTAGACCTCAGGTGGAATATTGTGTACAGTTTTGGGCGCCAGACTCTAGGAAGGATGTGAACACACTGGAGAGTGCAGAGAAGGTTTACAAAAGTGGCTCCAGGGGTGAGAAATTGGGACTTTTCTTCTTGGAAAGAAGGTAGCTAAGTGGAGATTGAATAGAGATATTCAAAATCATGAGGGGTTGGAAACAGAGTAGATAGGGAGAAACTGGTCCCACTCATAAAATGGGTCAAGAACGAGACGGCAAAGATTTAAAGTGATATTCAAAAGAAGCAAATGTGATGTGAGGAAAAAACGTTTTCGCACAACGAGTGGTTGAGTGGAATGCACTGCCTGAGTGTGTGGGGGAGGCTGAGGCAATTGAGTGCATTAGATGATTATTTGAATAGAAACAATGCGCAAATGTACGGGGAAAGGGCAGGAGTGTGTCAGTAAGGCATAATGCTTATTTGGAGAAGCGGTGCAAACATGATGGGCTGAATGGCCTCCTCCTTAACCGTAATGATGCTGTGATTCTGTTAATTACTGACACCAGGCCCAGCCAGGTGGAAGGAATTGATTCCAGAGAGTACCGCTCAAAGGCAAATGGCAGCCATGACTGGGCTTGTCAGTGCCTTGCAGAATCAAGTAGGCAGGAGATCAGAGGCCAGCGTCTCATGGTAGAGACAAGTGGCCAAATAGTCAATGAAAAAGTACCAGACCCACTCTGTGTGAATATCCCCCCCCTCACCCCACCCCCCGCAACAATTTTACTTCAGAAACATCACACTCCCACATTGCTCCTGACAGCTGGTGAAATAATATGCACTAGACTGTACATGTTTCCCAATCTATGATTTGAAAATGTCCTTCTGTCACTCCCCAGAAAATTAACAAATTCTTCAAGGAGCTTATCTGTTAATTAATTGCAGGTGGTGGGCCCCCCAGTGTTCCTCCCCTACCCTACCCTCTCATCTACAGCGCCAAAACCAATATGGCATCAGGTGTGTATCCCATCTTTTTCAGGTTGGAAGTTGGAACTTTAAATTGGACCTTTTTGAACCCATTTTCTATCTGCTGTGTATGAGCGCCAGGGTCCAAACTCATCCCCGTAATCTTTCATTCCATGTAAGAGACTGTTTCGAGCCAAACTATAATCACACATCTTGGAACAAATCACTTGTTTTATTACTTTCACTTAGTACTTCAAACTGAGCACATTTTTCCTTGTACATCTAACAGCAAATTATTAATGCTATAATTTAAAAATTCAAGCACATATCTACTAAAACAAAGATTCAAATCTGCAAGATTCCTTCAATTATTCACAGATATATACAAAATGAGAGTCCCCTTTGATATGAATGGAAAGATATTTGGACCCAAACACAAAACAACCTGCAATTTGTAACTGCTTTAAGAATTATCTTAATGCATTTTAACTCTGCCAAATATTGCGGGCTTCAATTGTACAACAGGCGCAGAGTTTTAATTATCAGTTATCTGATTTGCTCATAACAGTATATATAAGAGTGCATGCATGACATCACACACATGAAGAAACCAAAATGGCCAAAGCACCGGCCCTCTTCCAGCAGCCTCAGGCCAATGGCACGTTCTGTTAAAATGGCTGGGACAGAAATGTGTGTAAATTCAGCTGAAATCATCTGAACATGAATTGAACACAATTTGCCAGTGAAAGGAGTGCAGAACTTAAAGAACTAAAATTGCAAGCATGATCATTCTTTTTCGCCAGTGTTGATCACAAATGCCATCCTTTTGTCCCCAAAGTGTTTCCAGTTATTTCACACCACTGAGCCAAACAATTGCACTGCCTATTAGTCTCTCAGTAACTTGGGCAACTGCACCACCAAGTGCTCAAGTAAGATAATACCATGCAAATGCAAGATATTGGCCTCGCATGAACCAAATATGCTGCACAACTATACACTTGGTAAACACCATTCAATTTATTGTTAGTCTGGATTTACAAACACCATTGGAGGATGCTTGATATTTAAACTTGTTAACAATGGAATCATTACCACAGGTTCATCTCAATCAGAACTGCTTCAAGAAATAGCCAAGATGATTTTGGCAAGTTGATTTTTTTAAATAAATTATTCCTGGTTGATATTTGACCAACATTAAAATTGAAGTCTCCTTTGCAGAACAGGTTCATTCACATTATCCAACATACTTTAAGTTGTCATGACACACCGGGGTGGGGTTTTGCTTTAATTCTCCACCATGGAGCATTATTCCAATGCCCCAGGGACAGACAACAGCTCACACAGGGTCCATCAATGATATCGATGAAGGATGCTATGTGGGCCCACACTGCAGCCTGCCCTAGTGGAACCGGCATAGGTCCGAGTGAGCAAATTTCTCCCCAAGTTTGTTTAGGGATTCCTTATTAATTTGACATGCAAACAAAACACAGCAAAATAAAACATTGCAAATGGAAATCACGGGACTCTATAATGGGTCAACAAGCACTGGGCGGGATTCTTCACTCCCACGCCGAAGTGGCCGCGCCGTCGTGAACGCCGTCGAGGTTCACGACGGCGTGGAACGGCCCCGGTCCCGACCGATTCAGGCCCTGACAATGGGCCAGTATCGGGGCCGCGTCATCTACACGCGCCAGGCCTTGTCGCCCGCGTAAAAGCGGCGGCGCATAGATGACGCGGCCGGCGCCACATAACGGACGTCATCCGCGCATGCGCGGGTTGGCCGGCGCCAACCCACGCATGCGTGGTTGCCATCCTCTCTAAGTCTGCCCCGCAAGAAGATGGGGGACGGATCTTGCGGGGCCGCGGGAGGAAGGAGGTCCTCCTTCAGAGAGGACGGCCCGACGATCGGTGGGCACCGATCGCGGGCCACCCCACATTCCAGGTGAAGCCAGGTGCAGGATCCCCCCTCGCCCCCCCACAGGCCGCCCCCCCAGCGTTCACGCACCGCCCACAACTGCAGCGACCAGGTGTGGACGGCGCCGGGGGGAACCCTCCGTTTTGGCCTGGCCGCTCGGCCCATCCGGGCCTCAGAATAGCGGGGGTGCCGGAGAATCACCATTTTCGGTATCTCCGGCGATTCTCCGGCCTGCGGCCCGTGAAACTCGACCGGGCCGTTACCGCTGCTTGGGAGAATCGCGGGAGGTCGTCGGACCGGCGTCCCCGGAAATTTTGGCGGCCCAGGCGATTCTCCCAACCGGCGTCGGAGTGGAGAATTGCGCCCACTGTCTTCTGCCTGTGTACCTACCACCAAGCATTGAAGGTGAAAATTACCTCCTAGGATGATCAGTTCCAATTTAATGACCACTTATTTTGAGACAGGCGCATTTTGATTCCGAAGCATTCTATTCTGATATTATATAATGCATTCCATGAAATGGAACCCATGAAAGGATATATAGTGAAGGCGTGAACCCAGAATATATAGAACCAGCCAGTTTTGCTTCTCACCAACAACTTCAAAAAAGTACACGGTTGCAAATCCAAAGTTTATTCAAATAAAGACATTGTGTACATGTCTGACAACCTGCCTGCTTTCATTAGATCGCAGAACAAATATAAATCAGGTGATTCTTTGGCCTTTCTTAGCTCTTCCATCTTGTCATGATACCCTGGGCTAGTTTGCCACTTGACCTGGAGTCACAACACAAGTGAATTGACCAATATTTCTTTTTTTTTAAATACCCTAAGTCTTAGGCCCTGGGCTGTCCAGTAATTATAGTCACCAGGTGTGTAAATGTAAACACAATTACCTTTTATTAATGACAACAACTGAAATTAAATATGTAGCAAATTCAACTGGTTAACTATGATCTAATTACCCATTTTAACCTGCCCCCACCCCACCCCCATCCTCTGTACGTACACAAAAGACAGACAAACACAGAGGTGAGGAAAGGGATAACATTCAGAAATGAAAGGAAAGATTATTTATTTCAGACGGTTGTTTCCAGCACCTTACTCCTCTTCAAACTTTACTTTCAGTTTGAGGTTTGACTGTAGATTCATTCAGGCCTCAGTAGTTTCAGAAATACCGCACTCACAGCCTTTCTGGAGAGAGAGAGAAGTTTCTTGTCTTTGTTCACCACCTGTAATGGTTTTCCTGTAGGTTCATTTATTATGGTTCCCTGAAGCTTCAGGAGAACAGCGCTCACAGCCTTTCTGGAGAGAACACAGAGGAGAGAGGGTACTTCTCCCTGTGCTTTCAGGAGTCAATCTGAAACTCCTTGGGACTCTGAAAATCATTCCACTGGGACTGATCCGATCACCATCTGTTACCGGGCAGAGTTCAGCCTTTCGGCCAATTCATTGGCCACCAGCCAACCAATCAAACTGAGTCCCATCCCATCTCTCTATGCGTGCCGGAAAGTCTGTTGTTCAAACCAGCAGAGACTAGCAGAGTGTTCCCTCCTGCAACCTCTGAATTCCCCATTCTCTCTGCTGCTTGACTTAAAGATACATGTCCATTAATCATCCATGGGTCCAAAATGATGAGGGCAAAATACAAGAAAGGGGAAATAAGGGAATAACCAGGAAAATGATTTAGATGATTGAGGCTGCATTTACACACATTTCTGTCCCATCCATTTTAACAGACGTGGCATTGACCTGGGGCTGCTTGAAGAGGGCCTTACAATCTAGAAAATCTTCGCTTCAGCAGCACAACATTCAAATGCTTTTCAATCTACACTTGGACATGTGTTTTCACTGCCTCATCAGAAGTTAATTCCAAGTGTGTTAATCAGTTTCTGTGAAAGAATGTCCTGGTATCAGTGTCCTCTACTATCAAAACCTCTGCTCCCTTGTTTTTGTTTCATGGTCTATCCTTTTCGTGCTTGCATTTACCTTTCCCAGATTGCTTCATATCTTGGGCGGGATTCTCCGACCCCCCGCCGGGTCGGAGAATCGCCGGGGGCTGACGTGAATCCCGCCCCCGCCGTGTCCCGAAGTCTCCGCCACCAGAGATTTGGCGGGGGCGAGAATCGCACCGCACTGGTCGGCGGGGGAGGGAATCGCGCCGCGCCAGTCGGCGGGCCCACCCCCGCTGATTCTCCGGCCCGCGATGGGCCGAAGTCCCGCTACTGGAATGCCTGTCCCGCCAGCGTGGATTAAACCAGCTTTTGAACGGCGGGACAAGGCGGCGCCGGCGGGCTCTGGGGTCCTGGGGGGGGGGGGGGCGCGGGCCGATCTGGTCCCGGGGGGTGCCCCCACGGTGGCCTGGCTCGCGATCGGGGCCCACCAATCCGCGGGCAGGCCTCCGCCGTGGGGCAACTCTTTTTCTTCCGCCTTCGCCATGGTCTTCACTATGGCGGAGGTGGAAGAGACCCCCTCCCCTGTGCATGCGCGGGGATGATGTCAGCGTCGCCCGGTGAAGACCTTTCGGCCCCGGCTGGCGTGGCGCCAAAGGCCTTTCCCGCCAGCCGTGGAGCGGAAACCACTCCATGCGGGCCTAGCCCCTCAAGGTGAGGGTTTGGCCCCTAAAGAGACTTCCGCACCTTTGGGGCGGCCCGACGCCGGAGCGGTTCCCGCCACTCCATCACGCTGGGACCCCCCGCCCCGCCGGGTAGGGGAGAATCCCGCCCCTTATCCTTACTAAACTGCTGTCATTTTGCCTTCTTTTCAGTTTCCTCCACCTCTTTTAGGGACACCACAGAAGCTGGCAACACTGGCGGCTCCAGGGATCAGTCTTGCGGCTTATTTCTCTTTGTACCAGCAGAGATTGAAGGTGTCTTGTGTCTCACTAGATCCTTTTGGATTTAATATCATCACTATTTGTCATCGCAAAACATCTTGCGCATTCACTCAGAATGCTCATTTTAGAATTTCAAACACGTACTCCAAGCACCTCTGCAAAACCATTCTGTGCTCACCTGGGAATCATTCTGGCTGGCTTGATCCACCCTGACCAGTCCAACACAGTCCCTGGCTGAACCAACCACAACAACATCTCTCTCAGTCCTGGAACTCATCTACTGTTCCAGAGGGCTACTCTATCAAGCGCCATTGTTTCCCTATATCAGGATAGGCCTGACAGGGTGGATACCGAAGACTTATTCCAGACTCTGTGGGCTTTTGTTGCCCAGATCCAACTTCTGTGATGTCTGATTAAGGTGAGTGGATCTTGACACTCGATTTCCTTAGTTTTGGGAGGGGAATGCGTAAGGGAATCCCCCTGTCTGGACAATTATACACCATTGATATAGATCCTTGTGAAGACAGGGTTGTCAGAATGGGTCTATGCAACCGGATCTGAGGGCTATCCTCTTTGCATATGCAATGATGTGCTTCTTATAGTCACGGATTGCACTGGCATGTGAAGGGTACAGGAGCGTGGGTGAATTTACTCTGCTTGACCCTCTGCTGGGATTGGCTGAGATGAACATTCTAGACTTCTGGCTGCTTAATGAGAGATGAACTCCCATCCCAGATGAGCTCCAACCTTTTGCTTTCAGCACCATTCATCTCCTGGGCAACACGTGGGCAGCACGTGGCTAGCATTGTGGCTTCACAGCGCCAGGGTCCCAGGTTCGATTCCCCGCTGGGTCACTGCCTGTGCGGAATCTGCACGTTCTCCCTGTCTCTGCGTGGGTTTCCTCCGGGTGCTCCGGTTTCCTCCCACAGTCCAAAGACGTGCAGGTTAGGTGGATTGGCCATGCTAAATTGCCCTTAGTGTCCAAAAAGGTTAGGAGGGGTTATTGGGTTACGGGGATAGGGTGGAAGTGAGGGCTTAAGTGGGTCGGTGCAGACTCGATGGGCCGAATGGCCTCCTTCTGCATTGTATGTTCTATGTCCTGTACCTAGGAATTCACCTTAGCCTAGCTTAAGAAGCCTGGCTGGTATAAGTCACTATCACCTAGGGACTTTGACAGAACCTGCTCTGAGTGCTATCTTATACGGTTTGAGTGCTAGTTACAAACCAACTGGTGAACCACTATGCTATGGTACTGTTGGTCACTTTGGTCCCTGCCAGATGTTCTCACCAGCATTCAGAGTCTCATCAATTTCTTCTGGCTCCAAGTCCCCCAGTTAGAGAGGGCAGCTGGGTGCTGATGTGCATTCTTCCTTCAGAGCCTGCAGAGATGCCTGTGTGTCAAGGATTGTCTGGATGGCATTCACTGACAATGTTTTCTTTTGCTAGATACACAGCCTGAACTGATAGACAGCTCCTCACTGTTCATTTGCTCAGCATCTTCCATGCAGTCTTGCAGTAGTTGCCTGTCCTTTACTGGAAATTAACCAGGGATCTGGACTATGGTTACTTCTGGTCAGAGCTTGCTGGAACAGCAGACATTCTAAGGGAGCTTCTGCTTAGGAAACCACGCCTCAGCATGGCCGGAGACAAGAAGGCTTATGGCTGTCTAGGTTCGGGACCTACTGAATGGTCTTGATGGCTTCAGAGGTTTTGGAAGCCCGGATGTCCTAACACAGTGATCTTCAAAGTCGGGGGGGCGTGTGTTGGGAGGGTCACAGAGCCGTCCGTCATGGCACAATTCGCGCGCAAAAGCCAGCTTTAACTATGCCGGCTGCGAGCGGCCTTTTTACCATAGAGAAAAAATGCGGCCGCGCTACGCACGTGTGCCCGCTCATCGGTGCGCATGCACAGAGTATTGCGCAAAGGTTGGCCAATTGGTAAAAATAGGTCCCCGGAAAAAAAGTTTGAACAACACTGTCCTAACACAAGCTTGCCACCAAAGCCACCCAGACTGTACGTGCTGGACACCAGACTTGCCTTCACTGGATGCATTGAGAAGGCTCAAGTGCACGGAGTGATCCTGTCTGAACTGCCAGTTTCCCCCACCCTCCATGTTATCCCCCACTCATTCGTCCCTCAAGCAATCTCTCGTTCCCCCTCCCCCCCCAAAGGGTTGCTGCTGCTGCTGACCGACCTTCCTCTAACGCTCCGCGAGGTAGACTAGGAACGGTTGCCACCGCCTGTAGAACCCCTGCGCAGACCCCCTTAAGGCAAACTTAATCCTCTCCAACTTTATGAACCCAGCCATGTCGTTTGTCCAGGCCTCCACGCTAGGGGGCTTCGCCTCCTTCCACATTAGCAAGATCCTTCGCCGGGCTACCAGGGACGCAAAGGCCAGAATGTCGGCCTCTTTCACCTCCTGCACTCCCGGCTCGTCCACTACTCCAAATATTGCTAGCCCCCAGCTTGGCTTGACCCGGACTTTCACCACCTGAGATATTGCTCCCGCCACTCCCCCCCAGAACCCCTCCAGTGCCGGGCATGACCAAAACATATGGACATGGTTCGCCGGGCTCCCTGAACATCTTCTGTATCTGTTCTCTACCCCAAAGAACCTACTCAACCTCGCCCCCATCAGGTGCGCTCTATGAACCACCTTAAATTGTATCAGGCTGAGCCTGGCACATGAGGAGGAGGAATTAACCCTACCCAGGGCGTCAGCCCACAAACCTTCCTCGATCTCCTCCACCAGCTCCTCCTCCCATTTACCCTTCAACTCTTCTGCTAGCGCTTCCCCCTCTTCTTTCATCTCTTGGTGTATTGCCGAAACCTTGCCCTCCCCGACCCATACACCCGAGATCACCCTGTCTTGAATTTCCTGTGTCGGGAGCAGCGGGAATTCCCTGACCTGTCACCTCACAAAAGCCCTCACCTGCATATATCTGAATGCATTTCCCGGGGGTAGCTCAAACATCTCCTCCAGTGCCCCTAAGCTCGCAAATGTCCCGTCGATGAACAGGTCCCCCATTCTTCTAATCCCCGCCCGGTGCCAGCCCTGGAACCCCCTGTCCATCTTACCTGGGACAAACCGGTGGTTACCCCTGATCGGGGACCATACCGGGGCTCCCACTGCACCCCTATGGACAGTTTAACTTTTAATGCAAAAAGAAGAACTATTTTTTTTAAGCATTTTGATATTGTTATAAAATTATAATAAACTAGGAGGTACTGAAAAATTCCAGTTTGAAGTGGGTTTTGTGAAAGCAGTACTGTTGTAAAGTTTTGAATAATTCTGACTATTATGAAAGGTCTCACAATAGCAAATACGTCTTTTTGCAAAAGATACTGTATATCAAAAAAAAAATATTTCTGTACATCCCTAAAATGAAAACGAAAACAAGGAAAGTATCAATGACTTTAAGGAGATGAAAATACAACATATCTGTACATCTCTCCTATAAGCCAACAATGCCATCTCCCCAAGTCTGAACTTTTATCATCCACGACATTTCTCAGCAGAAACTTCGGCAAGTTCCAGAAAATAAACTGCCCTAAGTAATGTGACAATGTTAAACATGGGGTGAAGGAAACGTGCAGCAGTAGAAATTGATGAGTTCATCTAATTCAAGCATAATAGCAACCAAGACTGACATTGCATAGAGATAAGGCTTACTATCTCATTTCTGCTTCCTCAGGAAGCCACAAGGTGCTGTTATAGCACAATCCTTCAGAATTCAAATCTCTTCAGCACTAATAGTTCATTTTTAAAGCATCACACAAATCATGAACTTACATTAATGAGTTCAATTTCCCACAGCTTTTTCACGAGATCCATTGATGTGTAACCATTTGCCAGAAAGGTCTTGATGTAGTCATTCAGCTCTAAAGAATCTAGCCAGTCTGCCACAGATGTTGGACTGTTCGTATCATATCCAATAACTTTAACCTGAGATGAAGGAAGAAAATACACATGTAAAAAGATGCTTAAAATTATGCACGGAGAGCTTGTTATTTTTCATGGGACCTCATGATGGGCCCCTGCCCCAAATACCAGTTTGTCATACCTGATATATTCCGAAAGATGAGAAGTAGCATGTAAAGATTATAGCTGTTTGGTGGACCCCTGCAGAATATTTAAATCCTAATCATGTCACTAGTTACAGCTTATGATTTTCAACTAAAAAATGTTTGCTATATCTAGACATGGCAGCTAATCATGCAGTTATTCTAGTATCACAGAACATATTAAAATTCCTATTAAACATTGTGACAGAATTAATTATTCTGTACAAATATTTTGTAGGGAGCGCAGTTGATAGATGTGAAAGTTTGCTGGTGATGTGCACTCCAGTAGAGTTGTGTGTAGAACACTTTCCATGTACAATTACAATCCAGCCAGTGTTATCATCAACATGTGAATTTTCTGGGTAAGTAAATGCACACAGAATCGCAAACCAATAGTTGACTAGATTCATTCCTGGGATGGGTGGGGCCTATAATCTCTGAAGCTTTGAAGAATTGAGATGTATAAAATGCTTGGAGGCCTTGACAGATGCGGAGAGGCCATTTCCCATAGCTGGAGAGTCTAGAACTACAGCTCAGACATGTAGCACTGGGATGAGGAAGCAAAATTCTTCACTCAAGTTGTGATTCGGCACGGGTAGCACATTGGTTAGCACTGTTGCTTCACAGCGCCGGGGACCCGGGTTCAATTCCCGGCTGGGAACACTGTGCGGAGTCTGCATATTCTCCCCGTATCTATGTAGGTTTCCTCCGGGTGCTCCGGTTTCCTCCCACAGTCCAATGATGTGCGGGTTAGGTGGATTGGTTACGCTAAATTGCCCCGTAGTGTCCAAAAGTTAGGAGTGGTTGCTGGGTTACAGGGATAGGGTGGAGGTGTGGGCTTAGGTATGGTGCTCTCTCAGGGGCCAGTGTAGACTTGATGGGCCGAATGGCCTCCTTCTGCACTGTAAATTCTATGATTCTATGAATTCTTGATACCCAGAGGGCTGCAAATGCTCTCTCACTGAGTATATTCAAAGCTAAGATTGATTTGTGGGGATTGAGGGAATCAAGGGATATGTAGATAGAAAGGAATTTGAGTTGATGTGGAAGTTCAATCATGATCTTACTGAATGAAGGAGCATGCTCAAGAGTCCAACTGGCCTACTCCTGCTCCTATTTTTATCTTACGTATAATGTATGTTATTGAGCTCTAATTTCCAGCCTCAGATGAAGCGGGCCTTATTATATATAATTTGAAAACGGTAAATAGAATGTTATTGATACAGAAGGATATGTTAATATTCTAAGTTCAGTTAAGTAATCTTTTCTGTCAGTCCGGTAATAATAGCTTCATTGAGAATTTGGAGGCAGTTTCGCCAACAGTTCGGGTTGGGGGCAGGGTCAAGGGAAATGCCGATTCGGGGGAACCGCAGATTTGGGCCAGGGAAGTGGGACGGAAATTTTTGGAAATGGGAGGAGAAGGGGATTAAGACATGAAAAGATTAGTTTCTTGGGGGTAGGTTTGCAGGATTAAAGGAGCTGGGAGCGAAGTATGGGCTGGAGCAGTGGGAAATGTTTAGATACATGCAGGTTCGAGATTTTGCCGGGAAGGAGATACAGAGCTTCCCGGTGGAGCTGGCCTCCACATTGCTGGAGGAGGTGCTGAGACAGGGGGACTGGAGAAGGGGGTAGTGTCGGCGGTTTACGGGGATATTTTGGAAGAGGAGAAAGCACCACTGGAAGGGATCAAAGCAAAGTGGGAGGAAGAGTTGGGAGAAGGTATGTAGGAGGGGTTCTGGTGTGAGGTGCTCCGGAAAGTCAACGCCTCCACCTCGTGCGCAAGGTTGGGGCTGATACAGCTAAAGGTGGTATATAGAGCACACCTCTCAAGGGCGAGGATGAGCCAGCTCGTTGAGTGCTAACCAATGTGCTACCCGTGCCAAATCACAACTTGAGTGAAGAATTTTGCTTCCTCATCCCAGTGCTACATATCTGAACTGTAGTTCTAGACTCTCCAGCCTTTGAAAGGTTTTCTTGAAACTTTAAAGTACACACAGAAGAGGTGTGTGAACGTTGTGAGGAAGCCCCGTGAATCACATTCATATGTTTTGGTCCTGTCCAAAGCTGGAGGATTACTGAAGGAGGTGTTTAGGGTAATCTCTAAAGTGGTGCATGTGAAACTGGACCCGGGCCCTCGGGAGGCCATATTCGGGGTGTCGGACCAGCCGGGGTTGGAAACGGGTGCGGAGGCAGAAGTTGTCGCCCGAAGGCAGATCCTTTTGTGATGGAGAGCAACCACTCCACCCTGTGCCCTGGCGTGATGGGGGACCTGTTGGAATTCTTGACTCTTGAGAAGGTTAAGTTTGAACTGAGGGGGAGAATGGAGGGGTTCTACAATTCATGGGCGTTATTCATTATGCACTTTCAAGAATTGGATAACATCGAACATTAGTGGTGGGGGAGAAGGGGACTGTATGTGTTAATGACGAATATGGGTGATTCCTGATTCCTTTTTGTTATTTGTTTATGTTAACATGCGGGCAGTTGTTTGGGGGTTGGTGGGAGGATGGGATTGTTGTGGTTGATATGGAGATTGACATTATATTCCTTACTGCTTATTGTTGGTAGGTGCAAATTTGGGAGAAAATGTGAAAAAGGAGAATAAAAATATTTTAAAATGTAAGTAATCTTTTCTGTCCAGCCTAAGCGTTTGCATGTAGCAAGAACCCATTGGGCTTTGCTTATGCAATGGCTGCACCAAGAACCAGCAGTCGTTCTGATAGACAACAGCACTATTATTTAAACGACAATCCTGATTATCTCTTGAAGAAATGGTTTATCGAATTTATGAAAAGTAAAAACTTAGATGGAAACCATTTTAAAATTCTTGGTTTTCTTGAAACTTTAAAAGTACACAATGTGTGAACCAGAAAGAAAAATGCAGGGGACTTTCAAGATGCTTAAATGTGTTTTTTGGCGTCTCATAGATGTAAATGAAAAATATCAGCTGATAGATTCATGTTGAATTCAGAATTAAATGTCACCATTGTTTTATCAGGCAATACATCGATAGAGCGGGGGAATCATCTGCTAATTACTAATCCTTTATACAAGTATCACTGTAACAGTAACTGCCTGTGTTATATTTATTTTGTAAAACATGCTAACCTTTAAATTACCAGAGAGTATTGAATTGATGGATTACCTAGGCCAGTATATATTAAACGTTTTTACCCGTATAAACCATGATAGTGTTTCAAATACCAACACACACACATATAATATGCCACACATATATACACTCAGGAATAGTTTGGTACTGCATTATCAATCTGACATTACAAATTAAAGACTTAAATTAATATTTAAAATTATTAAACACTGCTTCTTATTCAATTGTCCACAAATTTTTCCTTTTTCTCTTTCTCCCATTTACTCTCATCTATTTCTGTCACCACCCAATCTGGGGATGGAACAATCAGAAAAAAATGTTTTTGATTGGCTAACAACTGAGCTTAACTTATCACCAAATGTTAAAAGTGTAGAAATTGATCATTTTCACCACAGAAGTTACAAGTTCAATATGCAAGTAGGAGCAATCTAGTATCTATTAAATAAAAGCTCAGAGTACAATTTAAACAAACTAATACTATGGGGAAAGAGCGGGGGAGTGAGGCGAGCGGAGAGCTAACATGGACATGACAGGTTGAATGGCCTTCTGAACTGCAAGCATTTAATTGTATAAAAAGGTCATAATTTTCACCCATCCATTGTCACATGGAAAATGGTCTGGGATATGTAAATATCACTCAATGAAACAGAATAGACATTGTTGCACAATATTGGGAACCTATCCTAAATTCATTTTTGATAGCTCATTTCCTTGTCATAATTTAATCAATGGGGTCACCATTAATCATCAAATTAAAACTTGTCTCAAGTTCTTTGAGTCTGCTTATTTGCTCTAAGTTCGTAATTAATGAAATTTGTAGGGCGGAATTTAACGGAATTCAAAGTTCATTTGTGGTGGGATTTTCAGGGAGTTTCCCGCCGGCTCTTCTGTCGAGTTCCCCACCGCTATCAAATGACACTTAGTCACTTTTTTGAGCGCTGGGGAGTTTCTCACTGGTTGGCCCACACTTAGAATTTGTTACAATACTGGGGAGCCGAACTCAGAGATCGGGCTGCCATTTTGAAAGGGTGCCACAATCTCAATGTGAGCTTGTGGGTCCCCCACATACCCTACCCATGGGCAATGTCACCTCCCACACATATGGGCATTACTTCACACCCCCCCCCCCCGCCAAGTGAGGACACCCTGCTATGGTGTGTCCCTTTTGTGTGGGATTCTGACGCCTCACAGCACTTGGGTATATCCCGCGAGGCATGAAGGCTGCCATCAAGCCCGCGGGAGGTCTCTCCTGGGATTTACCTGCGTTTTACGCTCTCACCCGAGCGTAACGCAGCCAGTAGATCGCGCCAATAATTATTTTGCTTTCACACTACTTCATAAAGCCTCATCACTAGATACACGCGATTAGCATTCAAGGGTTGCTGATTATAAACAGAAGAACCACTGCTGCCAGGTACATGAGCAAAGAGCCTCCCATTAATAAAGTAGAAATATATATCTCTTGACAGAGGATATTAAATGTCTCCTAATTATACATCACAAGTACATTTAAATCAATTTGCATCTCAAATTGAACTAAATCATTGATAAATGGATTGGTTTGGTTCTGATATTTATATATAGTGCATACATTTTTAAAACAGTGCATTAGAGAAATGAATTATCAAATTTACCCTGACTGAAATGAAACTAAAAGGGCAGAATAAACTCGCAATGCCCAATCTAGTAATTTGTAATTCCACAAAAAAGTGACAGGATAACGGAGCACAGAACTTGAATAATTTTTCACTGGTGCTTGTTATGGAGTTGGTATAATGGAAAAGCTAGCTTCACACTGAATGAAGTAGAATAAAAAAAATTACACTTGTTCTGCCTGGTCAAGATTATAGAGACTGGAGATTTCACACAAGCTGTATAATAAAAATGAGAGCACAAAACTCAGATTAATTGGATATTTCTAAGCTAAATTAGTTCTCCACATGATTTAATATAACTACAGGAAGTGTTCCACTTATGGACATCTTACCCGAGGTAGGCCACGGACTGCCTGGAGGATTCGTTGTCTGTGTGAAGAGTTGAGGATGCCTATTTCCAACAAATCCTGGTCTTCCACGACATTACTTCCCTAGAAAGGGAGACAAAAAAGACAGAGAAAAATGATATAATTCCCACAATCCAAAAGTGACTGCAATGATCTGATAAACATCATTGTTGTTTACATAGGGGCAGCATATTCTGCAGTAAGCAGCAGGTAAACAGTGACCATCAAATAGTTACATCTCGCCATGAAATAGCTCTGAGTTGGGTGACCTGTGTGACTTCCTGCAATGAGAGAAGATAAAATATGAGTTAGGGGCTCAGCAGGGGAGTTTGAGAAAAGGTTGGGGATGTTTGTGACCGTGTTTGAGGAGCTGTTCGTCGCGGGGGGGGGGGTTGGGTGAAAAAGGAGAAAAATCTGTACAAATTGTATTGTTGATTGTTGGGAAGATTGTTTCCCGGGGTGTTTATTTGCTGTAACCTACTTTGATACAAGTTTGAATAAAATGCGTTTTAAAAAAAAAATGAAATAGCTCTGTGTATGTTGAAAGTTCTTTGAAGTTAACTTGCTCAGCCATCAATAGAGTTTGGGATAAAAGGATGAAATCCATTGTAAACAAAATAAAGGAAGCAGAAGTAGCAAACTGGCTTTCCACAGACCTTATTGATTCTATGCAAAGAAAAGGGCATTTTCTTCTACCCTGAAACAGTCAGTTCCTCAAAGTTTACAACTGTGGTCAATAGTACACAGCACAACACAGCCATCCAATAGTTCAGCTGTTGTGCTTTTCTGTTGACATATGTTTCCTTTATTAAGATGCAATCTCTGCCCTGGAAGGAGCCTTTAAATATTTTTTTTCCAGAAATTACATTTGGCTAATTGTTCCAAAGATGTGCTAATGCTACTGCCAGGATAAATTGTCACTTAGAAAGGCACAAATTGATTGAGGATAATGTGCATGATTTTGTTCGGGAAAGATTGTGTCTTATGAACTTGAGGAAGTAACAAGGAGGATTGATGAAGGTCGTGTGGTGGATGTTGCCTACTTGGATTTTAGCGAGGCATTTGACAAGGTCCCATGGGTCAGAAAAATTAAAGTCCATGGGATATAGGGGTATGTGGTGCGTTGGATCCAAAATTGGCTCAGCGACGGGAAATGAAGGGTAATGGTTGATGGATGTTTTTGCGAATGGAACGTGGTTACCAGTGGTATTCCACACAGCTCAGTGTTGCAGCCCTTGCAGTCTACTGTATATATTAAGGCTTTGGACTTAAATGTTGGAGGCATGATTGGGAAATTTGCAGATGACGCAAAAATTGACCGTGCAGTTGATAGTGAAGAGGATAGCTGTCAACTCCAGAATGATATCAATGGTTACAGGTTACATAATTACTCTGGAGAGAAGATCTACAAAAATGTTGGTAAGGCCGCAAAATTGCAGTGTGAGGAAAGAGTGGATAGGCTGGGTTGTTTTCCTTAGATCAGAAGAGGATGACCTCATCGAGGTGTACAAAATTAGGAGGGGCCTACATAGGGTAGACAAGAAAGACCTGTTTCCTCTTGCTAAAAAGTCAATTACCAGGGGGGCATAAATTTAAGGTGTGGTAGGAGGATTAAACGGGACATGAGGGAAAACGTTTTCACCCAGAGAGAGGTGGACATTCACTGCCCGAATTGGTGTTTGAGGCTGAAACACTCAACTCATATAAAAGGTCCCTGATCTATAGCCGAAGTGGCTGGCACAGATACAATAGGCTGAATCGCCTCTTTCTGTGCTGTAACCTTTCTATGGTTCTTTATATTTTTATTCCATGGCATCATTTCTACAGATATTCAGATTCCTGCAGGAATTGTGAATCATTTAATACTATTTGTATTTTTATACTTCTGTGTGTTGTGAATTAAGTTTTCTATGCATTTTGTATGGATTCCTGGCAGGAGGAAGGTTAATTTTAGATGTGTGAGGATGCATTGTCTGGGTACTTGAGATAATTGAAGTCATGCAGTAACGGGGATTCATGGTGTGAACTGTTAGCATAAATAGAAAAAGGAAAGTAGGGACAGATGTCCAAATTATGTTACCAGTTGTAATCAAAGGATATGATTTGAAAAGTATAGACCAATGGACTATTTAGGTGTTAAAGGTATCCTGTTCGGGTTGTGACCAGGGCTCTGTGACCATTGACAAATGGAATAACAAGTTTCAAGTACGATGGCAATATTGGAATACAGCAAAAGCCCTAGCGACAGACGATGAAAATGGACAGTTCACAGATCTCAAGTAGGCACCGAGTCCAGGAAGACACAGGGAGAGAAAAGAAAGTCAGGAGTTGTGAGCCATTCATGTCACTCGCATCTTTGGAACGTAAGCACTATCCAACTAGGATAAAACAGAACACATTTTCCGATGCTTAACCCAGTATCTGTAAGATTGTCCTGAACAATCCAAGGATGTTGATTTTATGTGACAATATTGCATTTTAAAACCTTCAGAATACTAAAATAAAAATAGGAAGACATTAGTATTCAATGATCAAATAAGGAGAGACAGACTTCCATTTATATAGCAACTTTCACTGCATCAAGATGTTCTCAAAGTGCTTTGCAGGCAATGAAGTACATTTGAAGTGTAGCCACTTGTGCAGTCAAGTAGAAAATGCAGCAGCCAATTTGCACACGACACCCACAAAGAGCAATGTGGTAAGGATCGGATCATCTGTCTTTTTTGAACGACGTTGATTGAGTGATAGATGTGGGCCTGGAGAAGGGGAACTTTCCTGCTCCTCTTTGCAATAGAATCATGGATATTTTTACACCCGGCTGAGAGAGCAGACAGAATCGCAGTTAAATCCTCGCCTGAAAGTCAGCGGTTCTGAGAGTGCAGCACTTATAATAATAATCTTTATTGTCACAAGTTGGCTTCCATTAACACTGCAATGAAGTTACTGTGTAAAGCCCCCAGTTGCCACATTCCGGCGCCTGTTCAGGTACACTGAGGGAGAATTCAGAATGTCCAATTCACCTAACAGCACGTCTTTCAGGATTTGTGGGAGGAAACCCACGCAGACACAGGGAGAACATGCAGACTCCGCACAGACAGTGACCCAAGCCAGGAATCGAATCTGGGACCCTGGCGCTGTGAAGCAACAGTGCTAACCACTGTGCTACCATTTCCCCAGAACAGCGCTGGAGTATCAGCCTCCAGTGAACAGTGCGGAGAATCGGCGCCATTTTCGCCGGCGCGTTTGACGCGGCGTCGGCCGCAGGTCGCTGGAATCGGCGGGGCCGCCCGATTCTCCAGCCCAGATGGGCCGAGCGGCCGCGCGGCAAAAGCAGAGTCCCGCCAGCGGCGTTCGCCCCTGGTCGCTGCCGGCGGGAACACTGCGCGAAGGGTCGGGGGGGGGTGGCCTGTGGGGCGGGGGAAAGTACTCCTTCACCGGGGGGGGGGGCCTCTGAGGGGCCTGGCCCGCGATTGGGGCCCACCGATCGGCGGGCCGGTCTCTCTCCCCAGGCCTACTTTGTTGCGCGGCCGGCCCCTGGGCCCCTACGCCATGTTGCTTCGGGGCCAGCGTGCTGAAGAAGTCCCCCGCGCATGCGCGGCACCCATATGGCGCCAGGAAGGGAGGCTGGAGCGGCGTGAACCGCTCCAGCGCCGTGCTGGCCCCCTATGGGGGACAGAATCGGTCGTCCCCGTGCCCGTTTTGCGCCGTCGTGAATCTCAACGGTATTCACGACGGCGCGAACATATTGTCTCCATTTTGGAGAATCGCACCCATAGTTGACACAGCCTGTTCACTACTTACTGCTTTATACACCAATGGATGAAGCCTGGCTTTAAAGCAACATAGATTATTGATTAGAACAGTTAAATTATCCCTTGGGTCTGCTAATTTTCATGATCCATATGGTGGGTAGCTGTTGCTTTGCTGAAATTTTTTTCAGCTTTTTGAAATATAAACAGTGTAATCTTCGATTCGTAGTCTTGTTGAAGAATAACATTTTGTGTCCTGGGGGCGTACAAAACGGGTGGTAGAAAATTGGCAATCCATTGAAGTCAAATGAAGAAGAAAGTTGGGTCTTTAAATTTTAATATTGTTGTACAAAATCAGCAAGCTTAGAATATTGAGGATTCGTTATCACCCACCTTATGCCCAAGGTGAATAGATATCTGTTATATTAGATTGATATTTAGAATTTACTCTTGGAGACTATCAGAGGTGAGGAAGAATTTTTCATGATCCCTTGTTATTGAAATGTTCACAATTCACAATAGTCATATCCACTTTCATAACATAATAACATTTTTACAATCCTGTCTAGTGCCACTGTCCACATTTGCAGTGTTGGTGTGAAGCTAAAATATTAACACTTGATACGTGACAGAATTAACTGCATTCACCATTCCAGCATTCACACTGGATACTTTATCGAGAGTATCTTAGCAGTGAATTCGCTTCTGTAAAGATTCTCGGTTGTGGGGCTTTCACAGTTATGAAGTAACTGTCATAACAGAGATCAACTGTCAACTAATTATTATCTGGAGTATTTGATATCAGGAGGCACTAATAGTCTTTGGTGGTGGTTTTAGAGGAAGCACAATTGCCTCGTAATTCATAAATTCATAAGATATAGGAGCAGAATTAGGCCATTTGGCCCATCAAGTCTGCTCCGTCATTCGATCATTGCTGATCTCATCCTGGCCTTAACTCCACTGTCCTGCTCCTTCCCCCAACCCTTCATTCAACCGATTACCAATTAAAAATCTGCCTAACTCCTACTTACATTTACTCCCTGTCCCAGCATCCACAGCACCCTGGGGTAGCGAATTCCACAGATTCACAACACTTTGGGAGAAGTAGTTTCTCCTCAACTCTGTTTTCAATTTGCGACCTGTTATCCTAAGTTTATGACGTCTTGTTCTAGAATGCCCCACAAGAGGAAGCATCAGCTCCACGTCTACTTTATCCATACCTTTTATCATCTTGTAAACTTCAATTCAATCTCCCCTCATTCTTCTAAACTCTAGAGAGTATAGGCCTAAACTGTTCAATCTCTCTTCGTACGACAAATCCCTCACCTCTGGATTCAACCTAGTAAACCTCCTTTGAACTGCCTCCAATGCTTCAACATGAAAATTACTATCAGCTTGTTATAGTGGTAGTTCCCTTGCCTCTGATTAAGGTCTGTTAAGGCCATCCTGTAGCCACGTAAAATGGCTGCGTCCCGATTAGTTTGGCCAAAACCCGATTTGAAATGGCTAACCGGAAAGGCTGCTGGGAAAAGCAGGTAACAAGACAGAAACGGACAGCTGCAGACAGAATAGCATATTCGGCTCTGGGGAAGTTAGCCCAGATCGATACTCAGGGCTATTAACAGCCCATCCACCCAGACATCTGCAGTGTAATCAGCTATCCCCGGGAACAATTGCAACATATTAGCAATTGAATACCGGGCCAGACCTGTCGGCGCCTGCAGTGGCCGAAACAAAGGCAGGTGAACGACCACCCCCCGATCGGAGAATCGCCTCGCAATTGGACATATCGAACCCAGTGATTGGGAACAAGTCCAATCACTTGGGACTCAGGGTCAAGGGCCGCCCTGAGAGGCGGGAAGCCCCTGGCCCCTATAAAGTGAGGGGCCAAGTTCAGATCTCTCTCTCTCTCCCTTCTTCGCCTGCTCGAGACCTTCGCAAGAACAGCAACCGGCAACTGTAAGTTTGAATCCAGCGATCGCTATCCGGTAAAGACTCCTAGCCATCGACCTGTAGCAGCCTTTTGAATCCCGCGGGCCAGATCCGATTGGATAAGCCATTCATTTCCTTGACCTGGTGGGCTCTTCCTAAAGTTAAGTATTGGCCAGTAGTGATAGGTTTATTATATAGATAGTAGGATTATTGTGTAAACATTACTTGTTGTATATAATAAATGACCGTTGATTTCAATCTTACTAAGTGGTGTGCTGACTTATTAATCATAATTTGAACTTGAACCATGTGGCGGTATCAGAAAGATACCTGGTGACTTGTGAGCAAAGGTGACGTAATCAGAGCTAATAAACTAAGGCTAAAAAGAGCAACAATCCCTACTATAGAGACTGAGGCATTAACATTAGCTAGATATTTCCGTGCAATACAGGATGAGTGCTTCATTGTCAGAAGTGCTGTTGTTTCCAATGAGATGTTAAATTAAAACCCCGTGACCCTGTTCAGATGACTGCAAAGAAACCTGCGGCATTATGTGGAGAACAGTAGGGGACATTTCCTGGTTAACCGCCAACGTTTATCCCTTAGAAAGCACCATCAACACACTTGTTGACTGGCTGTTTACCACATTACAATTTGTGGGATCTGCATGAGTGCAGCATTTTCCTAAAAAATACCAGTAAGTACCCATCACAATAATTAATTGGTCACAAAATACATTGGGAAAAGGTACATTATTAATGCAATTTACTTCTTTCTGCTATTGCCATACCTCAATTATTGCCATATTGGAAGGTAAACACCTACCTAGCATGAGATGCCATTGCAAGATGCTGTGCTCACCATTGGCTGTGATTTTCCTGTCCCGTCATGGCGGGACCTGTCGCGGGAGGCTTGACGGCCCAGCCAAAAGTCAATTGACTTTCGTCGGGACCAGGCAATCCCGAAGGCAGGCAAGGTTGGAAAATACTGCCCATTGTTCTATTATTGTGCATGACTACTTTACATGTTTACCTCCTGTTGAACTATCTGGTGCAATAATTCAGATGTCATAAACTTCACACACTGCTGAAATCTTCAAAGTGCTGCAGCATGGAAATCCAGATTATTGTGTGTTATGCTTCGTGATATTTCAATCTGTGTGTCATTTGTTTTGGAAGATGCTTTGTTCTGCCTAATGTCTTTGCCATTAGTTATCTTTTAAAACAGACAGCCACTATCACTTGCTACATGTTTCCAAACTGGGACATGATTGAATGAACCTATTATACTAAGGGTCTAATGGAATAATGGGCGGAATTCTCCGGTTGCGCCCGCCCATCCAAGTTTAATAGACTTCTCCATTGTCCACGTCTCGCCCATGGCATTCATGCGACGGGGTGGGTGGAAGAATCCCGTCCAATGTGTCCTTCAGAAAATATCGAGATATAATAGATGAATCCAGAGCCCACATTTCACAGCCACATTGAACCAAGCAAAAAAAAGATAGATTTAGAACTACACAGGTTGGATATAATTAGAACAGACATTCGATGGGCAGCTGTTGAATCAATTCCCAGAATATTGATTTTAGCAGTCAGTCTTACTTCCAAGAAACTAGAATTCATGACTTTTTCCCCAACCCCGCAACTCTGAGATATCTGTTTTCCTCCAATTCTGGCCGGTTGTGCTTTCCAAATTGCCCCATCAATGATGGCTGTGCCTTCAGTTTTCCCAAGCCCCAAGCTCTGGAATTCCCTCCCTACACCTCCCTGCCCCTCGACCTCACTTTCTTCCTTATATGGCTCAGTGACACATTTTGTTTTGTAACGATCTGGTGAAGCACCTTGGGGCATTTCATTCTGTCAAAGGTGCTATATAAATGAAAGTCGATGTTGGGTAGACGTGCCAAACATATTGTTGATGAACAAGCCGATTTTGGCATTAAAAGCATTAATTGACAAGATATCTTTAAGTGAATTGAATTTTAAATATTTTCATGACTCCTACACTTGTCATGTGCCTCACTTTTGCCAAATAGGGTTAAAGGAATATCACAATTGATTACAGCTGTTGAGTTCAAAAGTATTTCCTGAAAGTAGTCCCCATCAAATTTCATCTCCTCTTTCAGGACCAGGACTGGAATTCTCCGGTCACTGCGATTCACTTTTCCCGCTGCAGCGCACCCCGCCCCATGGGTTTCCGCGTGGCCTGGGGTGATTTCTTTTTTCAAATAAATTTAGAGTACCCAATTCTTTTTTTCCAATTAAGGGGTAATTTAGCGTCGCCAATCCACCTAGCCAGCACATCTTTGGGTTGTGGGAGTGAGACCCACACGAACATGGGGAGAATGTGCAAACTCCACAAGGACAGTGACCTAGGGCTGGGATCGAACCTTGAACCATGCTGCTGTGAGGCAGCAGTGCTAACCACTGCGCCACTGTGCTGCCCCGGCGTGGGGTGATTCAATGGGAAATTCCATTGACAAGTGGCAGGAAGATAGAATGGAGCGCCACCGATAAATATGAGGCTGGGGAACCGGAGAATCCCACCTCAGGTCAACTTGTAAAAGTTGTGTCAACAGATTCCCAGTGGGGAGCAAACACACACACAAGCAAATTCCTCCTTTCTACATCCAAATACACGATGTTAAGTATATTTAAAAAGAGTTGACAACTAATGCTTATTAAGTATGTGTGGCACGGTGGTCCAGTGGTTAGCACTACTGCCTCACAGCGCCAGGCATTTGGGTTCAATTCTGGCCTTGGGTGACTGTAGAGTTTGCATGTTGTCCCCATGTCTGTGTGGGTTTCCGCCGGTGTTCCGGTTTCCTCCCACAGTCCAAAGACGTGCAGCTTAGGTGGTGTGGCCATGTTTAATTGCCCCTTAGTGCCAAAGGTTGGAAGGGGTTATGGGGATAGGTTGGGGGAGTGGGCCTCAGTAAGGTGGTTTTTCAGAGGGTCGGTGATGACTCATTGGGCTGAATGGCCTCCTTCTGCACTGTATTGATTCTATGATAAGTATCTGAACAACTTTGAGGCCATTCTCCACTCTCAATTCAAACTACTGTTAACATGTCTGGTCAAGCTTATTTTAGGTGTTCTTCCAGCCAGTAGTAAATTAAATCACTTGAGATCAAGTGATTACAGCCACAAGCTCCCAACAATAAACATTAACACAAAATACTTTTTTAGCAAATGCGTCTCATTTCCATGCGGGAATATTGCACATTACATGTCGGCATCTGTAGGTCACACTCAAAAATATAGAAGATAATAAAAACTAAGCACATTAAGAAACCTGAAAAATAGCACGTACATCTCTTTTTAAAGAAGGGAGTTTGATAAAACATCTAAGTACAGATGTGCAAGCATTATCTTGATTGTGGCAGAATTACTCGAAACTATAATGAAGGATAGTATAAAACATCACCTTGAAACATGAAACTAATTAGGCATAGCCAGCTCAGATTGAGGAGTGGGTCATGCTTAGCAAATCTATTGAACTTCATTGACAGATTACGTACCAAATGGATAGAGGTGAGACAATGGATGTTGCAAACCGGGATATCAGTAATACATTTGAGATTAGAAAACTGCACATTGTTTAGATCCGTCAGAATGATGGCAGAGGAATGGTAGATGCAATTTAATGTGGATATGCGCCAAATTCAGAGATAGGACAGAAGAAAGGATAGTGTGGATTCTGTTTGAAATGCAACTTTGCACTTGGTATTGCTCCAAGTTAAAGATTTTGGTAGAAGCAAAACACTGTGGATACTGGAGGTCTGAAATAAAAACAGAAAATGTTAGAATAACTCAGCCGGTCTGGTGGCACCTGGAGAGAGAGAAGCAGGGTTAATGGGTGGGGGGGGCGGGGGGGGGGGGGGGGGCGGTGGCCGTTATGGTCGTCCTCATTTACAGCAACGGGACCAGAAGATGCGGCTGCCGGTCAATGCCAAGCCTTCTTCCGCCACAGGGAGGGGCGGAAAATTCCCCCCCACCCCCAACGTTACAACTCCAAGACGACTCTTCTTCAAAATATCCGAAGAAGAATCCTATTGGACGCAAGACATCAACTCGGTTTCTCTCTCTACAGATGCTGCCAGGCCTAGTGAGCTCTTGTAGCATTTTCTCTTTTTACTTTAGTTAAAACCATTGTTTTTCTAACCACATATGAGCAACAGAATGTTGGGAAGTACAACATGGGCTGCAACTTATAAGTCAAGAGAGATCATTCTAAAATTGCATGTGGCCTCTGTGAGACCACTTCTGGAGTACCACATAAATTACGGATAGCTTATTTAAAAAAATTACTGTCATTGGTAAAATGAGACATACCAGATTAGTTCTGGAACAGAGCTATCAAAAGGAGTTAGCTACCCTGAGATGTTTCTCTCTGCGGTGTAATATAATGTAGGTAGCGAGGGATTTAACGAATGTGGAATCAGTTTAGTTTTTCTGTGTTGCAGCTAGAATCATATATCATAGCTTTGAAACAAAGATGGCAAAAGAAGAGGGTAATGTCAAGATTCTGTTCAATTATACAGTGCTAAATATATGGAATAAATTACCAGCAATGATTCAAGTATGATTCAAGCTTGATAAGATTTAGATTTGCCACAGGGACATTTTGGGAGAAGTTGGTTCAGCCTGATGCATTAATGTCTGAATGTTCTTATATTGAACTGCTCAGATCGAAATGAGGGTCTTGTTGAGACACCGCCAGCATTCCAGTAAGTTGAAATGAGTCTGTCAACAGGAAGTTACTCATCAAGTTTGTTGCAATCTCAATCAAATGTTCCTAGTGCTCATGCTGTGGAGTAAATACAAACTCTAAATAGTTAGCTCATCAAATGCTCTGATTAGCACTCTAATTGAGTCAACAATCTTCCTCTGCAAGGGCTCTTTTTCTTTACAGATGTGCGACTGAACATACTGATGCTTCCCTCCCTGCAAGTTTGTTTCTTGTTTTCTTTTTAATCAAACGACTGATGAGGAAATAGTTATTTTAGGTCTAATGAAGATCCAATAAGAGTTTGAAACTTTCTAACGTTATATCCTAGCTGGTTCAAAAACACCTAAAAGTACAAATCAGCCATTTCGATCACAATCATTCCTCAAATATAACGGTCAGAGAAAGGGAAATGCCCATATCTTGGTTCAATATCTGAATCGGGCAGAATTTATGAGATTGTGATATTTCTTACCATGCTATCGACTGTTTGCATTGCAGTTACAAACGGGTTTTCCTCATTGCTCACTGAGGAAATAGGGAAAGGAAATGGAATAGTCTTCTTACTCACTCAGCACAGCAGGGAGGGAGGGTGGGGGAAGGAAGAAAGTTGGAATAACCTCCTGACTCAGTTAAGACACTGGAAGGGAGGAGGAAAAACCTCTTAATCACTCAACACAGTGGCGATGAGGGAGAGAAAATGACCTATTTACTCTCTGGGGTTGAAAGAATAATCTAGTTTACTGGACAAAGCAGCTCAGGCAATAATTAACACGTCATTTGAATCGAACCTTTCAGGGAAATACGCCACTCTGGCACCAGCAGCAAAACAATTCTTGACTGTGCCAGACTCTGTGCTGGCTCCAAACATAAAACAAAATTGGGATTATTATCTTGTTCGAAAATTCCTGTTTGCACCTGAATTTTTAATTCTGTTATTCTAGCTGCTGCAGGATTTCATTATTGTTAAGACTGTGAAAGAATCTCACTCTTCAAAGATTTGTGCCCATCGACTTGGCATGTTCTATGAGCAATCTTTCACCCTTCATGGTACATTCACCAGATGGTGGTGTTATATTATTTCACTCTTCCCCTTCTGTTGTGTGGATGCCCATGTACCGAGTCACAAATCTTTTTTATGGGATGGGGCTAAACAAAATTTTAGCGTAATCAAGTGATTACGAGAGCCGAAAGCACAAGTCTAAAGCATAATTATTGGCACTCTCTTTTATAGCATTGCAAATTGCTCAACAGATTTCCTATAATTTCCCCATGATTACAGAACACTTCCCCATGTTTGTAATCATGTCAAAATTACAAGTACCACTACAGTTAACGACGTTTTAAAAGATGAACAAATATAATTCCTCCATGCATAATTTCTTGGGCAGAGCCTCTTTGCCTTGAAGTTTCTATGATGCTTCAAAACAGGGCCTCACTGATGAAAGATTTATATTCAAAATTATTTAAAACCAAGTTACCTTAATTTTAAGATAGAACCAGTGTTGGGATATGGGTGGCATTGGTGAGCTCAGCATTTATTGCCCCATCTTAGTCACCCTTGAAAAGGTGGTGAGCCTTACACTTGAGCTGCTGCAATCTGTGTGGTGGAGGTACGGCCACAGTTCCTGTGTTTGATGTTGCAACATTAAAGGAATGGCGATATATTTCCAAGTCTCAATGGTGTGGGACTTGGAGATGATGGTATTTCCACGCGCCTGTCACCCTCATCGTCCTAAGTGGTGGAAGACATGGGCTTGGAAAGAGTTGACGAAGAAGTCTTGTTCAGTTGCTGCACTGCATTCCATAGATAGCAGAGACTGCAGCCACGGTGTACCAGTGCTGGAGGAAGTAACTGTTTAAGGTGGTGGATAGGCTGCCCACCATGTGGACTGCTTTGGTTTGGATGGTGTCTAATCTGCATGTTGTTATGTTGAAGCCAAGTGGAGCACATTTTAACACAATCCTGGTGGTGAAGAGGCTTTGTGGAGTCAGGTAGGTGGTGAGCCATTCACCACAAAATACCCAACTTCTGACCTTGCTCTAGTATCCTCACAGAGCTCACACAGTTGAATTTCTGGTCAATGGCAGCCCCAAGATGTTGATAGTGATGCCATTACCTATGAACGACATGGGGAAGTAGTTGGGGAGCTAATTACCTGCCACAGCTATCAGCCCAAGCATGGATTTTGTCCAGGTATTGTTGCATGAAAGCACGGATGGCTTCATTATAATAATCTTATTATTGTCACAAGTCAGCTTACATTTACACTGCAATGAGGTTGCTGTGAAAATCCTCTAGTCGCCACACTCCGGCGCCTGTTCGGGTACACAGAGGGAGAATTCAGAATGTCTAATTCGCCTAACAAGCACGTCTTTCGGGAGGAAACCAGAGCACCCGGAGGAAACCCATGCAGACACGGGAGAATGTGCAGACTCTGCACAGTGACCCAAGCGGGAATCGAACCTGGGACCCTGGCGCTGTGAAGCAACAGTGCCAACCACTGTGCTAGCATGCCACCCATATTTGAGGAATTACGAATGGAACTGAACACTGTATAGTTATCAACAAATAGCCCCACTTCTGAGGGAAAATCACGCAATTGAAAATAGTTAGGTTTAGGACCCTGACCTGAGGAACTTCTACTTCTTCTATTCCAGATAGCCAGGTGGTGAAAGATAGAAGCACAACCTAATCTATACACACTTGAAAGCTTTAATTTACAGAAGTATACATTACAAACATGCACCTTCAAACCTATATAGGAGCACAAGTGACTCTCAGTTAATAATCACCAATATACATTTACCACTGTTGAAATGCAATGGAACCCAGATGATTGGCTCCAATGGTCATAACAATTATCATTTGAGATGACGCCAGGCACTGGGGAGTTTTCCTCCTTAACATCATTGATTTCAGTTTTACTAGGGATCCTTGGTGCTACACTGGGTTGATTGCTGCCTTGATGTCAATGGCAGTTACTGCCTGGTCACCTCTGGAATTCAGCTCTTCTGCCCATGTTTGGAGTAAGGCTGTAATTAGGTCTGGAGCTGAATGGTCCTGGTAAAATGGTAGAACACAAACTGAGTGTCAGTGGGAAGGTGTTGGTGATTAAATGCCGCTTGATAGCACCGTCAATGACATCTTCTGTCACTTTGCCGATGATTGAGAATAGGCTGATTCAAAGGTAATTAGTTGGATTGTATTTACCCTGCTTTTTCTGGACAGGACATACCCGGGCAATTTTCCACATTGTTGGTCAGATCTCGTGTTGCAGCAATACTGGAACAGGGTGTTGGCTAGTTCTAGAGAATGAGCTTAATCAGGCTGTTCTCAGACACTGTAGCCTTGCCATACATATCCAGTGCATTCAGCCCTTTCTTGGTCTCACATGGAGAAAACTAGTTCACCAATTCTATGTGGGAACTTCCAGAGGAGGCTAAGCAGGAATATCTAGTCAGCACGACAAGAGCCATGAAGCCTTCAGTCGCACTCACATGCTGGGCTCTTCCATCATTGATGGAAATGTTCAGAGTCCCCATTAGTTGCTTAATTGTCAATTAAAATTCGCAACTGGATATAGCAAGACTGCAGATCTTTGACTTAAAACATTGCTCTGTTTCTGCTGTGACAGGCATGCAGTCCTCTGTTGTAACTTCACCAATATGGCATTTCATTCACGTATGCCTGGTGCTCCCTGGTACACTGTTCTACACTTCTCATTGAACCAGGCTCGGCCATTTGGGTTTGATGGCGATGGAGGAGTGAGTGGCATGTTGGTCTACACTCCTCACTGAACCAGGCTCGGCTATTTAGCTTGATGGTCATGGAGGAGTGAGGTCTACAAAGTTCCATATTGCGGGGGAATGCAATTCTGCTGCTGCTGACCCTTAGCACCTCAACGAAACCCAGCTTTGGGCTGTTAAATCTTTTCTTCATTTCCCTCGCTTGGCCCAGTGGTCAAGCCACACGGTGGAAGGTGTCCCCAGTATAAAGATGGAATTTTGTTTCTGAAAGAACTGTGTATGGTCACTCCTCTCAAAACCGTCATGGACAGATGCGCCCATGACAGTCACGTTGGTGCAGACAACGTCAAGTAGGTTAGTCCCTTGTGTAGATTGTGATTTTGTGTGCAGTGAATTCACTCACCATATCCCTAAATTATATGCATTCTCAGCAAGAATGTCGGATGAAATATATTTTCACCCTCATTTTCCTATTAAAAATGAAGAAGCTCAATTCTGACTATTGAGAAGAACTGTTGCTAAGGCAAAGATAGATAATGAGCTAAAAACAGAACAAAGAGAGTGACTTGGAAATGAGCCCGCAACATTTTGCTTCACTACAATTCCCTTTCTCTTGCTATAAAGAAAATTAAAATCAAATAAAGGTAACATTTAACTGATTGTGCACTCCTGCATTTTCTGGTATGGTGTTTGCACTATATATTATTTTGTTTGTGACAAAAGTCACTTTGTAATGTAGTTTTTTTCCACACTTGTTTCTTCAGAGGCAATACAAATTCTTATTCTTCCTGAATTGGCACAAAAGCTAACCTGCTTTCTCAAAGTATAAAATTATCCTGCAATCATTTTCCAGAGAGATCATTCGACAATTGAGTTCCGTATTTTCTGTTATATATTTCTATCAAATGGCGAAGCTTTCGAGTACCGAGTTTCAAGCACTGAAGAAGGAAGTGGATTCATCCTCAGAAGGAAAGATTGGTGCATTCGAATTGAATGAGGAAGAGTCTGAGGTACGATAAAGGCCACTTGGTGCAGAAAAACTTTGTACGTTCACTGTCAATTTTCCCTAATACAGGCCCTGCACAAATCCTTTTCTTGAGGCAGGAGGTGACCAATCACTTGGAGGTGCGCCAAGATGGCAAAGCTCAATAAATTGCCAGCCTTGGGCATTGAAGGTTCAACAAGCTAGACCGCCTAATATTATTCAAATGTTATGTTAACACTTTAAATGTTTAAGAGTTGTTTCAAAAAAATACAGAACCCAATGTTTCCTGTGTCAATCATATTCTGATACTAATTCAACGATTTTCTTGAACTTAATTAACTTGGCATCACCTACTTTTGTTTTTTTCTCTTTATTTGTTTTATGGGATGTGGGCGTCGCTGGCTCGGCCAGCATTCATTGTCCATCCTGAAGAATTTTTACTAGTCACCTCTTTGCTGTGGCTCTGGAGTCACATGTAGGCCTGACCAGGTGAGGACGACAGATCTCGATTTCCTTCCCTAAAGGATATTAGTGAACCAGATGGGTTTTTACGGCAATCGACAATAGTTTCAAGGTCATCATTAGACTTTTAATGCCAGATCCTTTATTGAATTCAGATTCCAGCATCTTCCCTTGTAGGATCTGAACCCAGTGCCTCTGGATTACTAGTCCAGCGACAATACCACTACGCCATTGCCTCCCCTTTTGAACATGTACTCAGCATTTCTACTGGTGTATAAGGACACTTTTTTTCCCCAAGTCTCCAACCTGGTTAATTTTCCCTTTGTGTTTTTGGCTCAAGTTGTTTGGTTATAGTTGCAGATGCTACAGAATCCCACAATTAAATAGCAAAAGCGGAGATGGGATGGTAGGCCTTTTCATCTGTGAAAAATTAGTGCATTTGGCAATTTTAAATGTCCAGCACTGTGCTCTTTAAGCCCAGGGAATTATATTATTTAAAAGAAACGTGGCAGAAATTCATATGTTAATAGCATTGTGGATTGTGGTTCTGTCACTCAGGAAATTAGTCTTTTACTGTACAAAGTGCTTTTTTATAGCTAACCATGACTGGAGTGCATGGCACATGGGATGGCGTTCTCAAATAGAATTAACAGGAATACCAAAAATATAACCGCAAATGAATGTAGCAACACAAAGATATCAATCAAAAGGAAGAGAAAAGAAACCATGGTTGGCTGGTGCCAACTGGTTGTTTAGTTGGAACTGCATGAGACGATTTATTTAGCAGTTAAATCGCTGAGTGGATCAGCAGGGAAGACTCTGGATTATTACAGTACGTTGAGTGCTATTGTAGTAATTTGCTCTCATCCTACATTTTTCCATCATTTACATGAATAGGTTTGATACACTTCCCGGACAGCACAATGGTGAAGAGTCAGCCATGACTCAGTTGCTGCCACTCTCACCTCTGAATCACAAGGCTCCGAATTCAAGTCCCACTCCAGGACCTGTGCCCAAACATCATGGCTGACCCTCCGAGTGCAGCAGTGTCACGAGCGCTGTATTTTGGATGAGATAATACACCAGGGGCCCTATCTGGCCTCTCAGGTGGGATGTCAAAGATCCCACAGCACTATTTCAAAGAATAGCGGGGGTTATTCCTGGTGTCCTGGTCAATATTTATCCCTCAATCAACATCACACAAACTGATTATCTGGTCAACATGGGCAATTTTGGAAGTAAATTGTTTGCTGCGTTTCCCACATTAAGAGCAAAGAAAAGTGCAGCACAGGAACAGGCCCTTCGGCCCTCCAAGCATGTGCCGATCATGATGCCCTCACTTAAAAGAAAATCCCTTCTGCACTTATTCAGTCCATATCCCTCTATTTCCTCCCTATTCATGTACTGATCCAGATGCCTCTTAAATGTTGCTAATGTGCCTGCTCCACATCCTCTGGCAGCGCGTTCCAGGCACCCACCACACTCTGCCTGAAACATTTACCCCCGCACATCTCCTGTAAACTTTCCCCCTCACCTTGAACCTGCGCCCCCCTTTGGCACTTCCACTCTTGGGAAAAGTCTCTGACTATCCATCCTGTCTACGCCTCTCATAATTTTGTAGATCTCTTATCAGGTCTCCCTTCTGCCTCTGTCTTTCTAGTGAAAACAATCCTAGTTTATTCAACCTCTCCTCATAGCCAACACCCTCGAGAGCAGGCAACATCCTGGTGAACCTTCTTTGCACTCTCTCCAAAGCTTCCACGTCCTTCTGATAATCCAGAACTGCATGCAATACTCCAAATGCGGACTAACCAAGGTTTCATATGGTTGTGAAAAGTGCTATAAAACACTTTCATGGTTGTGAAAAGTGCTATAAAAATGCATGTCTTTCTTAGATTTTCTCTTTTTTCATGACACGCATATTGTCTTTGCAAAGGGGCTAAACCCATATAGTATTAGTGTATCGTTATCCAAACTCAGGTCTTACTGAACACTGAGTCACACAGCGGTGATAAGAGCCAACTAACCAGGAAGATGCAATAAGGGTAGATAAATGGAGAGCATAGAAACCTTATCTACACCTGTTCTAATCTTTTGCACCTCTATCAAATATAATAATAATAATCTTTATTGTCACAAGTAGGCTTACATTAACACTGCAGTGAAGTTACTGTGAAAAGCCCCTAGTCGCCACATTCCGGCGGCTTTCCAGGTACACGGAGGGAGAATTTAGAATGTCCAAATTACCTCATAGCACGTCTTTCGGCACTTGTGGGAGGAAACCGGAGCACCGGCAGGAAACGCACGCAGACACGAGGAGAACTCCACACAGACAGTGACCTAAGCCCGCAATCGAACCTGGGACCCTGGCACTGTGAAGCCATAGTGCTAACCACTATGCTACCGTGCTGCCTCCTTTGCTCCAAGGAGAACAAACCCTATTTCTCCAACCTAATCTTGCCTCGTTTCTGGAACCATTCAGAAAAATATCCTCCACAGCCACTCAAGGACCCTCACTCATATCCTTCCTAAAGTGTGGTGACCAGAGTTGGATGTAACGCTCTGGTTGTGGCCGAACCAAAACTTTACAAAGGTTTAGCATAACTTGCCTGCTTTTAAACCTTACCTCTATTTATGAAATACAAAATCCTCTGCACTTTGCGAACTGCTCCCTCAAAATGTCCTGCCCTGGACATGAACCCCAGGCCCCTCAGTCAATGCACCTTCTTTAAACCTGTGCCATGAAATGCACATATCGCCTCTCCCTATCCCTCCTGCCAAAATGCACCACTTCATACTTCATTGAATTGAGTATTCCATCTGCTCCTCTGCTAGTCTATTTCCTGTTGCAGTCTGTTGGTGTCATTCTCACTGTTTGCCACACGCCCAAGTTCGGTATCATTGGCAAATTTTGAAATGTTACTCTGTTATTCCCAAATCATCTACATATATATATGTATATATTGCATTGAAACTTGGGGCACAGCACTATCTATCATCCTCCAGTTTGAAAAAAATGACCAAAGTCAACTATTTACCTCCTGCTACATCCGGGAACTTATTATTTCTTGAGACCGAAATAGATGTTTCAGCTTCCACCTGGATTGTAGCTTAATAACTTAACCGGCTTTATCTTGATGCTATTACCCCGAGCTTTTCCTCAGTGTGTTAGTTTTCACAAACATGCAGATGCACTTACAACCGATATGTCCACAAATCATCAATATGAGCGCACAGAGGACCATTCCGGGACCGATCAGTAAGACATGCTCTGCAGTCTCAGGTGTGCACATTGGCAGCCATACATTCAAGTAACAATAGGTGTGGATTTCTCTTAGCAGCACCTCATGGGTGTGAATTCTACAGGTGTGGGGGTTACTGCTCGTGCTCCTGTTTAAAAAAGCGCTGCCCCACCGGAATAATATGTTGCAGACAGCGTGGGATACCCACCCCTCAGTGGAAGAAAGTCCTGCCCTCGAGAGCTGCCTGCTAATCTGATTGGTCGACAGCTCTTGCAATCCCAGCAGTGCCAGGACTCAGTGCTGGGATGACGAGCAGACTCAGGAAGTAGGCCCCCTGGACTCAGATATGCCTGGGATTCTAGGGAGAGGAGGCATGGGTTACCAGAAGGAAGAGTGGGGCAGTCAGACTTTGGAGGGAGGAGGCACAAAGCAAGGGTGCAGGCTTGGGTTACCACTGATGAGCGCAGGGCCCCCTCCCAAAGGAGACACCCCACATCCTTCCTGATTAAATGCGGCCTGCTCACTGTTGTCCACCTTCCAGCATTGTGGCAGCAAAGGCAGAATTAGGCCATCAATTTCTCCTTAACTGGGCAGTTAATGGCCTCAATTGGCCTCAAGGTGGATGGGCTAGCTGGTGCCTTTTGCACCCACAGTATTATGGGGAAACGGGTTGGGGTGGGTGGGAAGGCGATGGACCAGCCACCCATTTTAAGTCTCCTCCCCACAACAAGCCTCGAGTGCCAAGGAGTGCACTAGGGAGATGTGAAACAGGATTTATGGCCAATAATCATTGCTCATACTTGGCCTTGGCTGTGTTGTGATACCGATATAGATGGAGATTGGGGTGAAGGATAGGAGTGTTTTCCAATTTTGAAAGCATTCACCTAAACCTTCTAATAGCCAGAACAGCAAAATCCAGACGTGAGTCTGTGCTGCGCACGCTCCCACGCACTGAAGCTGCCCCGGTTATTTTAAATTCCGCTGTCTTGACCGTTACATGGATTTCAAGGTCAAAGTCTTGGGCCAGTTATGCAGGACTGATCTGGATACTCACCCAGCATTTGTGATGCACTATCAATTACGACGAGACGAGAGTAGAATAATCGAGACTTTATTAAGCAGAGGTGTGTGGCCTCCTGCAGCTGCTACCAGAAAGGGAGCAGCTCGGTGTGCACACACATTTATACTCCGCCTACTGAGCGGAGCCAGCAAGCAGGGATTTACCCCCGTACCTGTAGTACAGGAGCCTTACCCTATTACCTCTAATAACAACTATTACACAATCAGTGGTGACTACCCACAATTCACCCCGTTAAAAAAGAGTCCAGCGGGGGTGGTGAAAAAATTTACAGGTTTGCGAAAAATTAAAGTTAACAGTGAAAATTTACAAATTCAGCTGGTCGGGTGCCTTGATCTTCCGCTGTGAGCGCCTCGGTCCCGGTGGTGATGCAGGCGCCGACTTGGTCGCCTGTGACTCCGGGAGCGTGTTGTCCTCGTCTTCATCCCCGGGTGGAACCAGCGGGAGGACGGACCGTCCTGGGGCGGGGCTGTCGTGAAGTGCGCTGGGGGGAGGGTGTGTAGCGCCGGGGCAATAGGAGGGGGAGGGGGGGGGGGGGGTGTCGGGTGGTGGGCCATAGGTGGGGATCCAACTGGTGCCTCCTGAGGGAGATTGTGTCCTGGTGCCCATCGGGGTACGCCACGTAGGTGTACTGCGGGTTCGCGTGCAGTAGTTGTACCCTTTCGACCAACGGGTCCGCCTTGTGGATCCGCATGTGCTTGCGGAGGAGGACGGGTCCAGGAGCTGCCAGTCATGTTGGGAGAGAAAGCCCAGAGGTGGACTTCCTGGGTAAGGCAAGGAGATGTTCATGGGGAGTTTCATTAGTTGCAGTGCAGAGTAGCGATCGAATAGAGTGGAGCGCGTCGGGGAGGACCTCCTGCCAGCGGGAGACCGGGAGATTTTTAGACCGCAGGGCCTGCAGGACAGCCTTCCAGACCGTCCCATTCTCCCGCTCCACCTGTCCATTTCCCCGGGGGTTGTAGCTGGTCGTCCTGCTCGAGGCAATGCCCTTGCTGAGCAGGAACTAACGCAGCTCATCACTCATAAAGGAGGATCCCCGGTCGCTGTGGACGTAAGCAGGGAAACCGAACAGGGCGAAGATGCTGTTGAGTGCTTTAATGACCGCGGCAGACGTCATATCGGGGCATGGGATGGCGAAAGGGAACAGGGAGTATTCATTGACCACATTCAGGAAGTACGTGTTTCGGTCGGTGGAGGGGAGGGGCCCTTTGAAATCCATGCTGAGGCGTTCAAAGGGGCGGGAGACCTTCACCAGGTGCGCTCGGTCTGGCCGGTAGATGTGCGGTTTTCACTCCGCGCAGACCTGCCAGCCCTGACCTCCGCAATGGAGTAGGGCAGGTTGTGGGCCTTTATGAAGTGAAAGAACCGGGTGACCCCTGGGTGACAGAGACTGTGTCGGGCCCAGAGTCGGTCCACTTGTGCGCTGGCACATGTACCTCTGTATAGGGCATCGGGGGGCTCGTTGAGCTTCCCGGGGCGATACAAAATCTCGTAATTGTAGGTGGAGAGCTCGATCCTCCACCTTAAGATTTTATCGTTTTTGATCTTGCCCCGCTGCGTATTGTTAAACATGAAGGCAACCGACCGTTGGTCAGTGAGGAGAGTGAATCTCCTGCCGGCCAGGTAATGCCTCCAATGACGCACAGCTTCCATGATGGCTTGGGCCTCCTTTTTGACAGAGGAGTGCCGAATTTCGGAGGCATGGAGGGTGCGGGAAAAGAATGCCATAGGTCTGCCTGCCTGGTTGAGGGTGGCGGCCAGAGTGACGTCCGATGCATCGCTCTCGACCTGAAAGGTGAGGGTCTCGTCGACTGCGTGCATCGTGGCCTTGGCGATGTCCACCTTGATGTGGTTGAAGGCCTGGTGGGGTCAGCCGTCGGGGATGAGTGGGCGGGCCTTGTCCGCATAGTTAGGGACCCACTGGGCATAGTAGGAGAAAAACCCCAGGCAACATTTCAGGGCCTTGGGGCAGTGGGGGAGGGGCATGCGGTCGGGTCGGGCCCTAGAACTCCATTTTCCACAACATAGCCAAGGATGGCTAAGCGGTTGGTGCGGAACACGCACTTCTCCTTATTGTATGTGAGGTTAAGGAGTTTGGCGGTGTGGAGAAATTTGAGAAGGTTAGCATTGTGGTCCTGCTGGTCGTGGCCGCAGATGGTGACGTTATCTAGGTACGATGATCAGAGGGTTAGATAGGGTGGACAGTGAGAGCCTTCTCCCGCGGATGGAAATGGCTAGCACGAGGGGACATAGCCTTAAACTGAGGGGTAATAGATATAGGACAGAGGTCAGGGGTAGGTTCTTTACGCAAAGAGTAGTGAGGCCGTGGAATGCCCTACCTGCTACAGTAGTGAACTCGCCAACATTGAGGGCATTTAAAAGTTTATTGGATAAACATATGGATGATAATGGTATAGTGTAGGTTAGATGGCTTTTGTTTCGGTGCAACATCGTGGGTCGAAGGGCCTGTACTGCGCTGTATTGTTCTATGTTCTATGTTCTATGAAGGTGGCCCGCAGCCAGTACCAGTCAACCATTTGGTCAATCTCACGTTGGAAGATCGAGACCCCGTTTGTGACGCCGAAAGGAACCCTAAGGAAATGGTAAAGGCCGTCGTCTGCCTCGAACGCAGTGTATTGGCGGTCCGCCTTGCGGATTGGGAGCTGGTGGTAGGCAGATTTCAGGTCCACTGTGGAAAAGACCCGGTACTGTGCAATCTGATAGACCATATCAGATATGCATGGGAGGGGGTACGCGTCGAGCTGCGTGTACCGATTGATGGTCTGACTGTAGTCAATGACCATCCTGTGTCTCTCCCCAGTCTTTACAACTACCACTTGGGCTCTCCAGGGGCTGTTGCTGGCCTCAACGACCCCTTCCCGCAGTGGCCGCTGGACCTCCCACCTGATGAAGGTCCTGTCCTGGGTGCGTGGGTGCTCCTGGTGGCGAGGGTTTGCAATCCGGGGTGAGGTTTGCAAACAGGGAAGGTGGGTAGACCTTAAGGGTCGTGAGGCCGCATACGGTGAGGAGTGGTAGGGGTCCGCCGAATTTTAGAGTTAGGCTTTGGAGGTTGCACTGGAAGTCCAGGCTGAGTAACAGGGCAGTGCAGAGGTTGGGGAGGACGTAGAGCCGGAGGTTGCTGAACTCTACGCCCTGGACGGTGAGGGTGGCGATGCAGTACCCCCGGACCTCCATGGAATGGGATCCGGAGGCCAGGGAGATTTTCTGGGTAACGGAGTGTACCGCGAAGGAACAGCACCTTACCGTAGAGGGGTGGATGGAGCTTTCCGTGCTCCCGGAGTCAAGAAGTCAGGAGGTCTTACGCCCATCGACTTTCACCGTCGTCGTTGCGGTTGCGAGGTTGTGCGGCCGGGACTGGTCGAGGGTGATGGAGGCGAGCTGCGGCTGGTGTTGGTAGGCCCCGGGCTGGTCGGCGGCGGTGGCAGGCGATGAACGGCCAGACGAAGTCCCCGACGAGCAGGGGTCCTGAGGCGCCGTCCAAAATGGCGCCGAAGATGGCGGCGCCCATGGGCTGCACGTGGTCTGCTGGGAGGAAGATGGCGGCGCCCACGGGCCGCACGTGCCGACGGGGACGGAAATGGCGGCGTCCACGAGTCGCACGTGGGGGGTGCAGGAACGCTGGGCCTAGATACAGCAGCGATCGACCGGGCCTGGCACACAGCAGCGGAATGTCCCTTCTTCCCGCAGGTCTTGCACATTGCACTCCGCGCCGGGCAGCGCTGCCGGGGGTGTTTGGTCTGCCCGCAGGAATAGCATTTGGGCCCCCCGGGGTTGGCCGGCTGCCACACGGCGCAGGCTTGGGATGGGCTGGGGGCAGCAGCTGGTGGGGCCCACGATGTCCATGAGGGTGCCGTGCGATCGGGAGCAAACGACTGTACGTTACGGGAGGCTACCGTTAGCGAGTTCGCGAGTTGCCTGATGGCCGTGAGGTCGAATGTACCCCCTTCTAAGAGGCTCTGGCGGATGTTCGCCCACCTCATGCCCGTAACAAAAGCGTCCCTGATTAAGAGTTCTGTATGTTAAACAGCCGAAACTGCCTGGCAATCGCAGTTCCTCGCCAGGATGTGCAGGGCATGCCAAAAATCGTCTAATGACTCACTGGGGAGTTGCTGCCTTGTGGACAGGAGGTGCCTGGCATAGAGTTTATTGATTGGCTGGACATAGTGTCCTTTTGGAAGCTCCATAACTTCAGTGTAAGTGGGCGCATCCTGGATAAGGGGAAAAATATCGGAGCTCACCCGTGAGTACAGGATCTGGAGCTTCTGTGCGTCCGAGGATTGTTCAGTCGATGACCTGAGGTAGCTTTTGAATCAAGCTAGTCAGTGGTTGAAGGCCCACGTGGCGCTGGCTGCTCGAGGGTGCAGCTATAGGCGATCTGGCTTGATGCGTAGTGCCATCGCTGTAATATCTCTGCTTAATAAATTGATGCACTATCAATTACGACGAGACGAGAGTAGAGAGTAATCAAGGCTTTATTAAGCAGAGATGTGTGGCCTCCTGCAGCTGCTCCCAGAATGGGGGCAGCTTGGTGTGCACACACATTTATACACAGCCTACTGGGCGGAGCCAGCAGGCAGGGATTAACCGCTCCTACCTGCAGTACAGGAGCCTTACCGAATTACCTCGAATAACAACTATTATACAATCAGTGGTGACTTCCACAATATGTTACCTGGGTTAATTACTGGTCTCGTTAAGTGAGTGATTAGCTAACGTAATTCAATTGAGCACTACAACCAACCCACCTCCTCCATCCTCACACCCCCTCGCCAACCCACAAGGAATCCACTAATCCCCCAAACCAATCGTTCCACCGATCTAACTGCTGCCAACCTAACCCAATTATCCCTCCACCTGACCTGATTAACCCCCTAACCCGGCTACTGGCTCCAATCTCATTACCCACCCAGTCACTCACCCACTCACTCACCCACTCACTCATTCACCCGCCTACACATCCACCCACTCACTCATTCACCCGCCCACACATCCACCCACTCACTCATTCACCACCCACACATCCACCCACTCACTCATTCACCACCCACACATCCTCCCACTCACTCATTCACCCGCCCACACATCCACCCACTCACTCATTCACCACCCACACATCCACCCACTCACTCATTCACCCGCCCACACATCCACCCACTCACTCATTCACCACCCACACATCCACCCACTCACTCATTCACCACCCACACATCCACCCACTCACTCATTCACCACCCACACATCCACCCACTCACTCATTCACCACCCACACATCCACCCACTCACTCATTCACCACCCACACATCCACCCACTCACTCATTCACCACCCTCAGATCCACCCACTCACTCATTCACCCGCCCACACATCCACCCACTCACTCATCCACCCACTCACTCATTCGCCACCCACATATCCACCCACTCACTCATTCACCACCCACACATCCACCCACTCACTCATTCACCCGCCCACAGATCCACCCACTCACTCATTCACCACCCACACATCCACCCACTCACCCATTCACCCACTCACTCATTCACCCACACACTCACTCACCACCCACACATCCACCCACTCACTCAACCCAACCGACTCACCCACTCATTCACCCAAAGTCACCTACACATTCTCTCACCCACCCACGCACTCACTGTCTCGCCCACCCAAGCACACTCACCCACCCACGCACTCTTTCACCCACCCACGCACTCTCTCACCCACGCACGCTCTCCCTCACCCACCCACCCACTCTCTCACCCACTCTTTCACACTGCCCGCACTCACCCACGCATTCTCTTACCCACCGACGCACTCTCTTACCCTCCCACGCACTCGGTCTCACACCCACTCACTCATTCACCACCCACACATCCACCCACTCACTCATTCACCACCCTCAGATCCACCCACTCTCTCATTCACCCGCCCACACATCCACCCACTCACTCATTCACCACCCACACATCCTCCCACTCACTCATTCACCACCCACACATCCACCCACTCACTCATTCACCCACTCACTCATTCACCCACTCACTCATTCACCCGCCCACACATCCACCCACTCACTCATTCACCCGCCCACACATCCACCCACTCACTCATTCACCCGCCCACACATCCACCCACTCACTCATTCACCCGCCCACACATCCACCCACTCACTCATTCACCCGCCCACACATCCACCCACTCACTCATCCACCCACTCACTCATTCACCACCCACACATTCACCCACTCACTCATTCACCCGCCCACACATCCACCCACTCACTCATTCACCACCCACACATTCACCCACTCACTCATTCACCACCCACACATCCACCCACTCACTCATTCACCTGCCCACAGATCCACCCACTCACTCATTCACCACCCACACATCCACCCACTCACTCATTCACCACCCACACATCCACCCACTCACTCATTCACCACCCACACATCCTCCCACTCAATCATTCACCCGCCCACACATCCACCCACTCACTCATTCACCCGCCCACACATCCACCCACTCACTCATTCACCACCCACACATTCACCCACTCACTCATTCACCCGCCCACACATCCACCCACTCACTCATTCACCACCCACACATTCACCCACTCACTCATTCACCACCCACACATCCACCCACTCACTCATTCACCCGCCCACACATCCACCCACTCACTCATTCACCACCCACACATCCACCCACTCACTCATTCACCTGCCCACAGATCAACCCACTCACTCATTCACCACCCACACATCCACCCACTCACTCATTCACCTGCCAACACATCCACCCACTCACTCATTCACCACCCACACATCCACCCACTCACTCATTCACCCGCCCACACATCCACCCACTCACTCATTCACCACCCACACATCCACCCACTCACTCATTCACTACCCACACATCCACCCACTCACTCATTCACCACCCACACATCCACCCACTCACTCATTCACCACCCACACATCCACCCACTCACTCATTCACCACCCACACATCCACCCACTCACTCATTCACCACCCACACATCCACCCACTCACTCATTCACCACCCACACATCCTCCCACTCACTCATTCACCACCCACACATCCTCCCACTCACTCATTCACCACCCACACATCCTCCCACTCACTCATTCACCACCCACACATCCACCCACTCACTCATTCACCCACTCACTCATTCACCACCCACACATCCACCCACTCACTCATTCACCACCCACACATCCACCCACTCACTCATTCACCCGCCCACACATCCATCCACTCACTCATTCACCACCCACACATCCTCCCACTCACTCATTCACCCGCCCACACATCCATCCACTCACTCATTCACCACCCACACATCCACCCACTCACTCATTCACCCGCCCACACATCCACCCACTCACTCATTCACCCGCCCACACATCCACCCACTCACTCATTCACCCGCCCACACATCCTCCCACTCACTCATTCACACGCCCACACATCCACCCACTCACTCATTCACCCGCCCACACATCCTCCCACTCACTCATTCACCCGCCCACACATCCACCCACTCACTCATTCACCCGCCCACACATCCACCCACTCACTCATTCACCACCCTCAGATCCACCCACTCACTCATTCACCACCCACACATCCACCCACTCACTCATCCACCCACTCACTCATTCACCACCCACACATTCGCCCACTCACTCATTCACCCGCCCACACATCCACCCACTCACTCATTCACCCACTCACTCATTCACCACCCACACATCCACCCACTCACTCATTCACCACCCACACATCCACCCACTCACTCATTCACCCGCCCACACATCCACCCACTCACTCATTCACCCGCCCACACATCCATCCGCTCACTCATTCACCACCCACACATCCACCCACTCACTCATTCACCACCCACACATCCACCCACTCACTCATTCACCCGCCCACACATCCACCCACTCACTCATTCACCACCCACACATTCACCCACTCACTCATTCACCACCCACACATCCACCCACTCACTCACTCACCACCCACACATCCACCCACTCACTCATTCACCACCCACACATCCACCCACTCACTCATTCACCTGCCCACACATCCACCCACTCACTCATTCACCCGCCCACACATCCACCCACTCACTCATTCACCACCCACACATCCACCCACTCACTCACTCACCACCCACACATCCACCCACTCACTCATTCACCACCCACACATCCACCCACTCACTCATTCACCCGCCCACACATCCATCCGCTCACTCATTCACCACCCACACATCCACCCACTCACTCATTCACCACCCACACATCCACCCACTCACTCATTCACCCGCCCACACATCCACCCACTCACTCATTCACCACCCACACATTCACCCACTCACTCATTCACCACCCACACATCCACCCACTCACTCACTCACCACCCACACATCCACCCACTCACTCATTCACCACCCACACATCCACCCACTCACTCATTCACCTGCCCACACATCCACCCACTCACTCATTCACCCGCCCACACATCCACCCACTCACTCATCCACCCACTCACTCATTCACCACCCACACATTCGCCCACTCACTCATTCACCCGCCCACACATCCACCCACTCACTCATTCACCCACTCACTCATTCACCACCCACACATCCACCCACTCACTCATTCACCACCCACACATCCACCCACTCACTCATTCACCCGCCCACACATCCACCCACTCACTCATTCACCCGCCCACACATCCATCCGCTCACTCATTCACCACCCACACATCCACCCACTCACTCATTCACCACCCACACATCCACCCACTCACTCATTCACCCGCCCACACATCCACCCACTCACTCATTCACCACCCACACATTCACCCACTCACTCATTCACCACCCACACATCCACCCACTCACTTACTCACCACCCACACATCCACCCACTCACTCATTCACCACCCACACATCCACCCACTCACTCATTCACCTGCCCACACATCCACCCACTCACTCATTCACCCGCCCACACATCCACCCACTCACTCATTCACCACCCACACATCCACCCACTCACTCACTCACCACCCACACATCCACCCACTCACTCATTCACCACCCACACATCCACCCACTCACTCATTCACCTGCCCACACATCCACCCACTCACTCATTCACCACCCACACATCCACCCACTCACTCATTCACCTGCCCACACATCCACCCACTCACTCATTCACCTGCCCACACATCCACCCACTCACTCATTCACCCGCCCACAGATCCACCCACTCTCTTATTCACCACCCACACATCCTCCCACTCACTCATTCACCCGCCCACACATCCACCCACTCACTCATTCACCCGCCCACACATCCACCCACTCACTCATTCACCTGCCCACACATCCACCCACTCACTCATTCACCACCCACACATCCACCCACTCACTCATTCACCACCCACACATCCACCCACTCACTCATCCACCCACTCGCTCATTCACCACCCACACATTCGCCCACTCACTCATTCTCCACCCACTCACTCATTCACCACCCTCACATCCACCCACTACCTCATCCACCCACTCACTCATTCACCCGCCCACACATCCACCCACTCACTCATCCACCCACACATCCACCCACTCACTCATTCACCACCCACACATCCACCCACTCACTCATTCACCACCCACACATCCACCCACTCACTCATCCACCCACTCACTCATTCACCACCCACACATCCACCCACTCACTCATCCACCCACTCACTCATTCACCACCCACTCACTCACTCACCACCCACACATCCACCCACTCACTCATTCACCACCCACACATCCACCCACTCACTCATTCACCCGCCCACACATCCACCCACTCACTCATTCACCACCCACACATCCACCCACTCACTCATTCACCACCCACACATCCACCCACTCACTCATTCACCACCCTCAGATCCACCCACTCACTCATTCACCCGCCCACACATCTACCCACTCACTCATCCACCCACACATCCACCCACTCACTCATTCACCACCCACACATCCACCCACTCACTCATTCAGCACCCACACATCCACCCACTCACTCATCCACCCACTCACTCATTCACCACCCACACATCCACCCACTCACTCATTCACCCGCCCACAGATCCACCCACTCACTTATTCACCACCCACACATCCTCCCACTCACTCATTCACCCGCCCACACATCCACCCACTCACTCATTCACCCGCCCACACATCCACCCACTCACTCATTCACCTGCCCACACATCCACCCACTCACTCATTCACCACCCACACATCCACCCACTCACTCATTCACCACCCACACATCCACCCACTCACTCATCCACCCACTCGCTCATTCACCACCCACACATTCGCCCACTCACTCATTCTCCACCCACTCACTCATTCACCACCCTCACATCCACCCACTACCTCATCCACCCACTCACTCATTCACCCGCCCACACATCCACCCACTCACTCATCCACCCACACATCCACCCACTCACTCATTCACCACCCACACATCCACCCACTCACTCATTCACCACCCACACATCCACCCACTCACTCATCCACCCACTCACTCATTCACCACCCACACATCCACCCACTCACTCATCCACCCACTCACTCATTCACCACCCACACATTCGCCCACTCACTCATTCTCCACCCACTCACTCACTCACCACCCACACATCCACCCACTCACTCATTCACCACCCACACATCCACCCACTCACTCATTCACCCGCCCACACATCCACCCACTCACTCATTCACCACCCACACATCCACCCACTCACTCATTCACCACCCACACATCCACCCACTCACTCATTCACCACCCTCAGATCCACCCACTCACTCATTCACCCGCCCACACATCCACCCACTCACTCATCCACCCACACATCCACCCACTCACTCATTCACCACCCACACATCCACCCACTCACTCATTCAGCACCCACACATCCACCCACTCACTCATCCACCCACTCACTCATTCACCACCCACACATCCACCCACTCACTCATCCACCCACTCACTCATTCACCACCCACACATTCGCCCACTCACTCATTCTCCACCCACTCACTCACTCACCACCCACACATCCACCCACTCACTCATTCACCCACACACTCATTCACCACCCACACATCCACCCACTCACTCATTCACCACCCACACATTCACCCACTCACTCATTCACCCGCCCACACATCCACCCACTCACTCAATCACCACCCACACATCCACCCACTCACTCATTCACCCGCCCACACATCCATCCAGTCACTCATTCACCACCCACACATCCACCCACTCGCTCATCCACCACCCAACCCAACCGACACACCCACTCATTCACCCAAAGTCACCTACACATTCTCTCACTCACCCACTCTCATCCACCCATGCACACTCACCCACCCAAGCACTTTCACCCACCCACGCACTCTCTCGCCCACCCACGCACTCTTTCACCCACCCACGCACTCTCTCACCCACCCACGATCTCTCTCACCCACCCACGCACTCTCTCACCCACCCACGCACTCTCTCACCCACCCACGCACTCTCTCAACCACCCACGCACTCTCTCAACCACCCACACACTCTCTCACCCAACCACGCTCTCCCTCACCCACCCACGCTCTCCCTCACCCACCCACGCTCTCCCTTACCCACCCACGCACTCTCTGACCCACCCACGAACTCACTCACCCACCCACGCTCTCCCTTACCCACCCACGCACTCTCACCCACCCACGCACTCCCTCACCCACCCACGCTCTCCCCTACCCACCCATGCATTCACTCACCCACCCACGCCCTCTGTCACCCACCCACGCTCTCTCTCACCCAGCCGCCCACTCTCTCACCCAAGCACGCTCTCCCTCACCCACCCACCCACTCTCTCACCCACTCTTTCACACTGCCCGCACTCACCCACGCATTCTCTTCCCACCCACGCACTCTGTCTCACACCCACGCACTCTGTCACCCACCCACGCACTCTCTCACCCACCCACACACTCTCTCACCCACCCACGCACTCTCTCACCCACCCACTCACTCTCTCACCCACCCACTCACTCTCTCACCCACGCACTCCCTCTCCCACCCACACACACTCTCCCACCCATGCACCCTGACACCCACCCACCCCCTCACCCCCCAACCACTCTCTCACCCACCAACTCACCCACGCACATACCCTCTCACCCACCCACTCTCTCACCCACCCACGCACTCTTTCACACACCCCGCACTCACCGACGCACTCTCTCACCCACTCACGCTCTCTATCACCCACCCACGCATTTTCTCACCCAGTCACGCACTCTGTCACCCACCCACGCACTCTCTCACCCACTCACGCACTCTCTCACCCACTCACGCACTCTCTCACCCACCCACGCACTCTCTCGCCCGCCCAAACATCCACCCACTCACTCATTCACCACCCACTCATCCACCCATTCACCCAAAGTCACCTTCACATTCTCTCGCCCACCCACACTCACCCACCCACGCACACTCACCCACCCACGCCCTCTCTCTCACCTACGCTCTCTCTCACCCACCCACGCACTCTCTCACCCACCCACGCACTCTCTCACCCACTCACGCACTCTCTCACCCACCCACGCACTCTCTCACCCGCCCACATATCCATCCACTCACTCATTCACCACCCACTCATTCATCCATTCACCCAAAGTCACCTACACATTCTCTCGCCCACCCACTCATGCACCAACGCACTCTCTCACCCACCCACGCACACTCACCCACCCACGCACTCCCTCACCCACCCACGCAGACTCTCACCCACCCGCGCACTCTCTCACCCACCCACGCACTCTCACCCACCCACGCACTCTCTAACCCACGCACTCTCATCCACCCATGCACTCACAGTCTCGCCCACCCAAGGACACTCACCCACCCACGCACTCTCTCACCCACCCACGCACTCTCTCACCCACCCACGCACTCTCTCAACCACCCACGCACTCTCTCACACACCCACCCACACACTCTCACCCACCCACCCACTCTCACATTCACCCAAACTCTCACCCACCCACGCACACTCTCACCCACCCACACACTCGCTCACCCACCCACACACTCTCACCCACCCACCCACTCTCACATTCACCCAAACTCTCACCCACCCACGCACACTCTCACCCACCCACGCACTCTCACCCACCCACACACTCGCTCACCCACCCACACACTCTAACCCACCCACCCACTCTCACATTGACCCAAACACTCTCACCCACCCACGCACTCTCTCAACCACCCACGCACTCTCTCACACACCCACGCACTCTCTCACACACCCACGCACTCTCTCACCTACCCACGCACTCTCTCACCCACCCACGCACTCTCTCACCCACCCACGCACTCTCTCACCCACTCACGCACTCTCTCACCCACCCACGCACTCTCTCACCCACACACGCACACTCTCACGCACCCACAAACTCTCTCACCCACCCACTCACTCTCTCACCCACTCACGCACTCTCTCACCCACCCACGCACTCTCTCACCCACCCACGCACTCTCTCACCCACCCACGCACGGTATCACCCACCCACTCACTCTCTCACCCACCCACTCCCTCTCCCACCCAGGAACTCTCTCACCCATGCACCCAGACACCCACCCACCCACTCACCCACGTACTAACTCTCTCACCCCCTCAACCACTCTCTCACCCACCCACTCACCCAGCAACTCACCCACGCATACACTCTCTCACCCACCCACTCTCTCACCCACCCACGCACACTTTCACACACCAACGCACTCTCACCCACCCACGCACTCTTTCACCCACCCACGCACTCTTTCACCCACCCACGCACTCTGTCACCCACACACACTCTCACTCATCCACCCACTCTCTCACCCACCCACTCGTTCACCCACCCACGCACGCTCTCTCTCACTCAACCACGCTCGCCCTCACCCACCCACGCTCACCCTCACACCCTCTCACCCACCCACGCACGTTCAGCCACCCACGCACTCTATCACCCACCCACCCACTCTCTCACCCAACCACGTTCTCCCTCACTCACCACCCCACTCTCTCACCCAACCACGTTCTCCCTCACCCACCCACACACTCTCTCACCCACTCACGCACTCTCTCACCCACCCACAAACTCTCACCCACCCACTCCCTCTCTCACCCAACCACGTTCTCCCTCACTCACCACCCCACTCTCTCAACCAACCACGTTCTCCCTCAACCACCCACGCACTCTCTCACCCACCCACACACTTCACACGCACTCTCACCCACCCACGCACTCTCACCCACCCACGCACACTCTCACAGCCCACGCACTCTCTCACAAGCCCACGCACTCTCTCACCAGCCCACGCACTCTCTCACCCACCCACTCTATCACCGACCCACCCACTCTCTCACCCACCCACCCACTCTTTCACCCACTCTTTCACACTGCCCGCACTCACCCACGCACTCTCTTACCCACCCACGCACTCTCTCACCAGCCCACGCACTCTCTCACCCACCCACGCACTCTCACACCCACCCACGCACTCTCTCACCCTCCCACGCACGCTCTCACCCACCCACTCACTCTCTCACCCACGCGCACTCTCACCCACCGACGCACGCTCACCCACGCACACTCTCACTCACCCACGCGCTCTCACCCACCCACGCGCTCTCACCCACCCACGCACTCTCACCCACCCACCCACTCTCTCACCCACCCACGCACTCTCTCACCCACCCACGCACTCTAACCCACCCACGCACTCTCTCACCCACCCACGCACAGTCTCACCCACCCACGCACTCTCTCATTCATCCAAACACTCTCACCCACCCACGCACACTCTCACCCACCCACACACTCTCACCCACCCACCCACTCTCACATTCACCCAAACACTCTCACCCACCCACGCACTCTCTCACACACCCACGCACTCTCTCACCTACCCACGCACTCTCTCACCCACCCACGCACTCTCTCACCCACCCACGCACTCTCTCACCCACTCACGCACTCTCTCACGCACCCACAAACTCTCTCACCCACCCACGCACGGTCTCTCCCAACCACTCACTCTCTCACCCACCCACTCACTCTCTCACCCACTCACGCACTCTCTCACCCACCCACGCACTCTCTCACCCACCCATGCACGGTATCACCCACCCATTCTCTCTCACCCGCCCACTCCCTCTCCCAGCCAGGAACTCTCTCACCCATGCACCCAGACACCCACCCACCCACTCACCCACGTACTAACTCTCTCACCCCCTCAACCACTCTCTCACCCACCCACTCACCCAGCAACTCACCCACGCATACACTCCCTCACCCACCCACTCTCTCACCCACCCCTCTCACCCACCTACGCACTCTCTCACCCATCCACGCACTCTCTCCCACCCACGCACACTTTCACACACCAACGCACTCTCACCCACCCACGCACTCTTTCACCCACCCACGCACTCTTTCACCCACCCACGCACTCTTTCACCCACCCACGCACTCTGTCACCCACACACACTCTCACTCATCCACCCACTCTCTCACCCACCCACTCGTTCACCCACCCACGCACTCTCTCACCCACTTACGCTCTCTCTCACTCAACCACGCTCGCCCTCAACCACCCACGCTCACCCTCACACCCACCCACGTACGCTCAGCCACCCACACACTCTATCACCCACCCACCCACTCTCTCACCCAACCACGTTCTCCCTCACTCACCACCCCACTCTCTCACCCAACCACGTTCTCCCTCACCCATCCACACACTCTCTCACCCACTCACGCACTCTCTCGCCCACCCACGAACTCTCACCCACCCACGCACTCTCTCACCCACCCACTCTCTCAACCAACCACGTTCTCCCTCAACCACCCACGCACTCTCTCACCCACCCACACACTTCACACGCACTCTCACCCACCCACGCACTCTCACCCACCCACGCACTCTCTCACAGCCCACGCACTCTCTCACCAGCCCACGCACTCTCTCACCAGCCCACGCACTCTCTCACCCACCCACTCTATCACCGACCCACCCACTCTCTCACCCACCCACCCACTCTTTCACACTGCCCGCACTCACCCACGTACTCTCTTACCCACCCACGCACTCTGTCACCAGCCCACGCACTCTCTCACCCACCCACGCACTCTCTCACCCACCCACCCATTCTCTCACCCACCCACCCACTCTCTCACCCACCCACCCATTCTCACCCACCCACCCACGCACTCTCACCCACCCACGCACTCTCACCCACCCACGCACTCTCTCACAGCCCACGCACTCTCTCACCAGCCCACGCACTCTCTCACCCACCCACGCACTCTCTCACCCACCCACGCACTCTCACCCACCCACGCACTCTCTCACCCACGCACTCTCATCCTTCCACTCACTCATTCACCACCCACTCATCCATCCATTCACCCAAAGTCACCTACACATTCTCTCGCCCACCCACTCATGCACCAACGCACTCTCTCACCCACCCACGCACACTCACCCACCCACGCACTCTCTCACCCACCCACGCACTCTCTCACCCACCCACGCACTCTCTCATTCACCCAAACACTCTCACCCACCCACGCACACTCTCACCCACCCACACCCTCGCTCACCCACCCACACACTCTCACATTCACCCAAACACTCTCACCCACCCAGGCACTCTCTCACACACCCACGCACTCTCTCACCCACCCACGCACTCTCTCACCCACCCACGCACTCTCTCATTCACCCAAACACTCTCACCCACCCACGCACACTCTCACCCACCCACACACTCGCTCACCCACCCACACACTCTCACCCACCCACTCACTCTCACATTCACCCAAACACTCTCACCCACCCACGCACTCTCTCACACACCCACGCACTCTCTCACCCACCCACACACTCTCACCCACCCACGCACTCTCTCATTCACCCAAACACTCTCACCCACCCACGCACACTCTCGCCCACCCACGCACTCTCTCAACCACCCACGCACTCTCTCACACACCCACGCACTCTCTCACCTACCCACGCACTCTTTCACCCACCCACGCACTCTCTCACCCACCCACGCACTCTCTCACCCACTCACGCACTCTCTCACCCACCCACGCACTCTCTCACCCACACACGCACACTCTCACGCACCAACAAACTCTCTCACCCACCCACGCACGGTCTCACCCACCCACTCACTCTCTCACCCACCCACTCACTCTCTCACCCACTCATGCACTCTCTCACCCACCCACGCACGGTATCACCCACCCACTCTCTCTCACCCACCCACTCCCTCTCCCACCCAGGAACTCTCACCCATGCACCCAGACACCCACCCACGTACTAACTCTCTCACCCCCTCAACCACTCTCTCACCCACCCACTCACCCAGCAACTCACCCACGCATACACTCTCTCACCCACCCACTCTCTCATCCACCCACGCACTCTCTCACCCAGGAACTCTCTCACCCATGCACCCAGACACCCACCCACCCACTCACCCACGTACTAACTCTCTCACCCCCTCAACCACTCTCTCACCCACCCACTCACCCAGCAACTCACCCACGCATACACTCTCTCACCCATCCACTCTCTCACCCACCCACGCACTCTCTCACCCACCCACGCACTCTCTCACCCACCCACGCACTCTTTCACACACCAACGCACTCTCACCCACCCACGCACTCTTTCACCCACCCATGCACTCTTTCACCCACCCACGCACTCTTTCACCCACCCACGCACTCTGTCACCCACACACACTCTCACTCATCCACCCACTCTCTCACCCACCCACTCGTTCACCCACCCACGCACTCTCTCACCCACTCACGCTCTCTCTCACTCAACCACGCTCGCCCTCACCCACCCACACTCACCCTCACACCCTCTCACCCACCCACGCACGCTCAGCCACGCACGCACTCTATCACCCACCCACCCACTCTCTCACCCAACCACGTTCTCCCTCACTCACCACCCCACTCTCTCACCCAACCACGTTCTCCCTCACCCACCCACACACTCTCTCACCCACTCACGCACTCTCTCACCCACCCACGAACTCTCACCCACCCACGCACTCTCTCACCCACCCACTCTCTCAACCAACCACGTTCTCCCTCAACCACCCACGCACTCTCTCACCCACCCACACACTTCACACGCACTCTCACCCACCCACGCACTCTCACCCACCCACGCACTCTCTCACAGCCCACGCACTCTCTCACCAGCCCACGCACTCTCTCACCAGCCCACGCACTCTCTCACCCACCCACTCTATCACCGACCCACCCACTCTCTCACCCACCCACCCACTCTTTCACCCACTCTTTCACACTGCCCGCACTCACCCACGCACTCTCTTACGCACCCACGCACTCTCTCACCAGCCCACGCACTCTCTCACCCACCCACGCACTCTCTCACCCACCCACGCACTCTCTAACCCTCCCACGCACGCTCTCACCCACCCACTCACTCTCTCACCCACGCGCACTCTCACCCACCCACGCACGCTCACCCACGCACACTCACTCACACACGCGCTCTCACCCACCCACGCGCTCTCACCCACCCACGCGCTCTCACCCACCCACGCGCTCACCCACCCACGCACTCTCACCCACCCACGCACTCTCACCCACCCACGCACTCTCTCACCCACCCACCCACCCATTCTCTCACCCACCCACTCTCTCACCCACCAACCCACTCTCTCACCCACCCACGCACTCTCTCACCCACCCACGCAGTCTCTCACCCACCCACTCACTCTCTCCCCCACCCACCCACGCACTCTCTCACCCACCCACGCACTCTCTCACCCACGCACGCTCTCACCCACCCACTCACTCTCTCACCCACGCGCACTCTCACCCACCCACGCACGCTCACCCACACACACTCTCACTCACCCACGCGCTCTCACCCACCCACGCGCTCTCACCCACCCACGCGCTCTCACCCACCCACGCGCTCACCCACCCACGCACTCTCACCCACCCATGCACTCTCACCCACCCACGCACTCTCTCACCCACCCACCCACCCATTCTCTCACCCACCCACCCATTCTCTCACCCACCCACCCACTCTCACCCACCCACCCACTCTCTCACCCACCAACCCACTCTCTCACCCACCAACCCACTCTCTCACCCACCCACGCAGTCTCTCACCCACCCACTCACTCTCTCCTCCACCCACCCACGCACTCTCTCACCCACCCACGCACTCTCTCACCCACGCACTCTCTCACTCACCCACGCTCTCTCTCACCCACCCTCCCACTCACGCACTCTTTCACACTGCCCGCACTCATCCACACATTCTCTTACACACCCACGCACTCTCTTCCCACCCACGCACCCTGTCACCCACCCACGCGCTCTCTCACAGACCGACGAACTCTCTCACCCAACCACGTTCTACCTCAACCACCCACGCACTCTCTCACCCACCCATGCACTCTCTCACCCACCCACGCACTCTCTCACCTACCCACGCACTCTCTCACCCACCCACGCACACTTTCACACACCAACGCACTCTCACCCACCCACGCACTCTTTCACCCACCCATGCACTCTTTCACCCACCCACGCACTCTTTCACCCACCCACGCTCTCTCTCACTCAACCACGCTCGCCCTCACCCACCCACGCTCACCCTCACACCCTCTCACCCACCCACGCACGCTCAGCCACGCACGCACTCTATCACCCACCCACCCACTCTCTCACCCAACCACGTTCTCCCTCACTCACCACCCCACTCTCTCACCCAACCACGTTCTCCCTCACCCACCCACACACTCTCTCACCCACTCACGCACTCTCTCACCCACCCACGAACTCTCACCCACCCACGCACTCTCTCACCCACCCACTCTCTCAACCAACCACGTTCTCCCTCAACCACCCACGCACTCTCTCACCCACCCACACACTTCACACGCACTCTCACCCACCCACGCACTCTCACCCACCCACGCACTCTCTCACAGCCCACGCACTCTCTCACCAGCCCACGCACTCTCTCACCAGCCCACGCACTCTCTCACCCACCCATTCTATCACCGACCCACCCACTCTCTCACCCACCCACCCACTCTTTCACCCACTCTTTCACACTGCCCGCACTCACCCACGCACTCTCTTACGCACCCACGCACTCTCTCACCAGCCCACGCACTCTCTCACCCACCCACGCACTCTCTCACCCACCCACGCACTCTCTAACCCTCCCACGCACGCTCTCACCCACCCACTCACTCTCTCACCCACGCGCACTCTCACCCACCCACGCACGCTCACCCACGCACACTCACTCACCCACGCGCTCTCACCCACCCACGCGCTCTCACCCACCCACGCGCTCTCACCCACCCACGCACTCTCACCCACCCACGCACTCTCACCCACCCACGCACTCTCACCCACCCACGCACTCTCACCCACCCACGCACTCTCTCACCCACCCACCCATTCTCTCACCCACCCACCCACTCTCACCCACCCACTCTCTCACCCACCAACCCACTCTCTCACCCACCCACGCACTCTCTCACCCACCCACTCACTCTCTCCCCCACCCACGTACTCTCTCACCCACCCACGCACTCTCTCACCCACGCACGCTCTCACCCACCCACTCACTCTCTCACCCACGCGCACTCTCACTCACCCACGCACGCTCACCCACACACACTCTCACTCACCCACGCGCTCTCACCCACCCACGCGCTCTCACCCACCCACGCGCTCTCACCCACCCACGCGCTCTCACCCACCCACGCGCTCACCCACCCACGCACTCTCACCCACCCACGCACTCTCACCCACCCACGCACTCTCTCAGCCACCCACCCATTCTCTCACCCACCCACCCATTCTCTCACCCACCCACCCACTCTCACTCACCCACCCACTCTCTCACCCACCAACCCACTCTCTCACCCACCAACCCACTCTCTCACCCACCCACGCAGTCTCTCACCCACCCACTCACTCTCTCCCCCACCCACACACGCACTCTCTCACCCACCCACGCACTCTCTCACCCACGCACTCTCTCACTTACCCACGCTCTCTCTCACCCACCCTCCCACTCACGCACTCTTTCACACTGCCCGCACTCATCCACGCATTCTCTTACACACCCACGCACTCTCTTCCCACTCACGCACTCTGTCACCCACCCACGCGCTCTCTCACAGACCGACGAACTCTCTCACCCAACCACGTTCTCCCTCAACCACCCACGCACTCTCTCACCCACCCATGCACTCTCTCACCCACCCACGCACTCTCTCACCTACCCACGCACTCTCTCACCCACCCACGCACTCTCTCACCCACCCACGCACTCTCTCACCCACCCACGCACTCTCTAACCTACCCACGCACTCTCTCACCCACCCACGCACTCTCTCACCCACCCACGCACTCTCTCACCCACTCACGCACTCTCTCACTCACCCACGCACTCTCTCACCCACTCACGCACTCTCTCACCCACACACGCACACTCTCACGCACCCACGAACTCTCTCACCCACCCACGCACGGTCTCACCCACCCACTCACTCTCTCACCCACCCACTCACTCTCTCACCCACTCACGCACTCTCTCACCCACCCACTCTCTCTCACCCACCCACTCCCTCTCCCACCCAGGAACTCTCTCACCCATGCACCCAGACACCCACCCACCCACTCACCCACGTACTAACTCTCTCACCCCCTCAACCACTCTCTCACCCACCCACTCACCCAGCAACTCACCCACGCATACACTCTCTCACCCACCAACTCTCTCACCCACCCACGCACTCTCTCACCCACCCACGCACTCTCACCCACCCACGCACACTTTCACACACCAACGCACTCTCACCCACCCACGCACTCTTTCACCCACCCACGCACTCTTTCACCCACCCACGCACTCTGTCACCCACACACACTCTCACTCATCCACCCACTCTCTCACCCACCCACTCGTTCACCCACCCACGCACTCTCTCACCCACTCACGCTCTCTCTCACTCAACCACGCTCGCTCACCCTCACACCCTCTCACCCACCCACGCACGCTCAGCCACCCACGCACTCTATCACCCACCCACCCACTCTCTCACCCGACCACGTTCTCCCTCACTCACCACCCCACTCTCTCACCCAACCACGTTCTCCCTCACCCATCCACACACTCTCTCACCCACTCACGCACTCTCTCACCCACCCACGAACTCTCACCCACCCACGCACTCTCTCACCCACCCACTCTCTCAACCAACCACGTTCTCCCTCAACCACCCACGCACTCTCTCACCCACCCACACACTTCACACGCACTCTCACCCACCCACGCACTCTCACCCACCCACGCACTCTCTCACAGCCCACGCACTCTCCCACCAGCCCACGCACTCTCTCACCAGCCCACGCACTCTCACCCACCCACTCTATCACCGACCCACCCACTCTCTCACCCACCCACCCACTCTTTCACACTGCTCGCACTCACCCACGCACTCTCTTACCCACCCACGCATTCACTCACCAGCCCACGCACTCTCTCACCCACCCATGCACTCTCTCACCCACCCACCCATTCTCTCACCCACCCACCCACTCTCTCACCCACCCACCCACTCTCACCCACCCACTCACTCTCTCACCCACCAACCCACTCTCTCACCACCCACGCACTCTCTCACCCACCCACGCACTCTCACCCACCCACACACTCGCTCACCCACCCACACACTCTCACCCACCCACCCAGTCTCACATTCACCCAAACACTCTCACCCACCCACGCACTCTCTCAACCACCCACGCACTCTCTCACACACCCACGCACTCTCTCACACACCCACACACTCTCTCACCTACCCACGCACTCTCTCACCCACCCACGCACTCTCTCACCCACTCACGCACTCTCTCACCCACCCACGCACTCTCTCACCCACCCACGCACTCTCCCACCCAGGAACTCTCTCACCCATGCGCCCAGACACGCACCCACCCACTCACCCACGTACTAACTCTCTCACCCCCTCAACCACTCTCTCACCCACCCACTCACCCAGCAACTCACCCACACATACACTCTCTCACCCACCCACTCTCTCACCCACCCACGCACTCTCTCACCCACCCACGCACTCTCACCCACCCACGCACACTTTCACACACCAACGCACTCTCACCCACCCACGCACTCTTTCACCCACCCATGCACTCTTTCACCCACCCACGCACTCTTTCACCCACCCACGCACTCTGTCACCCACACACACTCTCACTCATCCACCCACTCTCTCACCCACCCACTCGTTCACCCACCCACGCACTCTCTCACCCACTCACGCTCTCTCTCACTCAACCACGCTCGCCCTCACCCACCCACGCTCACCCTCACACCCTCTCACCCACCCACGCACGCTCAGCCACGCACGCACTCTATCACCCACCCACCCACTCTCTCACCCAACCACGTTCTCCCTCACTCACCACCCCACTCTCTCACCCAACCACGTTCTCCCTCACCCACCCACACACTCTCTCACCCACTCACGCACTCTCTCACCCACCCACGAACTCTCACCCACCCACGCACTCTCTCACCCACCCACTCTCTCAACCAACCACGTTCTCCCTCAACCACCCACGCACTCTCTCACCCACCCACACACTTCACACGCACTCTCTCCCACCCACGCACTCTCACCCACCCACGCACTCTCTCACAGCCCACGCACTCTCTCACCAGCCCACGCACTCTCTCACCAGCCCACGCACTCTCTCACCCACCCACTCTATCACCGACCCACCCACTCTCTCACCCACCCACCCACTCTTTCACCCACTCTTTCACACTGCCCGCACTCACCCACGCACTCTCTTACGCACCCACGCACTCTCTCACCAGCCCACGCACTCTCTCACCCACCCACGCACTCTCTCACCCACCCACGCACTCTCTAACCCTCCCACGCACGCTCTCACCCACCCACTCACTCTCTCACCCACGCGCACTCTCACCCACCCACGCACGCTCACCCACGCACACTCACTCACACACGCGCTCTCACCCACCCACGCGCTCTCACCCACCCACGCGCTCTCACCCACCCACGCGCTCACCCACCCACGCACTCTCACCTACCCACGCACTCTCACCCACCCACGCACTCTCTCACCCACCCACCCATTCTCTCACCCACCCACTCTCTCACCCACCAACCCACTCTCTCACCCACCCACGCACTCTCTCACCCACCCACGCAGTCTCTCACCCACCCACTCACTCTCTCCCCCACCCACCCACGCACTCTCTCACCCACGCACGCTCTCACCCACCCACTCACTCTCTCACGCACGCGCACTCTCACCCACCCACGCACGCTCACCCACACACACTCTCACTCACCCACGCGCTCTCACTCACCCACGCGCTCTCACCCACCCACGCGCTCTCACCCACCCACGCGCTCACCCACCCATGCACTCTCACCCACCCACGCACTCTCACCCACCCACGCACTCTCTCACCCACCCACCCATTCTCTCACCCACCCACCCATTCTCTCACCCACCCACCCACTCTCACCCACCCACCCACTCTCTCACCCACCAACCCACTCTCTCACCCACCAACCCACTCTCTCACCCACCCACGCAGTCTCTCACCCACCCACTCACTCTCTCCCCCACCCACCCACGCACTCTCTCACCCACCCACGCACTCTCTCACCCACGCACTCTCTCACTCACCCACGCTCTCTCTCACCCACCCTCCCACTCACGCACTCTTTCACACTGCCCGCACTCATCCACACATTCTCTTACACACCCACGCACTCTCTTCCCACCCACGCACTCTGTCACCCACCCACGCGCTCTCTCACAGACCGACGAACTCTCTCACCCAACCACGTTCTACCTCAACCACCCACGCACTCTCTCACCCACCCATGCACTCTCTCACCCACCCACGCACTCTCTCACCTACCCACGCACTCTCTCACCCACCCACGCACACTTTCACACACCAACGCACTCTCACCCACCCACGCACTCTTTCACCCACCCATGCACTCTTTCACCCACCCACGCACTCTTTCACCCACCCACGCACTCTGTCACCCACACACACTCTCACTCATCCACCCACTCTCTCACCCACCCACTCGTTCACCCACCCACGCACTCTCTCACCCACTCACGCTCTCTCTCACTCAACCACGCTCGCCCTCACCCACCCACGCTCACCCTCACACCCTCTCACCCACCCACGCACGCTCAGCCACGCACGCACTCTATCACCCACCCACCCACTCTCTCACCCAACCACGTTCTCCCTCACTCACCACCCCACTCTCTCACCCAACCACGTTCTCCCTCACCCACCCACACACTCTCTCACCCACTCACGCACTCTCTCACCCACCCACGAACTCTCACCCACCCACGCACTCTCTCACCCACCCACTCTCTCAACCAACCACGTTCTCCCTCAACCACCCACGCACTCTCTCACCCACCCACACACTTCACACGCACTCTCACCCACCCACGCACTCTCACCCACCCACGCACTCTCTCACAGCCCACGCACTCTCTCACCAGCCCACGCACTCTCTCACCAGCCCACGCACTCTCTCACCCACCCACTCTATCACCGACCCACCCACTCTCTCACCCACCCACCCACTCTTTCACCCACTCTTTCACACTGCCCGCACTCACCCACGCACTCTCTTACGCACCCATGCACTCTCTCACCAGCCCACGCACTCTCTCACCCACCCACGCACTCTCTCACCCACCCACGCACTCTCTAACCCTCCCACGCACGCTCTCACCCACCCACTCACTCTCTCACCCACGCGCACTCTCACCCACCCACGCACGCTCACCCACGCACACTCACTCACCCACGCGCTCTCACCCACCCACGCGCTCTCACCCATCCACGCGCTCTCACCCACCCATGCACTCTCACCCACCCATGCACTCTCACCCACCCACGCACTCTCACCCACCCACGCACTCTCACCCACCCACGCACTCTCTCACCCACCCACCCATTCTCTCACCCACCCACCCACTCTCACCCACCCACTCTCTCACCCACCAACCCACTCTCTCACCCACCCACGCACTCTCTCACCCACCCACGCAGTCTCTCACCCACCCACTCACTCTCTCCCCCACCCACCCACGTACTCTCTCACCCACCCACGCACTCTCTCACCCACGCACGCTCTCACCCACCCACTCACTCTCTCACCCACGCGCACTCTCACTCACCCACGCACGCTCACCCACACACACTCTCACTCACCCACGCGCTCTCACCCACCCACGCGCTCTCACCCACCCACGCGCTCTCACCCACCCACGCGCTCACCCACCCACACACTCTCACCCACCCACGCACTCTCATCCACCCACGCACTCTCTCACCCACCCACCCACCCATTCTCTCACCCACCCACCCACTCTCACTCACCCACCCACTCTCTCACCCACCAACCCACTCTTTCACCCACCCACGCACTCTTTCACCCACCCACGCACTCTGTCACCCACACACACTCTCACTCATCCACCCACTCTCTCACCCACCCACTCGTTCACCCACCCACGCACTCTCTCACCCACTCACGCTCTCTCTCACTCAACCACGCTCGCTCACCCTCACACCCTCTCACCCACCCACGCACGCTCAGCCACCCACGCACTCTATCACCCACCCACCCACTCTCTCACCCAACCACGTTCTCCCTCACTCACCACCCCACTCTCTCACCCAACCACGTTCTCCCTCACCCATCCACACACTCTCTCACCCACTCACGCACTCTCTCACCCACCCACGAACTCTCACCCACCCACGCACTCTCTCACCCACCCACTCTCTCAACCAACCACGTTCTCCCTCAACCACCCACGCACTCTCTCACCCACCCACACACTTCACACGCACTCTCACCCACCCACGCACTCTCACCCACCCACGCACTCTCTCACAGCCCACGCACTCTCCCACCAGCCCACGCACTCTCTCACCAGCCCACGCACTCTCTCACCCACCCACTCTATCACCGACCCACCCACTCTCTCACCCACCCACCCACTCTTTCACACTGCTCGCACTCACCCACGCACTCTCTTACCCACCCACGCATTCACTCACCAGCCCACGCACTCTCTCACCCACCCATGCACTCTCTCACCCACCCACCCATTCTCTCACCCACCCACCCACTCTCTCACCCACCCACCCACTCTCACCCACCCACTCACTCTCTCACCCACCAACCCACTCTCTCAACCACCCACGCACTCTCTCACACACCCACGCACTCTCTCACACACCCACACACTCTCTCACCTACCCACGCACTCTCTCACCCACCCACGCACTCTCTCACCCACTCACGCACTCTCTCACCCACCCACGCACTCTCTCACCCACCCACGCACTCTCCCACCCAGGAACTCTCTCACCCATGCGCCCAGACACGCACCCACCCACTCACCCACGTACTAACTCTCTCACCCCCTCAACCACTCTCTCACCCACCCACTCACCCAGTAACTCACCCACACATACACTCTCTCACCCACCCACTCTCTCACCCACCCACGCACTCTCTCACCCACCCACGCACTCTCACCCACCCACGCACACTTTCACACACCAACGCACTCTCACCCACCCACGCACTCTTTCACCCACCCATGCACTCTTTCACCCACCCACGCACTCTTTCACCCACCCACGCACTCTGTCAACCACACACACTCTCACTCATCCACCCACTCTCTCACCCACCCACTCGTTCACCCACCCACGCACTCTCTCACCCACTCACGCTCTCTCTCACTCAACCACGCTCGCCCTCACCCACCCACGCTCACCCTCACACCCTCTCACCCACCCACGCACTCTATCACCCACCCACCCACTCTCTCACCCAACCACGTTCTCCCTCACTCACCACCCCACTCTCTCACCCAACCACGTTCTCCCTCACCCACCCACACACTCTCTCACCCACTCACGCACTCTCTCACCCACCCACGAACTCTCACCCACCCACGCACTCTCTCACCCACCCACTCTCTCAACCAACCACGTTCTCCCTCAACCACCCACGCACTCTCTCACCCACCCACACACTTCACACGCACTCTCACCCACCCACGCACTCTCACCCACCCACGCACTCGCTCACAGCCCACGCACTCTCTCACCAGCCCACGCACTCTCTCACCAGCCCACGCACTCTCTCACCCACCCACTCTATCACCGACCCACCCACTCTCTCACCCACCCACCCACTCTTTCACCCACTCTTTCACACTGCCCGCACTCACCCACGCACTCTCTTACGCACCCACGCACTCTCTCACCAGCCCACGCACTCTCTCACCCACCCACGCACTCTCTCACCCACCCACGCACTCTCTAACCCTCCCACGCACGCTCTCACCCACCCACTCACTCTCTCACCCACGCGCACTCTCACCCACCCACGCACGCTCACCCACGCACACTCACTCACACACGCGCTCTCACCCACCCACGCGCTCTCACCCACCCACGCGCTCTCACCCACCCACGCGCTCACCCACCCACGCACTCTCACCCACCCACGCACTCTCTCACCCACCCACCCATTCTCTCACCCACCCACTCTCTCACCCACCAACCCACTCTCTCACCCACCCACGCACTCTCTCACCCACCCACGCAGTCTCTCACCCACCCACTCACTCTCTCCCCCACCCACCCACGCACTCTCTCACCCACGCACGCTCTCACCCACCCACTCACTCTCTCACCCACGCGCACTCTCACCCACCCACGCACGCTCACCCACACACACTCTCACTCACCCACGCGCTCTCACCCACCCACGCGCTCTCACCCACCCACGCGCTCTCACCCACCCACGCGCTCACCCACCCATGCACTCTCACCCACCCACGCACTCTCACCCACCCACGCACTCTCTCACCCACCCACCCATTCTCTCACCCACCCACCCATTCTCTCACCCACCCACCCACTCTCACCCACCCACCCACTCTCTCACCCACCAACCCACTCTCTCACCCACCAACCCACTCTCTCACCCACCCACGCAGTCTCTCACCCACCCACTCACTCTCTCCCCCACCCACCCACGCACTCTCTCACCCACCCACGCACTCTCTCACCCACGCACTCTCTCACTCACCCACGCTCTCTCTCAACCACCCTCCCACTCACGCACTCTTTCACACTGCCCGCACTCATCCACACATTCTCTTACACACCCACGCACTCTCTTCCCACCCACGCACTCTGTCACCCACCCACGCGCTCTCTCACAGACCGACGAACTCTCTCACCCAACCACGTTCTACCTCAACCACCCACGCACTCTCTCACCCACCCATGCACTCTCTCACCCACCCACGCACTCTCTCACCTACCCACGCACTCTCTCACCCACCCACGCACACTTTCACACACCAACGCACTCTCACCCACCCACGCACTCTTTCACCACCCATGCACTCTTTCACCCACCCACGCACTCTTTCACCCACCCACGCACTCTGTCACCCACACACACTCTCACTCATCCACCCACTCTCTCACCCACCCACTCGTTCACCCACCCACGCACTCTCTCACCCACTCACGCTCTCTCTCACTCAACCACGCTCGCCCTCACCCACCCACGCTCACCCTCACACCCTCTCACCCACCCACGCACGCTCAGCCACGCACGCACTCTATCACCCACCCACCCACTCTCTCACCCAACCACGTTCTCCCTCACTCACCACCCCACTCTCTCACCCAACCACGTTCTCCCTCACCCACCCACACACTCTCTCACCCACTCACGCACTCTCTCACCCACCCACGAACTCTCACCCACCCACGCACTCTCTCACCCACCCACTCTCTCAACCAACCACGTTCTCCCTCAACCACCCACGCACTCTCTCACCCACCCACACACTTCACACGCACTCTCACCCACCCACGCACTCTCACCCACCCACGCACTCTCTCACAGCCCACGCACTCTCTCACCAGCCCACGCACTCTCTCACCAGCCCACGCACTCTCTCACCCACCCACTCTATCACCGACCCACCCACTCTCTCACCCACCCACCCACTCTTTCACCCACTCTTTCACACTGCCCGCACTCACCCACGCACTCTCTTACGCACCCATGCACTCTCTCACCAGCCCACGCACTCTCTCACCCACCCACGCACTCTCTCACCCACCCACGCACTCTCTAACCCTCCCACGCACGCTCTCACCCACCCACTCACTCTCTCACCCACGCGCACTCTCACCCACCCACGCACGCTCACCCACGCACACTCACTCACCCACGCGCTCTCACCCACCCACGCGCTCTCACCCACCCACGCGCTCTCACCCACCCACGCGCTCACCCACCCATGCACTCTCACCCACCCACGCACTCTCACCCACCCACGCACTCTCACCCACCCACGCACTCTCTCACCCACCCACCCATTCTCTCACCCACCCACCCACTCTCACCCACCCACTCTCTCACCCACCAACCCACTCTCTCACCCACCCACGCACTCTCTCACCCACCCACGCAGTCTCTCACCCACCCACTCACTCTCTCCCCCACCCACCCACGTACTCTCTCACCCACCCACGCACTCTCTCACCCACGCACGCTCTCACCCACCCACTCACTCTCTCACCCACGCGCACTCTCACTCACCCACGCACGCTCACCCACACACACTCTCACTCACCCACGCGCTCTCACCCACCCACGCGCTCTCACCCACCCACGCGCTCTCACCCACCCACGCGCTCACCCACCCACACACTCTCACCCACCCACGCAGTCTCACCCACCCACGCACTCTCTCACCCACCCACCCATTCTCTCACCCACCCACCCATTCTCTCACCCACCCACCCACTCTCACTCACCCACCCACTCTCTCACCCACCAACCCACTCTCTCACCCACCAACCCACTCTCTCACCCACCCACGCAGTCTCTCACCCACCCACTCACTCTCTCCCCCACCCACCCACGCACTCTCTCACCCACCCACGCACTCTCTCACCCACGCACTCTCTCACTCACCCACGCTCTCTCTCACCCACCCTCCCACTCACGCACTCTTTCACACTGCCCGCACTCATCCACGCATTCTCTTACACACCCACGCACTCTCTTCCCACTCACGCACTCTGTCACCCACCCACGCGCTCTCTCACAGACCGACGAACTCTCTCACCCAACCACGTTCTCCCTCAACCACCCACGCACTCTCTCACCCACCCATGCACTCTCTCACCCACCCACGTACTCTCTCACCTACCCACGCACTCTCTCACCCACCCACGCACTCTCTCACCCACCCACGCACTCTCTCACCCACCCACGCACTCTCTCACCTACCCACGCACTCTCTCACCCACCCACGCACTCTCTCACCCACCCACGCACTCTCTCACCCACTCACGCACTCTCTCACCCACCCACGCACTCTCTCACCCACTCACGCACTCTCTCACCCACACACGCACACTCTCACGCACCCACGAACTCTCTCACCCACCCACGCACGGTCTCACCCACCCACTCACTCTCTCACCCACCCACTCACTCTCTCACCCACCCACTCACTCTCTCACCCACCCACTCACTCTCTCACCCACTCACGCACTCTCTCACCCACCCACTCTCTCTCACCCACCCACTCCCTCTCCCACCCAGGAACTCTCTCACCCATGCACCCAGACACCCACCCACCCACTCACCCACGTACTAACTCTCTCACCCCCTCAACCACTCTCTCACCCACCCACTCACCCAGCAACTCACCCACGCATACACTCTCTCACCCACCCACTCTCTCACCCACCCACGCACTCTCTCACCCACCCACGCACTCTCACCCACCCACGCACACTTTCACACACCAACGCACTCTCACCCACCCACGCACTCTTTCACCCACCCACGCACTCTGTCACCCACACACACTCTCACTCATCCACCCACTCTCTCACCCACCCACTCGTTCACCCACCCACGCACTCTCTCACCCACTCACGCTCTCTCTCACTCAACCACGCTCGCTCACCCTCACACCCTCTCACCCACCCACGCACGCTCAGCCACCCACGCACTCTATCACCCACCCACCCACTCTCTCACCCAACCACGTTCTCCCTCACTCACCACCCCACTCTCTCACCCAACCACGTTCTCCCTCACCCATCCACACACTCTCTCACCCACTCACGCACTCTCTCACCCACCCACGAACTCTCACCCACCCACGCACTCTCTCACCCACCCACTCTCTCAACCAACCACGTTCTCCCTCAATCACCCACGCACTCTCTCACCCACCCACACACTTCACACGCACTCTCACCCACCCACGCACTCTCACCCACCCACGCACTCTCTCACAGCCCACGCACTCTCCCACCAGCCCACGCACTCTCTCACCAGCCCACGCACTCTCTCACCCACCCACTCTATCACCGACCCACCCACTCTCTCACCCACCCACCCACTCTTTCACACTGCTCGCACTCACCCACGCACTCTCTTACCCACCCACGCATTCACTCACCAGCCCACGCACTCTCTCACCCACCCACGCACTCTCTCACCCACCCACCCATTCTCTCACCCACACACCCACTCTCTCACCCACCCACCCACTCTCACCCACCCACTCACTCTCTCACCCACCAACCCACTCTCTCACCACCCACGCACTCTCTCACCCACCCACGCACTCTCACCCACCCACACACTCGCTCACCCACCCACACACTCTCACCCACCCACCCACTCTCACATTCACCCAAACACTCTCACCCACCCACGCACTCTCTCACACACCCACGCACTCTCTCACACACCCACGCACTCTCTCACCTACCCACGCACTCTCTCACCCACCCACGCACTCTCTCACCCACCCACGCACTCTCCCACCCAGGAACTCTCTCACCCATGCACCCAGACACGCACCCACCCACTCACCCACGTACTAACTCTCTCACCCCCTCAACCACTCTCTCACCCACCCACTCACCCAGCAACTCACCCACGCATACACTCTCTCACCCACCCACTCTCTCACCCACCCACGCACTCTCTCACCCACCCACTCTCACCCACCCACGCACTCTCACCCACCCACGCACACTTTCACACACCAACGCACTCTCACCCACCCACGCACTCTTTCACCCACCCACGCACTCTTTCACCCACCCACGCACTCTTTCACCCACCCACGCACTCTTTCACCCACCCACGCACTCTGTCACCCACACACACTCTCACTCATCCACCCACTCTCTCACCCACCCACTCGTTCACCCACCCACGCACTCTCTCACCCACTCACGCTCTCTCTCACTCAACCACGCTCGCCCTCACCCACCCGCGCTCACCCTCACACCCTCTCACCCACCCACGCACGCTCAGCCACGCACACACTCTATCACCCACCCACCCACTCTCTCACCCAACCACGTTCTCCCTCACCCACCCACACACTCTCTCACCCACTCACGCACTCTCTCACCCACCCACGAACTCTCACCCACCCACGCACTCTCTCACCCACCCACTCTCTCAGCCAACTACGTTCTCCCTCAACCACCCACGCACTCTCTCACCCACCCACGCACTCTCTCACCCACCCACGCACTCTCTAACCCTCCCACGCACGCTCTCACCCACCCACTCACTCTCTCACCCACGCGCACTCTCACCCACCCACGCACGCTCACCCACGCACACTCTCACTCACCCACGCGCTCTCACCCACCCACGCGCTCTCACCCACCCACGCGCTCTCACCCACCCACGCGCTCTCACCCACCCACGCGCTCACCCACCCACGCACTCTCACCCACCCACGCACTCTCACCCACCCACGCACTCTCTCACCCACCCACCCACTCTCACCCACCCACCCACTCTCTCACCCACCAACCCACTCTCTCACCCACCCACGCACTCTCTCACCCACCCACGCAGTCTCTCACCCACCCACTCACTCTCTCCCCCACCCACCCACGCACTCTCTCACCCACCAACGCACTCTCTCACCCACGCACTCTCTCACCCACCCACGCTCTCTCTCACCCACCCTCCCACTCACGCACTCTTTCACACTGCCCGCACTCATCCACGCATTCTCTTACACACCCACGCACTCTCTTCCCACCCACGCACTCTCTTCCCACCCACGCACTCTGTCACCCACCCACGCGCTCTCTCACAGACCGACGAACTCTCTCACCCAACCACGTTCTCCCTCAACCACCCACGCACTCTCTCACCCACCCACGCACTCTCTCACCCACCCACGAACTCTCTCACCCACCCACGCACTCTCTCACCACCCATGCATTTTCTCACTCACCCACCCCCTCATGCACACACCCACGCACTCTCTCACCCACTCACGCACTCTCTCACCCACCCACGCCCTCTCCAACACACCCACGAACTCTCTCACCCACCCAGGCACTCTCTCACCCACTCACGCACTCTCTCACTCACCCACCCACTTTCGCACACACCCACGCACTCTCTCACCCACCCACGCATTCTCTCACCCGCCCACACATCCACCCACTCACTCATTCACCACACACTCATCCAAACAAAATCACCTACACATTCTCTCCCCCACCCACACTCACCCACCCACGCACTCTCTCACCCACCCACGCACTCTCTCACCACCCACCCACTCTCTCACCGCCCACGCACTCTCTCACCCACTGACGCACTCTCTCACCCACTCACGCACTCTCTCACCCACTCACGCACTCTCTCACCCACCCACGCACTCGCTCACCCACCCACGCATTCTCTCACTCACCCACGCACTCTCTCATTCACCCACGAACTCTCTCACGCACCCCCACACTCGCTCACCCACACACACACACACTCACCCACGCACTCCCTCTCCCACCCACACACGCACACTCACCCACCCACGCACACACACACACCCACGAACTCTCTCACCCACCCACTCTCTCACCCAACCACACTCTCCCTCACCCACCCACGCTCTCCCTCTCCCACCCACGCACTTCCTCACCCACCCATGCACTCTCTCACCCACCCATGCACTCTCTCACCCACCGACGCACTCTCACCCACCCACGCACTCTCTCACCCACCTACGTACTCTCTCACCCACCCACGCATTCTCTCACTCACCAACGCACTCTCTCACCCATGCACTCTCTTACCCACCCACGCCCTCTCTTCCCACCCACGCACTCTCTTCCCACCCACGCACTCTGTCAACCACCCACCCACTTTCACCCACTCACGCACACTTTCACACTGCCCGCACCCACCCACGCTCTCCCTCACCCACCCACCCACTCACCCACCCATGCACTCTCTTACCCACCCACGCACTCTCTTCCCACCCACGCACTCTCTTCCCACCCACGCACTCTGTCACCCACCCACGCACTCTGTCACCCACCCACGTACTCTGTCACCCACCCACGTACTCTGTCACCCACCCACGCACTCTCTCACACACCCACGCACACTCTCACACCCACGCACTCTCTCACACACCCACGCACTCTGTCACCACCCACGCACACTCTCACACACCCACGCACTCTCACCCACACTCGTACTCTCTCCCACCCACGCACTCTCTCACCCACCCACGAACTCTCTCATCCACCCACGAACTCTCTCATCCACCCACGAACACTCTCACTCACCCACGCACTCTCTCACTCACCCACGCACTCTCTCTCACCCACGCACTCTCACCCACCCACGCACTCTCACCCACCCACGCACTCTCACCGACCCACGCACTCTCACCGACCCACGCACTCTCTCACCCACCCACGCTCTCTCTCACCCACCCACGCACTCTTACCCACCCACGCACTCCCACCCACGCACGCACTCTCACCCACGCAGGCACTCTCACCCACCCACGCACTCACACCCACCCACGCACTCTCACCCACGCAGGCACTCTCACCCTACCACGCTCTCCCTCACCCACCCATGCACTCTCTCACCCAACCACGTGCTCTCACACGCACTCTCACCCACACACGCACTCTCTCATCCATCCACCCACTCACTCTTTCACCCACCCACGCACTCTTTCACACTGCCCGCTCTCATCCACGCATTCTCTTACCCACCCACGCACTCTCTTCCCACCCACGCACTCGCTCACCCACCCACGCACTCTCTCACACACCCACGCACTCTGTCACCCACCCATGCACTCACCCACCTATGCACTCTCACTCACCCACGCACTCTCTTCCCACCCACGCACTCTGTCACCCACCCATGCACTCTCTCACCCACCCACGCTCTCGCACCCACCCACGCACTCTCTTCCCACCCACGCACTCGCTCACCCACCCACGCACTCTCACCCACCCACGCACTCTCTCACCCACCCACGCACTCGCTCACCCACCCACGCACTCGCTCACCCACCCACGCACACGCTCACCCACCCACGCACTCTCTCACCCAACCACGCACTCTCTCACCCACCCACGCACTCTCACCCAACCACGCATGCACTCTCTCACTCACCCACGCACTCTCACCCACCCACGCACTCTCTCACCCACCCACGCATTCACTCTCTCACTCACCCACGCACTCTCACCCACCCACCCACTCTCACCCACCCACGCACTCTCTTACCCACCCACCCACGCACTCTCTCACCCACCGATCCTCTCACCCACACACGCACTCTCTCACTCACCTACGCACTCTCACCACCCCACGCACTCTCTCACCCACCCACCCTCTCACCCACACACTCACTCTCGCCCACCCACCCACGCACTCACACCCACCCACTCACTCTCTCTCACACCCACGCACTCATTCCCCCACCCACCCACTCTCTCACCCATCCACCCTCTCACCCACCCACCCACTCTCGCCCACCCACCCACGCACTCTCACACCCACCCACTCTCTCACCCACACACACAATCTCTCTCACCAACGCACTGTCTCACCCACCCACGCACTCTCTCACCCACCCACGCATGCACTCTCACTCACCAACGCACTCTCTCACCCACCCACGCCCTCATTCCCCCACCCACCCACTCTCTCACCCATCCACCCTCTCACCCACCCACCCACTCTCGCCCACCCACCCACGCACTCTCACACCCACCCACTCTCTCACCCACACACACAATCTCTCTCACCAACGCACTGTCTCACCCACCCACGCACTCTCTCACCCACCCACGCATGCACTCTCACTCACCAACGCACTCTCTCACCCACCCACGCCCTCATTCCCCCACCCACCCACTCTCTCACCCATCCACCCTCTCACCCACCCACCCACGAACACTCTCACTCACCCACGCACTCTCTCTCACCCACGCACTCTCACCCACCCACGCACTCACACCGACCCACGCACTCTCACCGACCCACGCACTCTCTCACCCACCCACGCACTCTCTCACCCACCCATGCACTTTTACCCACCCACGCACTCTTACCCACCCAAGCACTCCCACCCACGCATGCACTCTCACCCACGCAGGCACTCTCACCCACCCACGCACTCTCACCCACCCACGCACTCTCACCCACCCATGCACTCTCTCACCCAACCACGCGCTCTCACACGCACTCTCACCCACACACGCACTCTCTCATCCACCCACCCACTCACTCTTTCACCCACCCACGCACTCTTTCACACTGCCCGCTCTCATCCACGCATTCTCTTACCCACCCACGCACTCTCTTCCCACCCACGCACTCGCTCACCCACCCACGCACTCTCTCACACACCCACGCACTCTCTCACCCACCTATGCACTCTCACTCACCCACGCACTCTCTTACCCACCCATGCACTCTCTCACCCACCCACACGCTCTCGCACCCACCCACGCACTCTCTTCCCACCCACGCACTCTCACCCACCCACGCACTCTCTCACCCACCCACGCACTCGCTCACCCACCCACGCACACGCTCACCCACCCACGCACTCTCTCACCCAACCACGCACTCTCTCACCCACCCACGCACTCTCACCCAACCACGCATGCACTCTCTCACTCACCCACGCACTCTCTCACCCACCCACGCATTCACTCTCTCTCACCCACGCACTCTCACCCACCCACCCACTCTCACCCACCCACGCACTCTCTTACCCACCCACCCACCGATCCTCTCACCCACACACGCATTCTCTCACTCACCTACGCACTCTCACCACCCCACGCACTCTCTCACCCACCCACCCTCTCACCCACACACTCTCACTCACCCACTCACTCTCTCTCACACCCACGCACTCATTCCCCCACCCACCCACTCTCTCACCCATCCACCCTCTCACCCACCCACCCACTCTCGCCCACCCACCCACGCACTGTCACACCCACCCACTCTCTCACCCACACACATAATCTCTCTCACCAACGCACTCTCTCACCCACCCACGCCCTCATTCCCCCACCCACCCACTCTCTCACCCATCCACCCTCTCACCCACCGACCCACTCTCGCCCACCCACCCACGAACACTCTCACTCACCCACGCACTCTGTCACCACCCACGCACACTCTCACACACCCACGCACTCTCATCCACACTCGCACTCTCTCTCCCACCCACGCACTCTCTCACCCACCCACGCACTCTCTCACCCACCCACGAACTCTCTCACCCACCCACGAACTCTCTCACCCACCCACGAACACTCTCACTCACCCACGAACACTCTCACTCACCCACAAACTCTCTCACTCACCCACGCACTCTCTCTCACCCACGCACTCTCACCCACCCACGCACTCTAACCCACCCACGCACTCTCACCCACCCACGCACTCTCACCGACCCACGCACTCTCACCCACCCACGCACTCTCACCCACCCACGCACTCTCACCCACCCACGCACTCTCTCACCCACCCACGCACTCTCTCACCCACCCACGCACTCTCTCACCCACCCACGCACTCTCTCACCCACCCACGCACTTTTACCCACCCACGCACTCTTACCCACCCACGCACTCTTACCCACCCACGCACTCCCACCCACGCACGCACTCTCACCCACGCAGGCACTCTCACCCACCCACGCACTCTAACCCACCCACGCACTCCCACCCACGCAGGCACTCTCACCCAACCACGCTCACCCTCACCCACCCATGCACTCTCTCACCCAACCACGCGCTCTCACACGCACTCTCACCCACACACGCACTCTCTCACCCACCCACGCACTTTTACCCACCCACGCACTCTTACCCACCCACGCACTCCCACCCACGCACGCACTCTCACCCACGCAGGCACTCTCACCCACCCACGCACTCTCACCCACCCACGCACTCTCACCCACCCATGCACTCTCTCACCCAACCACGCGCTCTCACACGCACTCTCACCCACACACGCACTCTCTCATCCACCCACCCACTCACTCTTTCACCCACCCACGCACTCTTTCACACTGCCCGCTCTCATCCACGCATTCTCTTACCCACCCACGCACTCTCTTCCTACCCACGCACTCGCTCACCCACCCACGCACTCTCTCACACACCCACGCACTCTCTCACACACCCATGCACTCACCCACCTATGCACTCTCACTCACCCACGCACTCTCTTCCCACCCACGCACTCTGTCACCCACCCATGCACTCTCTCACCCACCCACGCTCTCGCACCCACCCACGCACTCTCTTCCCACCCACGCACTCGCTCACCCACCCACGCACTCTCACCCACCCACGCACTCTCTCACCCACCCACGCACTCGCTCACCCACCCACGCACACGCTCACCCACCCACGCACTCTCTCACCCAACCACGCACTCTCTCACCCACCCACGCACTCTCACCCAACCACGCATGCACTCTCTCACTCACCCACGCACTCTCACCCACCCACGCACTCTCTCACCCACCCACGCATTCACTCTCTCTCACCCACGCACTCTCACCCACCCACCCACTCTCACCCACCCACGCACTCTCTTACCCACCCACCCACCGATCCTCTCACCCACACACGCACTCTCTCACTCACCTACGCACTCTCACCACACCACGCACTCTCTCACCCACCCACCCTCTCACCCACACACTCTCACTCACCCACTCACTCTCACCCACCCACTCACTCTCTCTCACACCCACGCACTCATTCCCCCACCCACCCACTCTCTCACCCATCCACCCTCTCACCCACCCACCCATTCTCGCCCACCCACCCACGCACTCTCACACCCACCCACTCTCTCACCCACACATACAATCTCTCTCACCAACGCACTCTCTCACCCACCCACGCCCTCATTCCTCCACCCACCCACTCTCTCACCCATCCACCCTCTCACCCACCCACCCACTCTCGCCCACCCACCCACGAACACTCTCACTCACCCACGCACTCTGTCACCACCCACGCACACTCTCACACACCCACGCACTCTCACCCACACTCGCACTCTCTCTCCCACCCACGCACTCTCTCACCCACCCACGCACTCTCTCACCCACCCACGAACTCTCTCACCCACCCACGAACTCTCTCACCCACGCACTCGCACCCACCCATGCACTCTCACCCACCCACGCACTCTCACCCACCCACGCACTCTCACCGACCCACGCACTCTCTCACCCACCCACGCACTCTCTCACCCACCCATGCACTCTTACCCACCCACGCACTCTTACCCACCCACGCACTCCCACCCACGCACGCACTCTCGCCCACCCACGCACTCTCACCCACCCACGCACTCTCACCCACGCAGGCACTCTCACCCAACCACGCTCTCCCTCACCCACCCATGCACTCTCTCACCCAACCACGCGCTCTCACACGCACTCTCACCCACACACGCACTCTCTCATCCACCCACCCACTCACTCTTTCACCCACCCACGCACTCTTTCACACTGCCCGCTCTCATCCACGCACTCTCTTACCCACCCACGCACTCTCTTCCCACCCACGCACTCGCTCACCCACCCACGCACTCTCTCATACACCCACGCACTCACCCACCTATGCACTCTCACCCACCCACGCACTCTCTTCCCACCCACGCACTCTGTCACCCACCCATGCACTCTCTCACCCACCCATGCACTCTCTCACCCACCCACGCACTCGCACCCACCCACGCACTCTCTTCCCACCCACGCACTCTCACCCACCCACGCACTCTCTCACCTACCCACGCACTCGCTCACCCACCCACGTACACGCTCACCCACCCACGCACTCTCTCACCTAACCACGCACTCTCTCACCCACCCACGCACTCTCACCCAACCACGCATGCACTCTCTCACTCACCCACGCACTCTCACCCACCCACGCACTCTCTCACCCACCCATGCATTCACTCTCTCACTCACCCACGCACTCTCACCCACCCACCCACTCTCACCCACCCACGCACTCTCTTACCCACCCACCCACGCACTCTCTCACCCACCGATCCTCTCACCCACACACGCACTCTCTCACTCACCTACGCACTCTCACCACCCCACGCACTCTCTCACCCACCCACCCTCTCACCCACACACTCTCACTCACCCACTCACTCTCACTCACCCACTCACTCTCTCTCACACCCACGCACTCATTCCCCCACCCACCCACTCTCTCACCCATCCACCCTCTTACCCACCCACCCACTCTCGCCCACCCACCCACGCACTCTCACACCCACCCACTCTCTCACCAACGCACTCTCTCACTCACCCACGCACTCTCACCCACCCACGCACTCTCTCACCCACCCACCCACTCTCGCCCACCCACCCACGCACTCTCACACCCACCCACTCTCTCACCAACGCACTCTCTCACTCACCCACGCACTCTCACCCACCCACGCACTCTCTCACCCACCCACACACACTCACCCACGCACTCGCTCTCCCACCCACACACGCACTCTCACCCACCCACGCACTCTCACCCACCCACGCACACACACACACCCACGCACTCTCTCACCCACCCACTCTCTCACCCAACCACACTCTCCCTCACCCACCCACGCTCTCCCTCACCCACCCACGCACTGCCTCACCCACCCATGCACTCTCTCACCCACCCATGCACTCTCTCACCCACCCACGCACTCTCACCCACCCACGCACTCTCTCACCCACCTACGTACTCTCTCACCCACCCACGCACTCTCTCACCCACCCACGCACTCTCTCACCCACCCACGCACTCTCTCACCCACCCACGCTCTCCGTCACACACCCACCCACTCTCTCAACCACCCACCCACTCTTTCACCCACTCACGCACACTTTCACACTGCCCGCACCCACCCACGCTCTCCCTCACCCACCCACCCACCCACGCACTCTCTTACCCACCCACGCACTCTCTTCCCACCCACGCACTCTCTTCCCACCCACGCACTCTCTTCCCACCCACGCACTCTCTTCCCACCCACGCACTCTGTCACCCACCCACGCACTCTGTCACCCACCCACGTACTCTGTCACCCACCCACGCACTCTCTCACACACCCACACACACTCTCACACCCACGCACTCTCTCACACACCCACGCACTCTGTCACCACCCACGCACACTCTCACACACCCACGCACTCTCACCCATACTCGCACTCTCTCTCCCACCCACGCACTCTCTCACCCACCCACGCACTCTCTCACCCACCCACGAACTCTCTCACCCACCCACGAACTCTCTCACCCACCCACGAACTCTCTCACCCACCCACGAACACTCTCACTCACCCACGAACACTCTCACTCACCCACAAACTCTCTCACTCACCCACAAACTCTCTCACTCACCCACGCACACTCTCTCACCCACGCACTCTCACCCACCCACGCACTCTCACCCACCCACGCACTCTCACCCACCCACGCACTCTCACCCACCCACGCACTCTCACCCACCCACGCACTCTCACCCACCCACACACTCTCACCCACCCACGCACTCTCTCACCCACCCACGCACTCTCTCACCCACCCATTGCACTCTCTCACCCACCCACGCACTCTCTCACCCACCCACGCACTCTCTCACCCACCCACGCACTCTCTCACCCACCCACGCACTTTTACCCACCCACGCACTCTTACCCACCCACGCACTCTTACCCACCCACGCACTCCCACCCACGCACTCCCACCCACGCACGCACTCTCACCCACGCAGGCACTCTCACCCACCCACGCACTCTAACCCACCCACGCACTCTCACCCACCCACGCACTCTCACCCACCCACGCACTCTCACCCACCCACGCACTCTCACCCACCCACGCACTCTCTCACCCACCCACGCACTCTCTCACCCACCCACGCACTCTCTCACCCACCCACGCACTCTCTCACCCACCCACGCACTTTTACCCACCCACGCACTCTTACCCACCCACGCACTCTTACCCACCCACGCACTCCCACCCACGCACGCACTCTCACCCACGCAGGCACTCTCACCCACCCACGCACTCTAACCCACCCACGCACTCCCACCCACGCAGGCACTCTCACCCAACCACGCTCACCCTCACCCACCCATGCACTCTCTCACCCAACCACGCGCTCTCACACGCACTCTCACCCACACACGCACTCTCTCATCCACCCACCCACTCACTCTTTCACCCACCCACGCACTCTTTCACACTGCCCACTCTCATCCACGCATTCTCTTACCCACCCACGCACTCTCTTCCCACCCACGCACTCTCTCACACACCCACGCACTCTCTCACACACCCACGCACTCTGTCACCCACCCATGCACTCACCCACCTATGCACTCTCACCCACCCACGCTCTCTCTTCCCACCCACGCACTCTGTCACCCACCCATGCACTCTCTCACCCACCCACGCACTCGCACCCACCCACGCACTCTCACCCACCCACGCACTCTCTCACCCACCCACGCACTCGCTCACCCACCCACGCACACGCTCACCCACCCACGCACTCTCACCCAACCACGCATGCACTCTCTCACTCACCCACGTACTCTCACCCACCCACACACTCTCTCACCCACCCATGCATTCACTCTCTCACTCACCCACGCACTCTCACCCACCCACCCACTCTCACCCACACACGCACTCTCTCACCCACCGATCCTCTCACCCACACACGCACTCTCTTACTCACCTACACACTCTCACCACCCCACGCACTCTCTCACCCACCCACCCTCTCACCCACACACTCTCACTCACCCACTAACTCTCACCCACCCACTCTCTCACCCATCCACCCTCTCACCCACCCACCCACCCACCCACGCACTCTCACACCTACCCACTCTCTCACCCACACACGCACTCTCTCTCACCAACGCACTCTCTCACCCACCAACGCATGCACTTTCTCTCACCCACGCACTCTCTCACCCACCCACGCACTCTCACCCACCCACGCATGCACTCTCTCACTCACCCATGCACACTCACCCACCCACGCACTCTCTCACCCACCCACGCATGCACTCTCTCACCCACCCACCCACTCTCACCCACCCACCCGCTCTCACCCACCCACGCACTCTCTCACCCACCCACCCACGCACTCTCACCCACCCACGCACTCTCTTCCCACCCACGCACTCTGTCACCCACCCATGCACTCTCTCACCCACCCACGCACTCTCACCCACACACGCACTCTCTTCCCACCCACGCACTCTCACCCACCCACGCACACGCTCACCCACCCACGCTCACGCTCACCCACCCACGCACTCTCACCCACCCACGCACTCTCACCCACCCACGCACTCTCACCCACCCACGCACTCTCACACACCCACGCACACTCTCACACACCCACTCTTTCACCCACCCTCGCACACGCTCACCCACCCACGCACTCTCACACACCCATGCACTCTCACACACCCACGCACACTCTCACCCACCCACTCTCTCGCCCAACCATGCTCTCCCTCACCCAACCACGCACACACTCACCCACTCACGCACTCTCTCACCCACCCACTCTCTCACCCATCCACTCTTTCACCCACTCACGCACTCTTTCCCACTGCCCGCTCTCACCCACGCATTCTCTTACCCACCCACGCACTCTCTTCCCACCCACGCACTCTCTCACCCACCCACGCACTCTCTCACCCACCCACGAACTCTCTCACCCACCTACACACTCTCTCACCCACCCACCCATGCTCTCATCCACTTACTCACCCTCCCACGGACTCTCTCACCCACCCACGCACTCTCTCACATACCCACGCACTCATTCCCCCACCCACGCACTCTCTCACTCACCTACTCACCCACCCACTCTCTCACCCACCTACCTACTCTTTCACCCACCCTTGCACTCTCTCTCACCCACCCACGCACTCTCTTCCGACCCACGCCCTCTTTCCCCCACCCACGCACTCTCTCTCACCCACACTCCCACTCATGCTCTCACCCAACCACCCTCTCACCCACCCACGCACTCTCTCACCCACCCACACACCCTCTCATCCACCCACGCACTCTCACCCACCACGCACACTCTCACCCACCCACTCTCTCGCCCACCCACCCACTCTCTCACCCACCCACACACCCTCTCATCCACCCACGCACTCTCACCCCCCACGCACACTCTCACCCACCCACCCACTCTCTCATCCACCCACTCTCACCCACCCACGCACTTTCTCACCCACCCACCCACTCTCTCACCCACCCACGCACTCTTTCACGCACCCACCCACCCTCTCATCCACCCACGCACTCTCTCACTCTTTCCCACGCACTCTTTCCCCCACCCACGCACTCTCTCTCGCCCACACTCCCACAGGCCCACTCACCCTCTCAACCACCCACCCTCTCACCTACCCACCCACTCTCAGCCACCCACCCACTCACTCACTCACTCACCCACCCACTCTCTCACCCACCCACTCTCTCACCCACCCACCCACTCTCTCACCCACCCACCCACTTTCTCACCCACCCACGCACTCTTTCACGCACCCACACCCTCACTCACCCACCCTCACCCACCCACCCATACACTCTCTCACCCACCCCCGCACTCTCTCACCCACCCACCCACTCTCACCCACCACGCACTCTCACCCACCACGCACACTCTCACCCACCCACCCATGCACTCTCACCTACCCACCCATGCACTCTCTCACCTACCCACGCACTCTTTTACGCACTCTCCACTCTCTCGCCCACCCACACACTTTCTCACCAACCCACCCACTCTCTCACCCACCCACTCACTCTCTCACCCACCCACCCTCTCTGACCCACCCACCCTCTCATCCACCCACGCACTCTCTCACACACCCACGCACTCTCTCACACTCCCATGCACTCCCTCATGCACTCACTCTCTCGCCTCAACTGCCCCACTCAACTCCCCACTCACTCTCACTCTTACCACCCAATGCACCCACTCTCTCACCCACCCACCATCGTACCCACTTACTCTCACCCACTTACACATTAATTCTCTCACCCATCCACGCGCTCACTCTCCCATCCACACTCTCACCCATCCACACACACACTCACCCATTGACACACTCATTTTCACCCATTGACACACTCACTCTCACCCATTGACACACTCACTCTCACCCATTCTCACACACACTCTCTCCCATGCACTCTCTCACTCACAAACTCTCGATTTGATTTGATTTAGTTTCACATGTACCGAAGTACAGTGAAAAGTATTTTTCTGCGGCCAAGGGAATGTACACAGTACGTACATAGTAGACAAAGAGAATAATCAACAGAGAACATTGACAAATGGTACATCAACGAATAGTGATTGGTTACAGTGCAGAACAAGGGGCCAATCAAAGCGAATACATGAGCAAGAGCAGCATAGGGCGTCGTGAATAGTGTTCTTCCAGGGAACAGACCAGTCCGAGGGAGAGTCGTTGAGGAGTCCTGTAGCTGTGGGGAAGAAGTGTTCCTATGTCTGGATGTGTGCGTCTTCAGACTTCTCCACTTTCTGTCTGATGGAAGGGTCTGGAAGAAGGCAATGCCTGGGTGGGAGGGGTCTCTGATCATGCTGTCTGCCTTCCTGAGGCAGCGGGAGGTGTATACAGAATCAATGTGAGGGTGGCAAGCTTGTGTGATTCGCTGGGCTGAGTTCACCACAATCTGCAGTTTCTTGTGATCTAGGACCGAGCAGTTGATGTACCAGGCTGTGATGCAGCTCTCTCACCCAATGATGCACTCTCTTACCCAACCTCACACTCACTCTCTCACCCACTCTCTCATTCACCCACCTATTCACTGACCTCAACTGACCAACTCACCACCCAGCCACCCACCACTGACTCTCTCTTTCTCCGACACACTTTCTCACCCTCCCATGAACTCTCACCCACCCACTTTCGCTCTCTCACCTGCTCTCACCAGCTGTACCACTCTCCTTCTCACTCACTCTCATTCTCCCTCACATCACCCCCTCTTGGTCACTCACTCATCCGTTCACTCACCCACTCATCTCAACTGACCCACTCACCTGCCCCCACCCACGCACCCTATGCACTCATACTCTCACCCACCCACCTACCCACTCTCTCACTCGCACTCGCTCTCACCTATGCTCTCACTTACTCACCTGCTCTCTCACTCATTCACCCATTCTTTGACTCATTCACCCACTCACTCACCCACTATCTCGCTCACTCACTCGCTCACTCACCCGCTCTCGCTCACTCACCCGCTCTCTCGCTCACTCACCCGCTTTCCTTCTCACTCACTTGCTCTCTCGCTCACTCACCCGCTCTCTCGCTCACTCACCCGCTCTCTTGCTCACTCACCCACTCTCTCGCTCACTCACCCGCTCTCTCGCTCACTCACCCACTCTTTCGCTCACTCATCCGCTCTCGCTCACTCACCCACTCACTCCCTCACTCACCCACTCTCTCCCTCACTCACCCACTCTCTCGCTCACTCACCCGCTCTCTTGCTCACTCACCCACTATCTCGCTCACTCACCCGCTCTCTCGCTCACTTACCTGCTCTCTCGCTCACTCACCCGCTCTCTCGCTCACTCACCCGCTCTCTCGCTCACTCACCCGCTCTCTCGCTCACTCACCCCCTCTTGCTCACTCACACACTCTCTCGCTCACTCACCCGCTCTCGCTCACTCACCCGCTCTCTCGCCCGCTCTTTCGCTCACTCACTCCCTCTCGCTCACTCACCCACTCTCCCTCACTCACCCACTCTCTCTCTCTCACCCGCTCTCGCTCACTCACCCGCTCTCTCGCTCACTCACCCGCTCTCTCGCTCACTCACCCGCTCTCTCGCTCACTCACCCGCTCTCTCACCTGCTCTCCTTCTCACTCACCCGCTCTCGCTCACTCACCCGCTCTCTCGCTCACTCACCCACTCTCCCTCACTCACCCACTCTCTCGCTCACTCACCCGCTCTCGCTCACTCACCCGCTCTCGCTCACTCACCCGCTCTCGCTCACTCACCCGCTCTCTCGCTCACTCACCCGCTCTCGCTCACTCACCCGCTCTCTCGCCCGCTCTTTCGCTCACTCACTCCCTCTCGCTCACTCACCCACTCTCCCTCACTCACCCACTCTCTCTCTCTCACCCGCTCTCGCTCACTCACCCGCTCTCTCGCTCACTCACCCGCTCTCTCGCTCACTCACCCGCTCTCTCGCTCACTCACCCGCTCTCTCACCTGCTCTCCTTCTCACTCACCCGCTCTTGCTCACTCACCCGCTCTCTTGCTCACTCACCCACTCTCCCTCACTCACCCACTCTCTCGCTCACTCAACCGCTCTCGCTCACTCACCCGCTCTCTCGCTCACTCACCCGCTCTCCTTCTCACTCACTTGCTCTCTCGCTCACTCACCCGCTCTTTCGCTCACTCACTCCCTCTCGCTCACTCACCCACTCTCCCTCACTCACCCACTCTCTCTCTCACTCACCCACTCTCGCTCACTCACCCGCTCTCTCGCTCACTCACCCGCTCTCCTTCTCACTCACCCGCTCTCGCTCACTCACCCGCTCTCGCTCACTCACCCGCTCTCTCGCTCACTCACCCACTCTCGCTCACTCACCGCTCTCTCGCTCACTCACCCGCTCTCCTTCTCACTCACCCGCTCTCGTTCACTCACCCGCTCTCGCTCACTCACCCGCTCTCTCGCTCACTCACCCACTCTCCCTCACTCACCCACTCTCTCGCTCACTCACCCGCTCTCGCTCACTCACCTGCTCTCTCGCTCACTCACCCGCTCTCCTTCTCACTCACCCGCTCTCGCTCACTCACCCGCTCTCGCTCACTCACCCGCTCTCTCGCTCACTCACCCACTCTCCCTCACTCACCCACTCTCTCGCTCACTCATCCGCTCTCGCTCACTCACCCGCTCTCCTTCTCACTCAACTGCTTTCTCGCTCACTCACCCACTGTCTGACTCGATCTCTTATCCACAAATTTGGGAGTTTTAAAAACTTAGCTGAATATGGCAGCACATGGCATAAAAGACAGGGCTTCTCCTTTCTTTGCCCATCTTTCCCTGAGCTCGCTGGTCATTCACAGGGATGGCCTGTGCAGCAGGGATCAGAAGTCCCAGCTGAAATCAGACAGTATGGCCAGGGCACAGAAATACTCATGGGCAGTCGCAATACTCTCCACATCATTACTGACTGGAAGATCTTGGCCATTATGTTACATTTCTATTGCTGTAGTAATATTTTCATGCTATAAATAACAAATACTACCTCATTTCTAATTTTCACTTCAAAACTACATGCATGAGAAATATATGTTTAATTACTATTCAGTGGTCAGGGATAGTGCAGGATGGCTCCCTGGCTCTCCCCCTGGAACTCAGACACCTTGGCACTACCCAGCTGGCACCTGGGCCCTGGCATGGCTGAGGTGCCCAGGGGCACTGCCAAGCTGGCAGGAGCACTATTCAGGTGCTAGTGCAAGGGTGCCCAGGTGCTAAGGGTCAGGACCCAAGGGGGCCATGCCCATGAAAGGAAGGTGGAGGGGGGTTTGAAGGGTGGGGGGGGGGGGGGGAGTGCAGGGCAGGTAAATAGGGGCCCCTGGGAGGTTGGGGGGATATTGGGTGTGGGTCCTGGAAGGGGAGGGGGGTCCTTGAGTGGGGCCTGTAAGGAGGTGTGAGGGTGCCTGAAGACGGGGGACCCCCAGGGACCCCATAGAGTGTCCTCACTTTGGGGGGCGGGGGGTGTGGTATTGACCATGTGTGTGGGAGGTGACATTGGCCATGTGTGGGGGGCCCACAAGCTCACTTAGAGATCAAGGCACCCTTTCAAAATGGCGGCCCGATCTCTGAATCCAGCTCCCCAGTGATGAAACACGTGGCTAAACTTGCTCGCTAAGGGACACTGTTCCCTTTTCGGAGAATCGCGCCCAAAGTGACAGCAGTGGGGAACTCGCCAGCAGAGCCGACGGGAAACTCCTTGAAAAATCCGCCACAAATGAAGTTAGAAATGTTTCCATTAAATTCCGCTCCATATCTCAGGCAAGCAGGAGACCAGTCGGCCTCTAAATACTGGGTCATCATTGGGGTTTTGGTGTCCAAAAAGAGTGAAGTGGCATCATCCGCATCACCTCTATCCAATCAGGTTATGAGTTGGTCACATTCACTCCCTCCACCACTGCCACACAATGGCAGCTCTGTGTACCATCTACATGATGCACTACATAACTCACCAAGGACCCTTAAACAGAACCTTCCAAATCCACAACTGCAGCCACCTGGAAGGCAAGGCTGCAGACACATGGGAACACCACTTCCTGGGAATTCCCCTCCAAGCCACTCACCATCCTGACTTGGAAGTACATCGCCGTTCCTTCACTGTCACTGAGTCCAAATCCTAGAGCTTCCTCACTAAACAGCACCGTGGCTGTACTTACACCACATGGACTGCAATCATGGTGGCAGCACACCACCACCTACTCATAGAAAATTAGAGATGGGCAATAAATGCTGGCCTAGCCAGTGATGCCTACATCCCAGGAATGAATTATAAAGTACATGAAAAAATAGGTCTTTACTATTGAAACAACCCAGATCATGATCTGGTGGATATACAAGAAGTGGAAGAAATAGGCTGCCCCGTGTGCTGTGAGGCACAGGAGAGCAGAATTTGACAAGTTCAACATGACCATCATGATCTCCAGATAATTCTCCACAGTGCTAAACTAAAAAGATGAGGAGCCAGGCTAGATGGAGTGTTATAACGAGGTGGAGCTCAAATGCCTTTCGTTGTGGCTGTTTCTGGAGTGGTTTGCAAACCGGGTTAACATTTTAGACATGACACTGCAGGGATCAGGAGCACAGGAGTGACTAAAACAGTCGCACATTCCATAACACATTGAGCACTGGTTTCACTAACTTATGACTGGGAGAGAATAGCACCATTTGTTTATTTTTCTGCATGCAAATAAGATGAGCTGCTGATATGGTTAATGATTTTGTAACTGGTGTAACTACACTTACCATATGTTGCAAATAACTATGGATGGTTGATAGTGGGTTTCAAGCCAGCAGCTCAATCAAGCAGATCTTTATAAAACTGAAGAAAATGCGTCTCGAACCGTTTCTGAACATTAGCCAACTCCCACTGATTTACAAAATTTATTTCACACTGACCTCAACCATGATAACAATTGGCAAAATATCACTCAGGTTACTCTAGCCCTGCATACATTTGTAGTTCAAAAAATCAATGGACTGGATGAGGATTTCATTCAATGAGGTATCACATTGAACATTTCGTGTTCATATTATTTGCATCAATTTTGTTCAAGGAGCTCAAGTGAACGTTAGGTTCCTGTTGAGATTTAAGTGGCAGTAGTCCCATCATAATGTTAATATATATCTGGCGCACAGTTATAATGGAATATCTGCATTCATATAGTTCTCACAACTTGATATCCAATCATTGCACTTGCAGGTGCCACTGGTTGGATGATTTCCATCTGCCATAAACTCTTGTCCATGTATCCTCGCTTTAAGCAGGAAGGCTTTTTTTTTTTTTTTAAATTTTTTATTAAGGTTTTCACAGAATATCAATAACAAAATGAAAAAGAAACCCAACAGGGTTAAATACAAAACACAGTCCAAAAAAGCAACCCTCCAAACCCCTCCCCCCTGTACATGAATAATAAATTAACACCCCGACTTAACACAAGGCAAACATAGCAAATATATACACCCCTCAGACCCCCCAGTGTAAATAAACAAAAACAAAAATAAAGTAAACCCCCCCCCCCCCCCTTGTTGCTGCTGCCATTGACCAATGTCTATCGTTCTACCAGGAAGTCTAAGAATGGTTGCCACCGCCTAAAGAACCCTTGTACCGACCCTCTCAAGGCGAATTTCACCCTCTCCAACTTAATAAACCCCGTCATAGCATTGATCCAGGATTCCACGCTTGGGGGCCTCGCATCCTTCCACTGAAGGAGAATCCTTCGCCGGGCTACCAGGGACGCAAAGACCAGCATACCGGCCTCTTTCGCCTCCTGCACTTCCGGCTCCTCTGCTACCCCAAATATTGCGAGCCCCCAGCCCGGTTTGACCCTGGAACCTACCACCCTCGACACTGTCTTCGCTACACCCCTCCAAAATTCCTGCAGCGCTGGGCATGCCCAGAACATATGGCTGTGATTTGCTGGGCTCCCTGAGCACCTAACACACCTGTCCTCACCCCCAAAAAACCGGCTCATCCTTGTCCCGGTCATGTGTGCCCTGTGCAGCACCTTAAATTGTATGAAGCTGAGCCTCGCGCACGAAGACGAAGAGTTCACCCTCCCTAGGGCATCTGCCCACGTCCCTTCCTCGATCTCCTCTCCCAACTCCTCCTCCCACTTACCTTTTACCTCCACCACCGAGGCCTCCTCCTCCTCCTGCATCACCTGGTAAGTTTCCAAGATCTTCCCCACTCCCACCCACCCCCTCCGAGAGCATCCTGTCCTGTACTGTGCGTGGCAGCAGCCGCGGGAATTCCACCACCTACAGCCTGGCAAACGCCCTTACCTGTAAGTACCTGAAGGTGTTCCCCGGGGGGGGGAGCCCGTACTTCTCCTCCAGCTCACCAAGGCTCGCGAACTTCCCATCCACAAACAGGTCTCCCAACCTTCGTATCCCTGCCCTGTGCCACCCTGAAAACCCTCCATCTGTTCTCCCTGGGACGAACCAGTGGTTTCCCCATATTGGGGTCCACATCGAGGCCCCAACTTCCCCCCTGTGCCACCTCCACTGCCCCCAGATTTTGAGGGCAGCCACCACTACTGGGCTCATGGTATACCTCCTTGGAGGGAGCGGCAGCAGCGCCCCAGACTCGTACCCACACAAGACGCCGTCTCCAGCCTCTTCCATGCAGCCCCCTCCCCCTCCATCACCCACTTGCGCACCATCATCGCATTGGCAGCCCAGTAGTACCCACAGAGGTTGGGCAGCCCCAGCCGCCCCCCTATCTCTACTCCACTCCAGGAACACCCTTCTCACCCTCGGAGTCCCTCGCGCCCACACAAACCCCGTTATGCTCCTGTTGACCCACCTAAAAAAGGCCTTTGGAATAAACACGGGGAGGCACTGGAACAGGAACAAAAACATTGGGAGCACCGTCATTTTGACTGACTGACCTACCCGCCAAGGACAGCGGCAACGCGTCCCACCTCTTAAACCCCTCCTCCATTTGCTCCACCAGCCTTGTAAAGTTAAGCCTATGCAGGGACCCCAGCTCCTGGCCACCTGGACCCCAAAATACCTGAAGCTCCTCTTTGCCCTTTTTAGTGGGAGCTCGCCAATCCCCCTCTCCTGGTCCCCTGGGTGAACCACGAACAGCTCGCTCTTCCCCATGTTGAGCTTGTACCCCGAGAAATCCCCGAATTCCCTGAGGATCCTCATTACCTCCGGCATTCCCCCCACCGGGTCCGCCACATATAGCAGCAAGTCGTCCGCATAGAGCGACACCCTATGCTCCTCCCCACCCCACACCAACCCCCTCCAGTTCCTTGACTTCCTCAGTGCCATAGCCAGGGGTTCAATCGCCAGTGCGAAGAGTAGGGGGGACAGGGGAGTCCCCTGCCTCGTCCCTTGATGCAACCAAAAGTACTCAGACCTCCTCCTGTTCGTGGCCACACTCGCCATTGGGACCTCATACAACAGCCTAACCCACCTGACAAACCCCTCCCACAGGTACCCCCACTCTACCCTATCAAAGGCTTTCTCAGTGTCCATCGCCACCACTATCTCCGCCTCCCCCTCCCTCGCCGGCATCATGATAACGTTCAGAAGCCTCCGCACATTCATGTTCAACAGTCTCCCCTTCACGAACCCCGTCTGGTCTTCGTGGATGACCTGCGGCACCCAATCCTCAATTCTCGTGGCTAAGACCTTCGCCAGCACCTTGGCATCTACGTTTAGCAACAAAATCGGCCTGTAAGGATCCCACACTGCAGGGGATCCTTGTCCCGCTTCAGGATCAAGGAGATCAGTGCCCGGGACATCGTCGGGGGCCAAGCCCCCCCCCCTCCCTTGCCTCATTGAAGGTCCTAACTAGCAACGGGCCCAACAGGTCCATACATTTGTAATGGAATTCAACCAGGAAACCGTCCGGCCCCGGTGCCTTCCCCGCCTGCATGCTCCCTATAACTTTGGTCAGCTCCTCCAGCTCAATCGGGGCCCCCAATCCCGCCACCAGTCCCTCCTCCACCTTTGGAAACCTCAATTGGTCCAGAAAGCGGCCCATTCCTCCCTCCTCCAGTGGGGGCTTGGACCGATACAATTCCTCATAAAAGTCCCTGAAGACCCCATTGACGCCAACCCCACTCCGCACCACACTCCCTGCCCTGTCCTTAACTCCCCCGATCTCCCGAGCTGCGTCCCGCTTCCGAAGCTGATGCGCCAGCATCCGGCTTGCCTTTTCCCCATATTCATAAATCGCCCCCTGGGCCTTCCTCCACTGCACCTCCGTCGAATTCGGCCGGGAGGCTGCGCCTCTTCCTCGGGCACCTCCGCATACCTCCGGTCAACATCACCATCTCCCCCACCAGCCTCTCCCTCTCCCTCTGCTCCCTCCTCTCCTTGTGAGCCCTAATGGAGATCAGCTCTCCCCTAACCACCGCCTTCAGCGCCTCCCATACCATCCCCACTCGGACCTCCCCGTTATCGTTGGCCTCCAGGTACCTCGCTATGCTTCCTTGGACCCGCTCACTCACCTCCTCGTCCGCCAACAGCCCCACCTCCAAGCGCCACAATGAGCGCTCGTCCCTCTCCTCCCCCAGCTCTAAGTCCACCCAATGCGGGGCGTGATCCGAAATGGCTATTGCCGAATACTCGGTATCCTCTACTCTCGCTATCAGTGCCTTGCTCAAAATAATAAAGTCGATCCGGGAATAAGCCTTATGGACATGTGAGAAGAATGAAAATTCCCTAGCCCCCGGCCTTGCAAATCTCCAAGGGTCCACCCCTCCCATCTGGTCCATAAACCCCCTCAGCACCTTAGCCGCCGCCGGCTTCCTACCCGTCCTAGACCTGGAGCGATCCAGTGCTGGATCCAACACCGTGTTAAAGTCTCCCACCATTATCAGGCCCCCCACTTCCAAGTCTGGGATCCGACCCAACATGCGCCGCATAAAACCTGCATCGTCCCAATTCGGGGCATACACATTGACCAGTACCACCCTCTCTCCCTGCAACTTACCACTTACCATTATGTACCTACCGCCATTATCTGCCACAATGCTCGACGTCTCGAATGACACCTTCTTTCCCACCAAGATCGCCACCCCTCGATTTTTGGCATCCAGCCCCGAATGAAACACCTGACCTACCCACCCTTTCCTCAATCTTACCTGGTCTGCCACCTTCAGGTGTGTCTCCTGGAGCATGACCACATCCGCCTTCAGCCCCTTCAGGTGCGTGAACACGTGGGCCCGCTTGACCGGCCCGTTCAGTCCCCTTACATTCCAGGTTATCAGCCGGATCATGGGGCTACCCGCCCCCCTCCCCCGCCGACTAGCCATAACCCCTCCTCGGCCAGCCACGCGCCCGCACCCCACGCCCGACCCGTTCCCCACGGCGGCAGACCCCCGTCTCGATCCCCCCCACTTGCTCCAGCTCCCCTTGACCATAGCAGCAGCAACATGCCAAACTTCACCCCCTTCCTGTGCAGCACCGCCTTCACTCGATTGTACCCGGCCCTCCTCTTCGCCACCATCGCACTACAGTCCTGGTATATTCGAACCTTGGCGTTCTCCCACCTGCTGCTCCTCTCCTTCTTGGCCCACCTGAGCACACACTCCCGATCAGCGAACCGATGAAACTGCACCAGCACCGCCCGCGGAGGCTCGTTAGCCTTGGGCCTCCTCACCAGCACTCTGTGGCCCCTTCCAGCTCCAGCGGCCCCTGGAAGGACCCCACTCCCATCAGCGAGTTCAACATGGTAACCACATAGGCCCCCACGTCCGGCCCCTCCAGCCCCTCCGGGAGGCCCAGAATCCACAAGTTCTTCCGCCTCGACCGATTCTCCATCTCCTCGAACCGCACCTGTCATTTCTTGTGGAGAGCCTCGTGCGCCTCCATCTTTACCGCCAGGCCTAAGGTCTCGTCCTCATTGTCGGAGATCTTTTGTCGGGCCTCACGGATCGCCACCCCCTGGGCCGTCTGTGTCTCCAGCAGCTTATCGATAGAAGCTTTCATCAGCTCAAGCAGGTCCGCTTTAATCTCCCTGAAGCAGCGCTGGATAACATCCTGTTGCTCCTGCACCCACTGCATCCACTCTGCCTGGTATCCGCCCGCCGCCATTTTGTTCTTCTTCCCTCACACCTTCTTTGGGTCCACCACCACTTTTTTAGTCGCCCCGTTCCTGGTGAAAGCCATATACTGTTGGAGAACTATTGTATTCTCCTTCCCACAGCAGGAAACGTCGAAAAAATGCCGTTAGGTGCTCTGAAAAGAGCCCAAAAGTCCGTTTTTTGCGGGACCTGCCGAATGTGCGACTTAGCGCGGCATAGCCGCAACCAGAAGTCCTAAGCAGGAAGACTTATGACACATTTTAACGTAAGATCATAAGATTCAGCCCATCGACATCACTTTGCCAGCCAGAAAACAATGGCTGATCGGTTTGTGGCCACAGCTCTATTTTCCTGCCTGTTTCCCCCATGACCCTGGACTCCCTTGTCAAGCAAAAGTCTATCAAACTCAGTCCTGAATATATTCAATTACCCAGTTTCCGCTGCTCTGTGTGGAATAGAATTTCAAAGACGAACGATCATCTGAGAAAAGATAGGCCTCCTTATCTCCATCTTAAATCGGAGATCCCTTATTTGTAAACTGGCCCACCCATAGTTCTAGATTCCCCCACGAGAGGGAACATCTTCTGAGCATTTACCCTATCAAACCCCCTCAGAATCTTAAATGCTTCAATAAGATTACCTCTCATTCTTAACTTCCATGAATATTGGCCCAACTTGCTCAACCTTTCCTCATGAGACAACCCCTTCATCCTAGGAATCAGCCTAGTGAACCTTCTCTGAACTGCTTCTTATGCAAGTACATCCTTCCTTAAGTAAGGAGGCCAAAATGGTGCGATCTCACCAATGCCCTGTACAGCTGTCGCAAGACGTCTCTAGTTTTATACTCCATCCCCCTTGCAATAAAGGCTAACATTCAATTTGTCTTCCTAATCATTTGCTGTACCTGCATGCTAACTTTGTGTGGTTCATGTACAAGGACACCCAGATCCGTTTGGACTGCTGCCTCTCTCCACTGAAATAATATTCTGCTTTCCTTCCCGGCAAAGTGGACAACCGCACATTTTTCCACATTCTACCCAACCTGCCACTTTTTGCTCACTCATTTAAGCTTTCAGATTGTATCCTCCTCACAATCGGCGTTCCTACATATCCTTGTATCATCAGCAAATTTGGCTATAATACAGTCTGTTACTTCATCCAGGTCATTAATAAAGATTGTTAATAGTTGAGGCGCCAGCACTAATCCCTGCAGCACTCCATTACAGTTTACCAACCTGAAAATTACCTATGTATCCCAACTCTGTTTCGGTGTTAGGTAGCCAATCCTCTATTCATTTAAAAAAAAATATTTTTGGGGATGTGGCCGTTGCTGGGCCACCATTTATTGCCCATCCCTAATCGCTCATGAACTGAGTGGCTTGCTCTGCCATCTCAAAGACATTCACATTGCTGTGGATCTGGAGTCACAAGTAGGCCAGACTAGGTAAGGATGGCAGATTTCCTTCCTTAAAGGGCAGGAAAGGGTTTTTACAATGATCAGCACTGGTTTCCTGGTCAGACTTTTAATTCCAGATTTTTATTGAATTCAAATTTGATCATCTGCTGTGGTGGGATTTGAACCCCAGTCCCCAGAGCATCATCCTGTAATTCTTTTCCCCATCCCCTAATATATCATCCCAAAATCACAAGCTCTTCCCTTGTGCTGCAACCTTTTACGTGACACTTCACGGAATGTCTTTTTGAAATCCAAATGTACCACATCTACTTGTTTCCCTCTATCCACCCTATTTTGTACATCGTCAAAGAACTCTAAAAAATTTGGCAAATTCAATTTTCCTTTCACAAAACCATGTTGACTCCACCTGATTGCATTACAATTTTTGAAATTAGAATTTGAAATTAACCTCCTTAATAATGAGTTCCAGAATTTTCACAATGGCAAATGTTATTCAAATAGCCTATAGTTTCCTGCTGCCTGTCACCCTCCTTTCTCAAATGGTGGTGTTACATCTGTAGTTTTCCAATCATCTGGGACCATTGCAGAATCTAGGAAATTTTGGAAGATTACAGCCAATGCATCCACTATGGTGAGATCCTAGATGACTTTGCATCGGTATTCACAAAGGAGAGGGACACTTTGATTGGTGGTGTCTCAGAAGGATATGCAAACACTTTAAAACAAGTCTTTATTACGAGGAGGTAATATGATAACCTGGAAAGATTTGATAGCCAGCATTGTAAAATGGGCCCTTTTGCTGCAATATTGGAGCAAACAGATAGGCTAGGTGTGTTAAAAAGCATTCAGGTAGACAAATCCCCAGGGCCAAATTACTGAAGGACACAAGAGGTGAAATCGCTGGGCCTCAAACAGAAATCTTTGTTTCCCCATTGGTCACAGGTGAAGTCCCAGAGGATTGGCGGATAGCCAATGTTGTCCCATTGTCTAAGTAGGGTAGCAAGGATAACCCGGGTAATTACAGGCCAGTGAGCTTGACACCAGTGATAGTGAAATTGTTGAAAAAGATTCTCAGAGATAGGATCTTTGCACATTTGGAAGTTAATGGTCTTATTAGAGACAGACAGCATGGTTTTGTATAAAGGAGGTCATGGCTCACTAATTTAATTGAGTTTTTTGAGGAGGTGACACAACTGATTGATAAGGGAAGGGCTGTGGAGGTTGTCTCCATGGACTTTAGTAAAGCATTTGACAAGGTCCCTCATGGCAGGCTAGTGCAAAAGATTAAATGACACGGAGTCAGGGGTGAACTGGCTAGATGGCCTCAGAACTGGCTTGGCCATAGAAGACAGAAGGTAGCAGTGGAAGGGTGTTTTTCCGAATGGAGGTCTGTAACTAGTGGTGTTCCGCAGTGATCAGTACTGGGACCTCGGCTGTTTGTAATATATCTTAATGACTTGGAAGAAAATGTAGTTTGCAAATGATACTAAGAGTGCAGGAGTTGCAGATAGTGATGAAGATTGTCTGAGAATACAGCAGGATATAGGTAGGCTGCAAAATTGGGCAGAGAAATGGCAGATGGAATTTAACCCGGACAAATGCGAGGTGATGCATTTTGGTAGATCCAATTCAGGTGGGAGCAATAAAATAAATGGCAGAACCATCAGGAGCATAGACACAGAGAGAACTGAGCATGCAGGCCCACAGATCCTTAAACGTGGCAGCACAGGTGGAAATAGTGGTAAAGAAAGCATGTGGCATGTTTGCTTTCATTGGACGGGGCGTCGAGTATAAAGGTTTGCAAATTATGTTAGTTGTATAGTTGGTTATGCCACATTTGGAATACTATGTCCAATTCTGGTCACCGGAAGAATGTGGAGGCTTTGGAAAGAGTAAACAAAAGGTTTACCAGGATGTTGCCTGGTAAGGAGGGTATTAGCTCTGAGGAGAGATTGAATAAACTGGGATTGTTCTCCCTAGAAAGACAGAGACTGAGGGGCGACCTGATAGAAGTTTATAAAATTATGAGGGGAATAGATAGGGTGAACAGTTGGAGGCTTTTTCCCAGGGTGGAAATGACAATTACAAGGGGGCACAAGTTCAAGGTGAGGGGGGATAGGTTCAATGGAGATGTGCGGGGTAAGTTTTTTTACACAGAGGGCGGTGGTGGCCTGGAGCACTGCCAAGTGAGGTGGTTGAGGCAGATATGTTAGTGACCTTTGCGACTTATCTAGATAGACACATGAACAGACAGGGTATAGAAGGATACAGGCAGTTGGTCCAGATAGGACACGTAATCGGCGGGGGCTTGGAGGGCCGAGGCCTGTTCCTGTCTGTACTATTCTTTGTTCTTTAGTTTCACTCTCCAAATTCTCTCTTTTTAAAAAAAATCATCCTTTGCTGGATTCTAAAAGATTTCCCAATATTCTGACCTACTGCTAATCTATGCAACATTGTACAACTTTTCTTTCAATTTGATAGAACCCTTGACTTTCTCAGAGCCTCTTTCTCATAGCTTCTTTCTTTCTTATTGAAATATATCCTTGTTGAGAGAAATGACTCCTAAAATGTTTGCCCTGCTTTTCTACGGCCTTATCTTTTAACCTATTTTCACATTCCACTTTAGACAACTTTGCTTTGTACCCTTGCAATTACCTTTATTTAGGTTAAAGATACTAGTTTCAGATCCAAATTTCCATACTGAATTTGACATTCCATCATATTATGATCACTCTTGTCTAGAGGATCCTTTACTATGAGGTCATTAATTAATCCTTCATTACAAGTTAGCTCTAAAATAATCTGTTCTCTGGTTGTTCTGGAACGTAATTGTGGTTTTTTTAAAAAGATAGGCTTGCAGACCATGAAGGTACAAATAAACAAGAGCTTTATTGGAAAGGTGTTTATTCTACAGGCTGTTAAGATAGAATGCCCTTCTGCCCACGCAAACAGCCAATGACATCATCAACACATCACATGATTGGACTCTTAAAGTGACCTTGTTCCAATTAGGAACAAACATAAATACACAACACTTCCCCCCCCCCCCTTTTACATTCAAAGTCCTTCAAGGAAATACAATATAACGTTATCCAAAGTTAAAATATGGACAAGTAAAGTTACATGTTTCAGAGGATGTCAATTTCAGGTGAACCTCAGGTGTCTGCATTTTTGAATTGACTGCCACTTCTGGTATTTTCGGTTTAGTTTGGATGTTGTCTGTAGTTGTCTCAACTGGAGTCAAAGCAGTTTTTAGAGGTTGATTCAGTGTTGAAATGGCTTTCACAATTGTTTCTGGTATTGTCAGGTTTTCAGGAGTGTCTAAGTCTTCACTTGGCACAGTTTGTTGCGGACTCTCAGTTGACTCTGTCTGACAATTTAGTTCTAGTTGCTGAAGGTTGATCAGCGTGTCTCCTCCACACTACACCAACCCGAGTTTGAACAGTGTAGGCCGGTCCTGTCTGTGTCAAGACGATGGCAAGTATCCACTTCTCACTGGTGGTATAGTTCATTACCAACACTTCCTGACCTTTCTGACAAACAGCGTTTAGCCCTGTTTTCACGTCGCAAAATGTGACTTTGCTGTTTCCTCTCAACAATGTTGAGAGGAAGCACGGTAGCATTGTGGATAGCACAATTGCTTCACAGCTCCAGGGTCCCAGGTTCGATTCCGGCTTGGGTCACTGTCTGTGCAGAGTCTGCACATCCTCCCCGTGTGTGCGTGGGTTTCCTCCGGGTGCTCCGGTTTCCTCCCACAGTCCAAAGATGTGCATGTTAGGTGGATTGGCCATGATAAATTGCCCTTAGTGTCCAAAATTGCCCTTAGTGTTGGGTGGGGTTACTGGGTTATGGGGATAGGGTGGAGGGGTTGACCTTGGGTAGGGTGCTCTTTCCAAGAGCCGGTGCAGACTCGATGGGCCGAATGGCCTCCTTCTGCACTGTAAATTCTATGATAAATGTCCCTTGCCTTAGGTGGCTTCAACAGATCAAATGCTGCGCGTAACTGACATTTTACCATGAGTAATGCCAGGGAACTTTGGATTGTCGAATGTGTTGTATTCCTGTATGTCATCAGGAATTGGTAGAGTATTTAGACTAAGCTGTCCTGGTTCACAGGTTAATTGTCTGAACAAACCTTTTACCCAGTCCATTTGTGATCAGATAATAAGGAGCAGATCTGTGTTGCATTCTGTCCTCTGTTGGATCATTTGTGAATTCTTGTGAAATGCCCATTGTCGCTAACAAGTTGTTCAGGGTAGCCGAATCTTGCAAAATTCTCACCCAGCCTTTGTATTGTTCTCTGTGAGGACGTAGTCTTCAGAATGGCGACTTCAGGACATTTTAAGTGCGTGTCTACCACAATGAGAAACATTCATCCTTTGAATGGTCCGGCATAATCTACACAAACGCTTTGCTATGGCCTTTCTTGCCGTTCCTGTGGGAAATGGGGCTAGTGACGGCAGGTTTCAAACCTTTTACATGCCTGCCTTTTCCTTGATTTCGCTATCGTGCCCTGGCCACCAAAAATAGCTTCTGGCCCTCTCCTTCATCCTTACTATCCCACAACGACCTTCATGAAGTTGGTTTAAGATGTGTTTCCTCAGCAATGATGGATCGATGACCCTCATTCCCCATAGGAAACAACCAGCCTGTGCAGATAGTTCAAATCTTCGGGTAACATTTGGCTTCACCTCCAGTTTTGCTCCTGTATATTTGCCACAAAGTACCATGTCCATGACTTCTGATGGTAGTGGATTATTTCTGGTATACTTCTTAACTTGTCCTGTAGTTACAGGAGTGTTGCCATCTTCAAAATAGAAAATATTACCCTATTCAATGATTCATTAGGTAGAAGTAATCGAGAGAGTCCATCTGCATTTCCATGGCGATTTGATTGATATTTTATCGTGTATGTATGTGCTGACAACAGGAATGCCCATCTCTGCCAGAGATAGAATTCCGGTGTGCTGCCCAAATATCATTGTCAGTGTTCGATGACCCGTTAGTAAAGTAAACTTTCTTCCAAATAGGTATTGGTAAAACATTTGATTCTGAAAATAATGCCTAGAACTTCCTTCTCTATCTGTGCTTTGTTCAAGGATCTTAATGCAAACACTATTGGCTTCTCTTCACCATTGGGCATTATGTGAGAAACCACTGCTCCCACCCCATAAGGTTATGCATCGCAATCCAGTTGCAATGGTAACTTTGGATAAAAGTGTGTCAGGACTTCTGACTTTAGTTGTGCCTCTTTTGCTTGTACGAAGGCCTTCTCGCACTGATCCACCCATTTCCATTTCCTATTTTGACACAATAAGTCGTATAAAGACTTGGAAATAGTTGCTAGATTAGGAATAAACCTTCCATAAAAGTTTAATAACCCCCAAAACAGTCAAAGTTGATTGACGTTTTGAGGTGCAGATGCCTCATTCATGGCTTTTATTTTTGAAGGTGATTTGTGCCATCCCTTTGCATCTGAAATGAAGTGAAATGAAAATCGCTTATTGTCACGAGAAGGCTTCAAATGAAGTTACTGTGAAAAGCCCCCAGTCGCCACATTCCAGTGCCTGTTCGGGAATCAATGATGTGTACCAGGTATTCAATAGAATATTTGAAGATTTTATAATTATCTTTCTGTACTCACCCATAATCTTCTAGTTTCTGGAGTGCAGCATTTAATTTTGATGATGTTCTTCATTCTTTCCTGTAACTAAAGTAGAGTCTGCGTAGCATTGGACTCCTCCTAGTCCGCTTAAAATTTGATCCATGACATGTTGGAACAACACCGGCGCAGACGTGATACCAAATGGAAGCCTGTTACACCTGAATAGCCCTTTGTGTGTCACGATTGTCAAATATTGTTGTGAATCTGGATCCACATTTATCTGGAGATAAGTTTGATTAAGGCCACCTTTACTGAAATGCTGGCCTCCAGCCAACCCAGCAAATAAATTATTAGTTAAAAGCAGTGTATTGCTCTGCACACAGCACTGGATTGATAGTGACTTTTAAATCGGCACGTATGCGTAGCGAATCATTGGTCTTCATCATAGGTACTATCTGTGTGGCCCAATCACTTGCATTAGTGGGTTTGAGGATCCCCCCCTTGTTATCTGCTGCACCCGAATGCTCGTTTTATGTGACTCATCCACGAGGACACCTAGATCCCTCTGCATCAGAGCACCCTGAAGCCTCTCCCCATTTAGATAATAAGTTGCCTTTCGATTTTTTTGACCAAAATACATGGCCTCACACTTATCCACATTAAACTCCATCTGCCACATTTTGGCCCACTCTCCTAACCTTTCTGTATCCATTTGTAAGGTTCTTATTTCCTCATTGCAACTTACTGTCCCACATATGTTTGTATCATCTGCAAATTTGGCTATAGATCCTTCTAGCCCTGTATCCAAGTCGTGAATATAGATTGTAAACAGCTGGGGCCCAAGGACCGAACCCTGTGGCACACTAGTTACATCTTGCCATCCATAAAAAGACCCATTTATCCCAACTCTCTGTCTCCTGTCCATCAGCCAGTCATCTATCAAAGTTAATAAGTTACCCCTAATCCCATGTGATCTCACCTTGTGAATCAACCTTCTGTACGGCACCTTATTAAATGCTTTCCAAAAGTCCAGATATACTGCATCTACAGGATTCTCATTATCCACTTATCGCTTGATTTTCTCCAGCCAGATTCTCTCCATTGGGGCTGGATACTTACCTTTAATGGCGTGCAGGGACAAGTCTGCGTTCTGTCCATTTTGCTGCATACTTACATCGATACAGCCCCTCAATGGAACCACTTCCCCAGTATATGATTTTAATATCATCTTTGCGGGTTTTAAGGTGATATGTCATACTTTCTCTTGGTAAACCGTTTCTGGTACCAACAGAACTCCCGCTCCAGTTTCCAACTCCATTTTCACCGGCTGTCTGTCCAGAAAAGGAGTGACCAGTAACTCTTTGTTGCACCTGCAATAGCCAGTGCATTGAACGACAGTTTGTCATCTGACTGTGACTCTGGTCCTTTTTTCGGGGCCTTTTTTATTGCGTGGATTATTTTCCCTCTATTTGGTTTTCCTTTTGATACACTTGGTTCTTTATTTTTATAGTTCTTTTTTGGAACTTGATTTTTTTCCCTAACAGGCACATTTGATATGCCCCATTTTACCACAATTCCTGCTTTTTGCTCTTTGCACCAACAGACTACTGCTGCGTGCCCAGTTTTTACACATGGGTGGCCATTTAGAACTTGCATCTGTGTTCCGGTCACAGCCAACATTTTATGGATTCATGTGCTAAAACTTTATTGTCGGGCTTCCTTAGCTGCTAATTCTATAGAGATTGTGACTTCTATGGTTTAAGTTGTTTTCTGTTAACAGCCTTTTTTGGACAGCTTCACTTCTTAACCCACACACTAGTCTGTCACTAATGGTATTGTTCAAAATATCTCCAAATTCACAGTATTCAGCTAATTTATTCAAAGGATTCACCTTCTTGTTGTTTACATTTATGTTTGTGGAACTTGAACCTCTCAGCGATGACCAAAGTTTTAGGTGAAAAATGGCCCTGCAACAACTCCCCAATCTCATTTTAGGTTTTCAAACCTGGCTTTTCTGGCTGCACCAGACTTCACAGGAGGTTTAATGTTTTGTTCCCCGTTGTACTCAGAAAAGTTGGGACTACAATACCTGCTGCAATTTTGTTCGCTCGGTGTTCTCATCATTTGGTTCCACGGCACCAAAAGTCCCCACCACTTTTAGTGTGGATATGGTTTGCGTAAGCACAATGTGCCATGAATCTTTTAGCACTACTTCACTACTTTTTTTCCAAACAAGGTACCCTTGAGCTCAGCCTGTTTCTTTTCGAGGTTTGGAACACACCCAGCTCAAAACTATTATTGCAGGGTACTTGTTACTCTCAGCGCCCCCTGCACTGTTCCAGATCTTTCCAGGCAGAGCACGTGGCGAGCTTCTTTTCAATGTTGTTTCATCCATAATCTATGTTTAAATTTCAGTTCCTTCGATGGTTGCTACCAATTGGCTGCTACCAATATTTGTCAGCTCTCCGTTGCCAGCTTTGGTGTAACATCTTTTTAGCTTCTTAATCCTTTTTGGATGGATCCCTGATTTTTCTATATTGTATTTTACTCCTGGAGTCTGCTACTGTGGTTCTGACCTCCTCGTCACCGGGTTTATTTGTGGTATTTTTAAAGGATAGGCTTGCAGACCACAATGGTACAAACAAACAAGAGCTTTATTGGAAAGGTGTTTACACTACAGGCTGTTCAGTTAGACTGCCCATTTGCCTGTGCAAATGGCCGATGATGTCATCTATACATCACGTGTGATTGGACTCTTAAAGTGACCTTGTTCCACCTAGGAACAAAAATGAATACACAACAATATTGTTCCAAGAAAATGACCTGAATACACTCTGCGAATTCATCCTCCAGGCAATTTTTGCCAATTTGATTTGTCCTATCTGAAGATTAAAATCTCACCTTTCTTAAAAGCCTCCATTATTTCTTGATTTATACTCTGTTCGACAGTGCAGTTGCTGTCATGCAGCCATTTCTACCAGTGACTTATTTCCTTTACTATTTTCTTATCTCTACCTAAACTGATTTTACCTCCTTTAAAACTAGATTAGTTCTCACTACTATACTGATCTCATTGTTTATTAACAGAGCTACCCCACCCCCTTTTTGAAATGTCAAATATCCTTGAATATTCAAGCCTCAGTCACTGTCACTTTGGCACCATATCACTATAATGGCTTCCATATTAGTCGCATTTACTTCTAACAGTGCTATCAATTCACCCATCTTGTTATGCATATGACGTGCATTCAGATTAAAAGCCTTTGGTTCTTTCTTTTTACCATTTTTCCCCTACTCTGACCCTATTTGCTGGTGCACTCTCTGTCACTTCCTGTCACAATTTGGTTATTATCCACATCACTAACCTGTATATTTGCCTTGTCCTTTCTCTTTAATGTTCCAAATCTCCTCTCCCGTGAACCAGGGCGGGTATAGAGGAATATGGGCCAAATGTGGGCAAGTGGGACTAGCTTAGTGATAGAAACTGGGCGACATGGACAAGCTGGGCCGAAGGGCCTGTTTCCATGCTGTAAACATCAAGACTCTATGACTCTATAATCAGTAGACATACCAGTAACTTGGAGAACATCAAGCCAACAAAGCCGATATTAGGAGATGACTAAATGCTTGGTGGGAGTGGTGGTTTTAAAGGAAGATGGGGATTAGAGATACAGAGATGTTTTAAAGAGGGAAGTCCAAAGTGTAGGGCTTTGATGACTGAAGGCAAAGCCTCCAATGCTGAGCAAAGGGAATGGGAGGGGTACAACATGTCAGAGTTGGACGATGCAGAATTCTTGGAGATAGTAAGGCTGAAAGAGGTTACAGAGATTGGGAGGAAGGAGGCCATGAAGGGATTTTAAAGTGAGTGCATGATTTAGAAACATGATGGGTACACCGTGATCAAATTATTACATGTCCTGAAATCAGTCCATATTTAACAACATCAATCCTATAAAGGCTGGAATTTATTTCTTCTTCAGATTTTGAATGTTCTTGTTTGCTCGGAAAGTCAAGAGTACAGAGGGTACATTTTTGTAAATAGCTGCTGCTCATTAAAAATGTAAATGTATTAATTTTGTTCCCCCCGGCACAATGCAATGATTACTGACTTCAGAATGCTGCATCATGGAAATGTCACATCCAGAGAAAAGGCTTATTAAAACCTGACCCTAATCACTTCATTGTTCCTGATGCCATACATGCAGAATTATAAACACAACTGCAGAGGGCTCTTTCTCCCCTCTGTAATGCTTCAGCAAACAGGAATGGGAAAGCAGAGGGACTGGAAGCCAGGTCTGAGCAGATCATGTGACCCTCAACGAAGCAATTTAAGAAGTACAACAGTTTTGGCCCTTATTGGCCCTACTCCAATCTTTTGATGGACAGTCACTCATTCTCCTACTACCTCAATGCAATGGTTTTGGTATTACACAATCAATGACAAATGTTTGCCAATATTCACTGTCTCTGTTTCATTGACAGCGACCTGTCAAAAACTTTATTTTCACCACACTGACAGGCCCTCTCTGGATCAGTAGAGATTACTCACTTGTAACATGGAAAGACAGCCTTGTCAGTGCTGTTAATGACTACACTGTTGTGTATTAGGCTGACGATTTAAAGAATTCCACGACACCATTAATCCTTCCTAACAGGTGCCAGAAGAAAAATGCTGAACTGATCGTTCATGACCAAAGTGCACAGGTACCATTAGCTGGATGCCAGTTGCTCTTGGTCACTTCTAATTTATTAAGCCAGTTCACAACCTGAGGTGAAGATGTATTTCCTAAAATCTGCATGTGTACTTTGAGCTGACAATATTTATCCCAGTCGTTCTTTATAGTTGCTGTAACTGCTATCTTGCATAGATGATAGAGATCAGACTCAAACACAGGCTGAAGGAAAACGGGTATGTACTCGAAAGGGAAAGAAGAAAATACAGGTGTGCAAAGAAAAGAAGTGAATAATGCAAGCCAGTGATGTCCTGAAAAGGAGGCAAATTGGATTTTCATGGATCTTTTAGTCATCAAAGTGAGCTTTCAGTCTTAAAGAGACTACAAGAAGTTAAGCAAATAGAAGGATTGTTGCTCACAAACAGAAGGAAATGCTTACTAACCAAGAAAAGTGAAAGTATCAGAGTGTTTTGAAGAAAGATAGGCAAGCACCATTTATAATTCTCAGCCTTTTATTTATACAAAATATTCACAACCCTCTGATTACCCCAGAAAATTAAAGTTACCGCTTGGTTGTTCATGAAAAAAAAAATGCCAAGAAGAAAGAATATTCTGAATTCAACTAGCGCTCTTCCCAGAACATTGGAACGACTGATTATTTTCTTTTCCTTAATTGTTGAAATTTCTGATAATTTTGTCAAAATCATTGGTGGCGACAGAAGCACTGAACGGATTCTCGTGTACCACACGAATACACCTTCGTCCAGAAAACAATCTCAATCAAATATTCTAATCAACACCAGTCTCCTTCAGCTTTTACTAAATAAAATTCTCCGCAATAATTATGATGTGACTGTATGTCGAAAGCACCGCAGAAGTTACACATATCAGATCATTTTGGAAATTTGATTTAAGGCAATACTTTCAGTGCCAATGGTTCTCTTAATATAATTTGAGTTGCACAGCAGCTGGAATATTAAATGTTTCTCAGTTGTTTCAAGGGCTTTTAATAGACACAGATTAATAAATGCATGAAGGCAAGTCCCTCATTTTACGTGTCGAATAATGAAAGATAAATAAATAGCAATTGCTGAGGGGGTGTAATATTTGCAGCTGCACATACAATGATGCAAGTGGAAAGAAGTCCCTCATTTTTACAATGTTATGTTGGTTGCATGGAACAATTAGATTATATTGGGATCTAAAAAAAAGACAAACTAAGAAACTGGTCAGAATACTGCTGCTTTAGGTATGGGCTTAATTGAACGGAATTCCACATCAAAGGTGGGAAGTTATAATTGCAAAGGCTGGAAATTTGGAATAAAGGCAGAAACGCAGGGAACATACAACAAGTTCAATAGTACCCAAAAGAGAAAAGTTTGTTTTGTGTGACAGGAATTTTTCACTGAAATCTACTTTTTTTTATTGTTGTGACTCACAAATGCAAGGAGAATGTCCCAAGTGTCCTAACCTTTGAAAGGATCTCTGAATAAGTCTTCAAAGATATAACTAAACATATTGCCAAGTAAACTTTTTCAAATGATTTGCTTTATTTATAACTAAATGAGAAATATCAAAACGTAAGCATGAAAATGCCACACATTCAGTTTGCTGAGGTGAGAAGCTGTTGTACATTTGTGGGTGGGCAGAGCAGCTTAACACGAATAATCACTGCTGTCTTTTGCCCTCACCCTATGGTGGGCGTGGTGGCAGGAAGGCATTTAATTGGGTGGGAAAGGCCCCGCTGCTACCCTGATTAGGTATGTGATGGGAAAGTCCATGGATGACGTTCCCCGTCCCACCCCCCCCATCCATTGAGGCCCTTAAATGGGCAATTAATGTCAACCTAAGAGCCTCATTCTGCTGCCACTGGTATTGACCCAGCAGTGGTCAGGAGGTTTGCCATGCAGGGACTACAAGAAGAAAACCCTGGCTTACGTGTTGGCGTACAGGGTTACGGGGTCGGGGCCTTGTTCAAAGGCACCAGGTCTCAATGTTGCCTGAGTCCCTCCTCGATCTGAGGTCTCAGGAGGGTGTCGTACGGGCAGCAGCCACCACTTCCCCAGTGGAGCTGTTGAGTACAGAAGAGCTTCAGGCTTCTGATTGGCTGACAGCTCTTGGCGTATGTGCCTTCCGCCCCAGGATGGGAAATCCCGCCATTGGCCTGTAAGTACCCGAGTGGTACAAGGTGCAGCTGTACCTCCTGAATAAAGGCGTCTCACCAGCACTTCAGTCAGTTCAGGGGCTCCCCATCGCTTCTGCATGATTTCACCCAATATTCACCCAACCAGGAAAGGGGAAGGGGAACAGGTCAGCTATGATTTGATTGTGTTGTGGAACAGGTTTGAGAACCTGGATGTATATATATATATATATATATAATATCCATATATATTATAGTGATATATAAATATATTATTACATGAGGTTATATAAACATTATAAGGATTTAGGAAGTGTATTCTTTGTTAAAAATATTCTTTACATTACTCTTTTTCCCGCGGTAAACATTACCCGTATTTCTGTTTCTGTGTCTCTACTAAAATAATGATCATTTTCTAAAGGAGAATCTACGAGTGAAGTTCAACTACTTGTCTGTAGAAAACAGAAATTTGAATTTGACTGAATCAAAGCCAATCATTTTGGTTAACTACCCCTAATTTTAAAAATACATCTGCCCTCAGGTTAAAAAGTTAAAATATCTGCGCAACATACTGAACACAATGCTTTCCAAATTGACAATCGACAGAAACACTGCAGATTATGGTTAAATACACCAGTTATGAGTAACCTGAAAGGAATGGGTAACCTTGCTGAGTTACTGTACACCTCACTGTCCAAAACCTTAACCTTCAGCATTTTTACAACTGAAAAACTAGGACATCCCTTAAATATAATTAACACACAATTCTCTATTGAGCTCTGGGCAGAGGCTGTTGTGTAATGGAAGTTGTTTATTTTCGTGTCAGACTTATGGTTTGAAAGAATGGAAAATGAATCAAAAATTAAATTTAATATTTTAAATTATACTAAATGCACAGTATAACGGAGTAAGCCAACTTGAGCACCAGCAACAAATATCCTTCCACTGAAATTATATATAAATAAGCTGTAGAATTATAATTCTGCTTTATGAACAAGACAAATACAAGAAACAACATACAATTTTGCATTAATCCAATTTATCTACATCCATTTTAAAAATCAATCCTGGTTCCAGCTTAGTGTGGGTAGGAAAGATTATAATGTAGGCATTCTGTCAGTGATTGACACTCCCTGTAAGAAACAGCTAATTATAGCTGGTCTCCTAGTAACTACAATAATTGCTTTCTCTCTCTCTCTCACTGAAAGTCACCACATATTTCTATGAGTTGTACACAGTAGGGGGAAAAATGCACTAAAATTATTTCTGTAAAGCAGGTAGAAGAGAACGTATTGGTCCTCTGCAAGTACTGAGAGGCACCTTCCAATGTGGCTCAGACAGGTAACTTCTACTTTGTTTTAATCACAAATTTGATCATCGGAATGGACTTGAGTCAACAAAGTTCGAATTTTACATTAACTTTTACTTTATTGCAGAATATAGATGGGCAATTCTAAAATGTTACAACAATCCCTTAAACCTAAGATTATTGGCCATTGAAATCTCACATATCTTACTATTTTCATCATTATAACATCCAAGTGCTTTGTTAGTTAGTCACAAGCAGCAAAACTTTTAGGTGTGCACATTTGCACAGAGTTCAATTACAGTGTTCATTTGTACATTGTGCAAATGCACATTTCCAAAATAACTTCTTTCCAAAATCTAAACTCTGAATGTTCTGCAGCCCCAATGGAGTGCAAGATATCATACATAGTTACACACACATGCTCACACTCAACAGGAATATCAGTTATGCTGCAATAGAAACTGATATATCCATCGAGGTTAATTGTAGACAAACTGATGCTTCCCTCGGTCCTTTTTGAATAGATACTTAGAGCTTTACAGTATTAAGTTTACTGGGCCACTAAGGTCCACAGTTGCTGGGGCAACAGTACAATGGATGCAGGTCATGATATAATGGGAATAGGAAAAAAAAAAGCAAGGGAGGGAGGTAAGAAGTAGCATGGTCTTGAGAAAACATCAACTGTTCATGCGCAAAAAAAAATAAAACAGAAGGTGGCTTACCATGAATTGGATGTTGTCAAATCCGTTTGCCAGCAGGTGGTTCTCATACTGGGGGAGTCCTATGCTCTCCAGCCACCGTCCCACAGTCTGAAATACAACTCTGGGTCCTGTAAGAGGTTGAATGGGAAGACGCTTCAGAAGTGACATACCATCAATCCGGTAATAGGGGCATTCCGAGGTTGAGAGGTGGCATTGCCACATCGTATTCCTCGGAATGTGACTGTCGAATGAGCCCGCCAGCTTGATAGCTTTTGTGGTGCACAACTCTGTTGATAATATTCTCAGTAGCTTGACTAAATGCTGGAACGCTTCTCACAGCCAGCAGGTATTAGAATAAGATGTGGATCCAGCATGCCAAGGTGTCTATCTATCTATATATAGAGAGTACTCTGCCTAAAGAACACATCAGAGAGAGAATATTAAAAGCAGGCTAGTCCCTGAACGTGTGAATGTCGCAGTTCTCCACGGTAAGCACTGCTCTGCCAGTAGCTAGGATTCTTTTTATCAAGTACTCCCACACTCATCAGTATGCTGTACCAGTCTTCATGCTCCCCCCCCTTCTCCTGTTCATTGCCCAGCCCAGGCTACACCTCACAGTCTCTATAAAGGCCATCAGAAAACCAGATTTCTTTGTCTGCTAGCTGTAAATCTGTTGCTGATGCAGATGCTGATGCTGTTCCCTCCTACACACAGATACGCCAACCTTGAATGATGAGTTCAGTTAAAACAAATGCAGGAGATACCACTGTACAAAATTCTTCCGTCTGCTTTCTGTAAGTGCTGCTGCTTCCTCCTCCACAAAACACTGAAAGCGCCAGTCCACAATATGATGTATAAACAATATCACAATTTAATACACTTCCAATAGAAATACTAAAACTTTTATAAAGCAATGAACATTTTTCAAATCTTTTATGGGGGGGGGGTTACACCAACAGCTTGTTCAAGGACACCTTTTAACTTTTCATTCAAATAGTTTGGCCTCAAAGGAAGCTACACAAACTTGAGTTGAGAGTATTCACATTAACATCTGTTCAGACCTCTGTTTAACTGTCTTAATGTATATCATATTGCATCAGAACTGCCTTTCTAACAGTGCATGACAGAGCAAGAAACTACATATCAAACTGAACAACCATTTATCATTTCATAGCTTCTCATGTTATTCTTCATTAAAGGGGGAATCACAGCTATTTTGGGAAGGGAAGGTGAATGCAGCAGCTGTGATGAATTTGATGGGTACCTATGTTTTCTTGATGCAGTGGCAAATAACATCATGGTATAAAAAAAAAGACAGTTTTCTCATCTAATAACAATTACTTGCATTTTATACCACACACAAAATTGTCTCCAGGCATTTCATGGGGGCGTTGTCAAAAGAAGTACTGCCGCCTAACTCAAAGGTGGTGATACTAGGTGTTGGGGGAGGAACTTTTGAGGAGAGCTGTAGACAGTGGAGAGAGAGATAGAAAGACAGAGGGGTTTAGAAGGAATTACAGAGCTTCAAGGCAAAGTGACCGAAAGCCACAGCCACCAAGGATGGGGCGAGAAGGAGCGTGGTGGTGGTGGTGGGTGGGTGTGTGTGTGTGGGGGGGGGGGGGGGGGGGGGGAGAGAGAGAGGGGGGTCAGGGAAAGGTTTGCAGGGCTGGAGGTGGTTACGGGGATAGACAAGGGTGGCGCTGTGAAGGGATTTAAATGCAAGAAATAATTTAAATAATAATAATCTTTATTGTCACAAGTAGGCTTACATTAACACTGCAATGAAGTTACTGTGAAAATCCTCTAGTCGCCACACTCCAGTGCCTGGTCGGGTACACTGAGGGAGAATTCAGAATGTCCAATTCACCTAACAGCACGTCTTTCTGGAGTTGTAGGAGCAAACCGACGCACCTGGAGGAAACCCATGCAGACACAAGGAGAACGTGCAGACTCCGCACATACAGTGGCCAAAGCCGGGAATCGAACCTGGGACCCTGGCATTGTGAAGCAACAGTGCTAACCACTGCACTACCGTGCAAATTCAAGTCTTTGGTAAATGGACATCAATGTAGGTCAATGGCAAAAAGAGTGATGGCAAGCAGGACGGGTGCCAGTTATGGTATCGGCAGCTGGGCATTAATATTAGGCATGGAATCTTACAGCACAGGACGGGGCCAATCAACCATCTTATCTTGCATTGGCTCTTTGGTAGAACTATCCAATTAGTTCCACGTTCCTACTCTTACCTCATAGCCCTATAAATTTATCCCCCTTCATGCATTTATCCAATTTCCTTTTGAAAGTTACTGGGGAACCTGCTATCAACACCCTCTCAGACAGGGTGTTCCAGATCACAGCAAAACACTGTATAATTATGTCACTACTAGTTCCTCTGCCAACCATCTGAAATCTGTGTCTTCTGATTGCGAACCCTTTTGCCACAGGAAACAGTTTCAAGGTGTCATAACTTTGGACACCACTATCAAATCTCCTCTTAACCTTCTTTCTCGGAGTTTGCACATTCTCCCCGTGTTTGCCTGGTTTTCACCCCCACAACACAAAGATGTGCAAGGTGAGTACATTGAACACGCTAAATTGCCCCTTAATTGGAAAAAATGAATTAGGTACTCTAAATTTATTCTTAAAAAACTTATTTCTCAAGGGGGAACAACCCCAGGGTTCTCCAGCCTCTCACATACCTGAACTCCCACATTGCTGGTACCATTGTAGTAAATGTCTCACTGCACTCCCACTTAAACTGTGGCAACCTTACTCAGGTTTGTTGCGTAGAGTTTAATATAGTAATCTAGCTGAGGCTGAGGGCATGTTTTAAAAAGGTTTAGCATATATTTCTTGCTTTTGCACTTTATGTCTTTGTTCATAAAGCTACAAATCAGGTATATTTTCAACAGCCTTTTCAATTGTCCTATCACCTCAAAAGGTTTGTGAACATCCCCAGATCTCACCGTTCCTATGCCCTCGATAAAATTGCACATTTTGTTCATTTGCCTTTCTTTATTCTTCCTACGAAATGCAACACTCACACCTCTCTGCATTAAATCTCATCTGCCATGTATCTGCCCATGTTGAAACACTAACTCTGTTCCTCTCTCCACAGATGCTGCCAGACCTGCTGCGTTTTTTCCAGCAATTTCTGTTTTCATTCATCACTACTCGCCTGGTTCCTGAGAGTTCATTTTCCATGTTGCCAATGTCCTATTTATCCCTTGGGCTTTAATTTTGCTTAAGTCTATTAAGTGGCTCGTTTGCAAAAAGTCAACATATACAACATCAACCACACTACCCTCATCAAACCTCTGCGTTACTTCATCAAATAACTTAATCAAGTTAGTTGAACATGATTCACCTTTAATAAGCCCGCACTGAATTTCATTTATTAGCTCATATTTTTCCAAATGATGCACACTCTTAACAAAGCCCAGGAAGAAAGCTCTTTCCCTGAATGGAGCACGGATATATAAATGAAAACACTCTGAGAAGTGCCTTGAGGAAACGTATTATGCATTAACCATAAAATAATTGTCTTCATGAATTTTTATTAAAATAAATTTTTAGAGTACCCAATTAATTTTTCCAAATTAAGGGGCAATTTTGCATGGCCAATCCACCTATCCTGCTTTGGTGTTGTGAGGGCGAACCCACGCAAACACAGAGAGAATGTGCAAACTCCACACGGACAGTGACCCAGAGCCGGGATCGAACCTGGGACCTCAGCGCCGTGAGGCAGCAGTGCTAACCACTGTGCCATCATGCTAAGCGACTGTCTTCATGAATTTAATGCAAATGTAATTGTGTGAACTTCAGATGTTGTTCCTTACCTGAAGCATCATCATGCTTTCCTTTCAGGCCTGTATTGATCCCAGCTCCTATGGAGCTCATGATTTTATCAATCTGCAAAGAACATAGTAAAAACCATTAATCTCTAAGCGGCTGCTTCACTGGCTCATCCTTTCCAGAGCTCTGCACACCTGCAGAAGCAAAGACTGTGTTCTGTTCTGATTAGGTTCGCCATGGGATCCATTATAACTGTTTGCTCAGCTTTTGTCTTAGTTACATTCCTCTCCTCAAAAAATCCTGCATGCAACTATATGCATAGAATGCATAGAAAGTGCATGTTATACCTATAAGCGGAAAATAATTGATGACTAAAATCCTCAATCCTTGACGAGTTCCATGATTCATTGGCCACAAAAAGGTACAGTCCTTCCCATATGCCACCAATTAATCCTGGAAATCATAAGGATTGCTTGTAACCCTGAGGAAAACATTTGCACAGTTACACAAGTCTCTTTACAGAGCAGAAGTTTGCATGGTGTAACCATACATTTGTCTTCCTCAATGTTTTTACCCTCACCACGGAAACCTTGAATCAATCTTTAATGACTACTTCTGTTCGAAATCCAATGATCTATTCAAAAGTAAGTAAATGTGGGATCCTGACACTGTACTGAAGGTCAAGAGGAGATTTTCGGGTTTCTAAAATTATGAAGCAATTTGAGATGCTAATAACTATGGGAGCGATTCAGCCAAAAAATATCTAAGTGTCATTTTGGGTGAGATCCAGACCTAGATTCATCCACACTTAGTTATTTTTCTGGGCCTTGGGTGCATTCTCCCTGGTCTAGCCCACACTTAGAAATGTTTTCAGCAGTGGGGAGCTGAACCTGCCAGCGAGACTGGCTCCTCAGAGATCAGGGCATCAATTTGAAAGGGTGCACTGATCTCTAAGTGAGCTTAAGGGACCCCCACACCCCAACCCACGGGTAGTGCCACACCCCGCAGACATGGGCATTAACCCCCCCCCCCCAAGCGAGGACACTCCTCCCTCATCACCCCCAAGCTTTATGAGACCACATCATACCGCCCCTTCAACCCCCCTGACTCTTCATACCACCCCCAGCCATGGGCATAGCTCCCTCAGGACCAGACCCTTGGCAGTGACAAACTTGCAATTGGACATCCTGGCACCTAGGAATTGCTCCTGGAATCCTGGCAATGCCAACCAGGCACCATGACAGTGCCAACCTGGATGCCTGGTTGGCACTCCTACGGTGTCCAAATGCCAGGGTACTGCCCTGCCCTGTCCCCGGGGGGCTCCAATAGCCTCCAGGACCCCTGAGTGGCCATCACGTCTGGTCTCTGCTTTTGGAGATCAGTACTAATCAGCACCTGGTTAAGGCCTCACCGATGCGGCGGGTGACACCCGGGCACCAGGTGAATGTGGTGTCAGCATATGTTAACAAGCCAGCGAGGGTGTGATTCAGATTGCGCCGGCAATGCATGTCAGGTGACTTGCAATTGGCTCATGACCGGAGCAAAGCCCGATTTGGGCCTCTCCTCTGTTTCACCCACCGCGTCTGGTTCCGCGCCGGGCATCACGCGGTGTGAATCGCGCCCTATTAATTGGGAATTGGTTCATCAATTTAGGGTCACAAAGAGAGGTTTGAAGAAATAGCTTTTCTCAACGTATTACTGAAGCAGTTAATGCTTTCCCACGGAGAACAAATGAGACTATTGCAACACTGAAGGGAGACCTGGATATACACTTGAAGAAAAGGATAATACAAGGTTATGGGGAAACAGAGCAGAGAAATTCACTCTTCAATTAATCTGGCAAAGAGCTGGAATCGATAATATGCACAAATTGGCTCCTTTTTATGTTGGAAACCTCCATAAATTCCCATAACCTAGGGTTGAAAGCAATGTAATATTGTCAGTGAAGAGGTATCCTGGCTAGGGGTAATGGAAATGCTGAATTCACCAATATGGAAATACTGGAATTAACAACGCCTCAAACTCATCATAACAGCAGTTACTTTGCACATTTTCTGCAAATTATCAAAGCAACTGAAATTTTCAACTTTTTCAGAAAGCATAAAATTACTTGAAAACTGAGTAATTCATGGTAGTGTTGTTCAGAATACTGCAATTTATTGAATTCATTAATCGGGTATTTTGCAGTGAAGATACCAAGGATGGAGTTATATATCTATTTTTTGACTTCCAGTGAGAGCATCAGGCCTTCAGCAGGTGAACCATTAATTGCCAAATAAAAGCCACCCATCTCTGCCCCAGAAATATGCCTTCCACTCAGTCCCAATTATACCTACTCCACTCGTGTGATTCCTTCCACAATCTTGTGGCTCTTCTCAATCAGACTGTCGAGCCTCGTTGTTACTGTTGAAACATGAGCTCTTTAGGCATCCACAAAGAGCTGCATTGATATTCCCCAAAGTGATATCCAATCGAAATACACAGCCAACAGCTAGGAGACTCTCAGCCTCTAATTCTGTGCTGAAGTGGAATACAGCTCCCAGGGGTGAAAAGACAGTATGCTAGCCCACACCACATGCTCAAAGTAATTTCTGTTATTCCCAAAAACTATTTCTCAAATTACATTTTATTAGTTTCAGAATGAAATTACAACTCCTGTGTGGGGACTGAGTTCCGATCCAGATTATTAAATTAATGACTTTTTAATGCATATGTCCAAGCAGGTGTTTATTGGACTCTGCATGTTTCAAGATGCTTCATACATTAACATTAATGCATAAGCAAGTTTGGTTCATTTGGTGGGCAGTGTACACTGGACTGCAGTTTACTGCATTAAATGTATGTCACGCTACCAAAAACTAGCCATCATTCACTCATCTATTTGGTCATTTTATTTGTCATTGCTTTAATAATCTCTCAGTTCCCCTAATACAAATTACAATTTAAACACTACGCAATCCTGGAATATCCACAATTGACATTTGGAACATATGGTACTTTTATAACAACTCTTACCTCTTCCCATTCAGCTGTGAAAGAAGGTGTTCGTTCCAGACATTTTCCGGTGCACTGCTTGTTTTCTTTACAGTAGTTTGAGACGGACTCACAGCGACTGTTCCTTGATTCTTCCTCAATAGGCGAACAAGTAATCAGGTTGGAATCTGACTTTGAAATGTTTCGGGCTAATTGTAACTCGAGGAGAGTCTTGCCTCCTGATCTTACCCTTCCTAAAGTGCATGCCCTATCCTCAAAGCCAAGCTTCTCTCCTGTGCTGCTTGTCCAGAGATCGTTATTCCGAAAAGTTCTGGTGCTGACTAATGTGTCAGTGTCAGTCTGGTTCACCTTTGTGTGTAAAATGGTTTTATAAAGAACTTGTGGTTTGCTGTCTTGGTTTAATATTGATGCATCACTGACAGCTTGCAGCCGTTGTGCCTCATTTGTTTCATCTGTGCATTGTAGTGAATTTGCTTTAATTAAATTTGGCTCTCGGGTTGGCCCTTTGATTCTCAAGGCGTTGTCATTGCTGAACTCCTTATTTGCTTTAGTGTACAGATGATAAGGGTTCTCTGGAGACTCACAGGCTGGGGAAGAGCCATGCAGTAAACCTGCAAACTGCTCAGGGATGTGTCCATCATGGAGTTCCTCTTCCGCAGAGGCTTCACGTTGGCATAGACTCTCCTCTGGCAAAGACAGGATAAGATGCAAGTAATTAACAGTCAAATACAAAGAATGAATAAAGGACAAGTTGCGTTTAATTAAAATGGAGGCATTTCTGCTGAGTGCCTTTACTGTAATAAGAAAACAAACAATTTACTCATCTCTCCCTCTTTCTATTGGGTGACATGATTTTTTTTTAGTAGCCCAGATAATGCTGGTGTTGGCTGCATTTTCATTGCCCCAGTCACAGTGAAGGATTTCTGAAGCAGACTTTGTAGGACTTCACAGTGCTGAAAGATTCTATGTTTGCTTTCGAGCTCCACAACATATTGAATTTGTACATTTACAATGCTCCACTCTTATTCCAACATAACCCAAATAACATCCTAGGCTCGAATCCTACCCATTACCCATCAGCAACACCATTGTCCCACGTTGAGAACAGATCGGGAACAATTCCCTCAGGCGCCAACATTTCATAAAAAGTGAGAAATAATCTGAAGATGGGAGTGGGCTGATTGTGCTCATAAAGATTCGAGAACAATTTATGAGCCTAACTGAACCAATTAATAAATGCAAAAAATTGTTTGATGCAAGCCCTGTTCCAACACTCTTCATTCATGCTTATTTTAAATGACAGCTTCCATGAACAGAATCATGCATCTATGAAAAGACACTTCAAATGTACCTCAGGACTGATCATTTCCTATTTGCCATTAGGTTATACTGGATATAGTATAGAAAGCCCATTGAATGCTCCTGAATTCTGAGACAGAAATACAAACGTTGACAACAATTTGCATTTATACAATCATAGAATGGTTACAGCTCAGGAGGCCATTCAGCCTGTCATGCTCATGCCCGCTCTGTGCCAGAGCAACTCAGTTAATCCGCTGCCCCTTTCCCTCAACACTGCAAATGTTTTTTTCTCTTCAGACAATTCTCCAATTCCCTTTTGAAGGCCATGACTGAATCCGCCTCCGCCACACCACCTACTGAATGAGGAGAGCATAGAAATCAAGATGACTGATATCGCGTGGACAGTTCCCATTGAAAAGATCAAGAGTGGCCAGAGGGAGGAGTCCAAAATGGTACAGGAATTCTGAAGGTGGAAGAAGGGATCCACTGTGCAGGGGGAAGACTCCGGGCCAAAGACGTAGGGTGGAAGATGAAGGTGACAGAGAAAGAGCTTTGCTCGACTCCCACAAGTCCCGAAAGACGAGCTGTTCGGTAATTTGGACATTCTGAATTCTCCCTCTGTGTACCCGAACAGGCGCCGAAGTGTGGCGACTGGGGGCTTTTCACAGTAACTTCATTGCAGTGTAATGTAAGCCTACTTGTGACAATAATAATAATTATTATTGTTGAGGTGAGGGCTCATGGGATGAAGCTGAGGCCTTTGGGTCATAGAGGTGAAAGTCAGAGAGGATAATAAATACAATAAAGGATGATATTTGAAATATCAGAGGACAGTAAATGGAAAGAACGATCCAGAAGGGCATTTGTATCTAACATCAACACAAAGAAAAGCTTCTGTTAAAGCGTTGGATGAGGCAGAAGATGATATGGACTGGGGACAAGGACAGGTCGAGATAGAGCATGTCAAAGTTGCTGAGGTAAATAGGAGCCAGAGACAATTGCAGAGGAAAGCTGTGGGAATGCAACGAAGCATTTGATCAAACGTAAGAAGGAAAATACAAAGCCATCAAGGTGAACAAGATAAAAGAGACAAACAGAAATATGATCGAAGAGAAGATCAGGGCTTCTTCAAGGTGAACACTCTTGAAAGAGTATTGGCAGTGAATTAAACACGAATGCAAAACCAAAATACTGTGAAATTTGAAATAAAAACAGGAAATCCTGGAGATACTCACAGATGAGGGAGCATCTCAGGCTAAAACTACACACTACATTTATCGTAACATATAGGGTTAAGCAGAAACTAAAATAAGTTTGTGGATAAAATTATAATACATTATTTAAAGTGTTCTCATACTTTTATGATTTTATGAGATCAAATTAACAAAGGCTAAATTTTGACAGTCCTGTTTTGGTATTCTTAAAACCACATTCTGTTATGACAATCTCAAAGACAAAATGAAGCATCTTGGACATGACACAATTTGGAGTAGGTTAGATACTCAAGAACTGCTAAATGATGTGGCCAATATATCATGTCTATTATAATGACTAATTAGCAGAACAATCAATGCAGTTTGCTATCTCATTGAAAGCTCGCGAGAAAAAACAATGGCCGGAAGTTTCCGGACGTTCCCCTACGTGGGTTTCCAGTGGCGTGGGTCCATACAACGGGAAACTTAGAACATAGAACATAGAACAATACAGCGCAGTACAGGCCCTTCGGCCCACGATGTTGCACCGAAACAAAAGCCATCCAACCTACACTATGCCATTATCATCCATATGTTTATCCAATAAACTTTTAAATGCCCTCAATGTTGGCGAGTTCACCACTGTAGCAGGTAGGGCATTCCACGGCCTCACTACTCTTTGCGTAAAGAACCTACCTCTGACCTCTGTCCTATATCTATTACCCCTCAGTTTAAAGTTATGTCCCCTCGTGCCAGCCATATCCATCCGCGGGAGAAGGCTCTCACTGTCCACCCTATCCAACCCCCTGATCATTTTGTATGCCTCTATTAAGTCTCCTCTTAACCTTCTTCTCTCCAACGAAAACAACCTCAAGTCCATCAGCCTTTCCTCATAAGATTTTCCCTCCATACCAGGCAACATCCTGGTAAATCTCCTCTGCACCCGCTCCAAAGCCTCCACGTCCTTCCTATAATGCGGTGACCAGAACTGTACGCAATACTCCAAATGCGGCCGTACCAGAGTTCTGTACAGCTGCAACATGACCTCCCGACTCCGGAATTCAATCCCTCTACCAATAAAGGCCAACACTCCATAGGCCTTCTTCACAACCCTATCAACCTGGGTGGCAACTTTCAGGGATCTATGTACATGGACACCTAGATCCCTCTGCTCATCCACACTTTCAAGAACTTTACCAAGTTCTAAGAAACTGCATTGACAATTGTGAGACCAGAAGATCCTGCCACTGGACAATGGCAGGCCACCTTTGCCACGGCAAAACGCGCCGGGGGGGAGAGAGAGAGGGGGGGGGGGGGGGGTTGTAAATTCCGTCCAATTTCTATTTTAGCCCAAGATAGTACAAAATCGTTTTATATAGAATAACTTCAAAATATACAGAATATAGAGTATAGGAACAGGCTACTTATCCCAACCAGTCCATGCATGAGCATCCTCCATCATCTAACTATCAGCACAGCCCTCAATTCCCTACTCCTTTACATATGCTTATCTAGCTTTCTCTTAAAGGCATCTATACTATTATTTGTCTCAACTACTTGTGGTGTCGAGAATTTGAGTTCTACAGCACTTCCTGGAAAGAAGAATTTCTTTTGGACTTTCTATTTGATTTCTGGGTGACTATCTTATATTGGTGATGTTTAGTTTTGCTCTTTGTCACATGCGGAAACGCTGAGCTGAATTTTCCCTGCCCATTCGGCTTTGGGCTGAGGGATCGGAGGGCTGGTGATCCGGAATATTGCCGGCAGTGGAATCTTAGTGGAGTGATCTCTCTTACCAGGTAACTAATTGAACTGCTTAATGATACAAAAGCAAATTCCTGAGGATGCTGGAGATTTGAAATAAAAACATAAAGTGCTGGAAAAACTCAGCAGGTTTGGCAGCAACTGTGGAGAGTGAAACAGATATAACGTTTTGAATCCAATATGTCTCTTCTTTGGAACTGAGTTACTTAATGGTTGAATTGAGGGCCACCAATATTTGGCCATGCTAAATTGGTCCTTAGTGTCCAAATAGGTGCAGGTTCGGTGGCGTTACGGGGATAGGGTGGGGGTGTTGGCCGAGGTAGGGTGTTCTTTCAGAGGGTTTGTGCAGACTTGATGGGCTGTATGGCCTCTCTGCTCTGTAGGAATTCTATGGTTCTATTCTATGATTCTATGGGATGACATTTACTGGAAGGAGGTTGTTACCAAAGAACATGTGTTCATATACCGAGGGTTCAGTGCCTCCTCGCTTTGTGTTGTATGCAAGCACACAGCTACTACTTAAGCTCTGCACATCCCTTGTTGGAAGTACTGGGATAAGGTGGCTGTCCATGTGTGGTCAGGAATACATTCACATGTTTTGTAGAGAGCTGTACTGCTCATAACTTGGTTGCTGAGGAGATTGTAGGACCGTTTCAACAACATTCATAAATTGTTGGACAAGTAATTAGTAGCTACCCTTCTTGGGGGAGGTAATCATACTGTTGTTTGAGATTGCTGTTACTCCACAAAGATATGTCTGACTACGAAAATTCAGAATCAACTAGGAACAGAAAGAAAAGCCAAACAAAGTTTGCACCTGTTTGATGTGTCATTACAGAGCGAGAGGAGGAGGAGAAAGAAGAAAGTGGAAAGCGAGTGGAAGAACGTAAGGGGAAGAGAGAGTGATGGAGCGCGGTTGAGAGAGCGAGAGAGAGAGAAAGAGAGAGAAAAGTAACCGTCCAAGTGAAATATATGTGACGCAGGTCAGTGCAGTGAGCTGTGAGCAGATCTGGGAAAGTGAGACATAGAATCATAGAATCCCTCCTGTGAATCAGTTGTTGGAATCAGTATGTAGTAAATAAGCCAATCAGATGAGACTAATGCTAACGTACATTTTTAAAAAACATATAAACGTAGATTGTTCAATCTTCTTAGGCCCACCTTGATTGATTTGGGTAATAAACTTCAAAACAATTTTTCTTCATCTTTCAAATTAAATGTTGTTCAATATGTTGTTCTTTAAGGTCTAATTTCTCAAGGATAATACTTCATGAAATATGCACCCTATTGCCGCTAATGCAAACAGAGAGAAATATCACATTTAGGATATAACGGATTTGGTTCTTATTCAGCTATCCATAGATGCTGTCTTCTGTAAAAGCGCTCATAGAAATTTTAGACTGATTACATTCTTGACCTTGCTGTATGTTCCTAAGCAACCAAATGGAAGTTTTGGAAGAGACAGTTCGGTATATTTCCAATGATGTCAGAAATGCAGACACACAAATTATAAGCCCAGTAATAATAGAAAATGTTTAACCTATTCATATGGCATTCTGTTTTGTTCTATTTTAATGGTGGTTTTAATACGCAAGCCTAATCTGTTTTTGTTTTAAATTTCAAAAAGGTGAAGACACTTACTTTTCAGGCACTCCTGCCACATTTGCTCATTTGCCACATTTTATGAATCCAAATGATTGAGTACTACACACAAATGTTATGATTAGCCTCAGTTTCTGTGTTACTCATGCACATGTCCTGTATTCCAGGGTCAATACATCACTCCTAGAATTCAGTTTTGACAGTCTCAGCAAACATTCTGATATTCGGTCAATGAAAATCCCTGAGTATGGTCCTAAATATAACCGAAGCCTAGACTGACATCCTCCCAACTGAATATGATAAAATGTGTATTTGAGGGTGGGGATAGCAATTATTTGGGGGAAACAAATCACAGTAGTACCAATGCATTTATTAAATTTCCACCAATTACCAATCTGATATATGCCATTCCTGTGTTAGATCAGTTTCATTAGTCAAACAATGCTGGTGATAAGAAACATGACCCATTTGTTACACTGCTGTAGAGATCTCCTTTATGACTAAGTGCGCCAATTATAATTGCATTATGAATAGATAGTCAGCAAGTGAGCTTGCACATTGTTAATTTGGGGTTTCTGGTGTCTCATTGCTTCTGCATCTTATGTCAGTTTGCACTGACATCTTCAATTTGAAGGTAAAAATTACCACTTTCCAGTTATTCCAGTTGACTTGGCCTGGTGCCCCATCAGCTACAGATGGCTTCATGGATATATTTGCATTTATCCATAAAGGCTTTCTGATCATGCTTAATTTTACCTTTTAATGTTAACCATTAGCACATTATTTAGTCATGCAGACATGCTCTTCTGAGATTTTTTAGTTTACACTGTCTTGTTTGATGTGACAAAACATGCCAAAGAGTGATAGGTTCTTGGTCCATGGTTAACCTTGTGGTTTTTTTTTTAATCGAAGCCAAGTAAATGAATGAAAAGGAAACAGACAGTGAAAGCTTGGAGGCGGAAATGTAATAGAAAAATAGTAGTCCCGAAATTCCCTACCATTTTACACATAATTGCAGTAACAAAAAAACTATTTTGGCAGCAAAGTTTAAGATAAAATTCTTGATGATATTTTGCAATGTAAGAAGTCTTACAACACCAGGTTGAAGTCCAACAGGTTTGTTTCAAGTCACTAGCTTTTGGAGCACTGAGGAAGGAGCAGTGCTCCGAAAGCTAGTGATTTGAAACAAACCTGTTGAACTTCAACCTGGTGTTGTAAGACTTCCTACTGTGCTCACTCCAGTCCAACGCCGGCATCTCCACAGCATATTTTGCAATGGCACTGTAGCTCCTGATTTTATACTCTCAATGTTTTCAGGGAGGGTTGGATATTTGTGTTAGGGGTGTGAAACGCAAGTCCTCTCCTGGCTTGCAGAATGCATATTTGACTCCTGACTGAATTTGCTCAGGATTTCTATTGTCTTACCCAGGGTTTGGGTTCTCAGGACAGCTTGTGATGGAGAGCGGGAGGAACATGGGTGCAAGAGGGGCTGTTTAGCACAGGGCTAAATCGCTGGCTTTGAAAGCAGACCAAGGCAGGCCAGCAGCACGGTTCAATTCCCGTAACAGCCTCCCCGAACAGGCGCCGGAATGTGGCGACTAGGGGCTTTTCACAGTAACTTCATTGAAGTCTACTTGTGACAATAAGCGATTTTCATTTCATTTTTCATTTCATTTCAAGTGGGCTCATTAAAAGGCTCATCTCGGTTCTCAGAGACTGCGTCCCAGCTCCCAATATTGTTTATATGTCCCCTAAACCTTGCTCCACACACTTGTACACACCCCATTGCCCCTCCATGCCACCCCATGCTTCCTCCATGTGGTTTCCAATCCCCAACCCACGCCATGTCCCCCATTTATCTTCCATAGCCACCGATATGCAAAGTACTCAGGAACCACACAATAGCAATGGGAATTATTTTAAATACAGGTGTAAAAAAACCTATAGCAATCTAATAAAACGATCATTTTACCCTCTTTCATTGATACAACAAAAAATGTATTCCTACAGGAAAATAAAGGTTTAACCACTTAAGTGGCCATTAAGTTATGTAAACAAAAAAACATGTAGTCAGAAACTACATCAAAGACAGATTAGGTTATTTCAAACTTTTTAAACTGTCAATCATTCCCCCATGCAGCTGTGTCAATAGACCACCTGTCGATCTAAGTATTTCAGTAGCTTCTGGAACTCAGCCAATTATACATAACAGCCACAGCTGTCAGAACATTTGATTGCAGCTACAAGAACCTGAAATTGATTCCAAAAAGATGGTGTTATATTCAACTTCAAAGCAGATCAAAGGTTGCAAGCAGGTGCCTAGAGGTTTTTCATTGTTCAACAACGGGGTCATTGTTTTCAAAGTAAAATATATCTGCATGTTTAAATCTGACAAAAACATGACAGGAAGAGTTTCCAAGCACATTTTTCGACAGTCTTGAAAGCATAACACTTTCTCCATTGGGAAAAAATACAGTAATGCATGTTAACAGTGCTGGTCAATGTAATGGTCAACATACCTTTGATGAATCACTGCATTAAATACAGATTTACATACAATATAAAATCTAATAGTGACACATGAAGATGTCAAAACTTACACTTACCTGTCAGAATGTACCCTCAGCAGACCTCCCGCTTTGTTCATGATCCTTCCAAGGAGGTACTTTTTGGGGGGGCTTCCAGAATTTAGACCAGCTCATGAAAATAGTGTGTGAAAGGAAATACAGTTTTCTGTCATCCTCACAATGGGGATCCCAATCTTGGAAGAGTCGTATGTACATTTGCACCCAGGGTCTTCCCGGGCTGCAAAAATGTCAAGTGAAAATGACACAGGCCTGGGAAGGCACAAGAAAGTTGTTCCTCCTGCAAAAGAAAGCCTATGTTCTGGGTTTTCTGAGCCAACTCCCACTTCCATGGGGAGAAGAAAATCTGGTCCAGGGTGTTAGACTAAAAATCAGAAAATTAAAGCCCGGTCAGCTGAGAAAGATTGAAATGGAGTTTTTGTGGGCCTCAAGAACATGGAAAGTTTTAATAATGACCTCTGCAGCTTGGATTGCTGTTTTGCATTGATTCTCCTCACGGTTTTCCTGACTACACAGATCTGGACTTGCTTCTCTGCTTCTGAGAATGCAAAACTACCAGGAGATTTCAATTCTCCCCTCTTCTCCCACCTCACCCCACGCAGTTCAGACTGAGGGCTTTCTAGAAGCAGATAATGGATGAATATGTCAGGTAAGCCAGTATCATGGAAGAGCAGAAGGACAAGAAATACAGAAAGGAGCACAGGAACAGTCTGGCGTCATTTAAGGAGATCACCTGATCAAATATCACCCTGCGCCGTCCTCCCCATAGAACATAGAGGCATCACAGATGTTAATGAAGGAGGTGATGACCACTCTTAACTTTTACAGCACATGGTCATTATATGGTGCCATGTTTGTTTGCTGTAATATCAACCAGGGTTGCAGTCATCAGATGCCAGCTGCGCTTTACAGAAGCGGTGGGTTTATTTATCACCTTGGGGTAACAGGAAGACTACAGTAAAATAGGGCCAGGCAGTTTTACAGGCTGTTGGTTTTCCCAAGGTGTGTGGTGCATTGTAACACCCAAATCGATTTGTGAGTTCCTACAGCAAACCCATCAACACCGTCAATAAGACATCCTTTCACATTTGTGAAGTGTTGTGAAACCAGTCATGGGATCTCCACCTGGACAGTTGATAGTTAACTCAACGGACAAAGCACACTTCCTCGCTTCTTCAGCAGCGAGCTGCTTCAATCATCCGCTGGAACACGACTAATTTCCACGCACCCCAGCACATTGGGCGGGATTCTCTCAGCCCGGGGCCGGGCCGGAGAATCCCCGCAACCGGCGCGAATCGGGCCACGCCGCCCCGACGCCGGCATGCGATTCTTCGCAGAGCGGAGACACAGCACCATTGGCGCCGGCGTGGTTGGCGTGGCGCCGGTCGGGGGCTGCTCTACGCGCCCCCCCCCCCCCCCCCCCCCACCCCGACGGTTCTCGGCCCGGGTTGGGCCGAGCGCCGTCGTAACAAAGCCGAGTCCCGCCGACGCCGTCCACACCTGCTCTTAGCCGGCAGGAACTTAGCGTGGAAGGGTCGGGGGGTGGCCTGTGGTGGTGGTGGGGGTTCCTGACCCCTGGGGGGGGGGGGCTCCGATATGGCCTGGCCCACGATCGGGGCCCACAGATTGGCGGGCTGGCCTCTCTGGCTGGTGGCCTCCTTTCTTCTGCGCCGGCCCCTGTAGCCCTGCGCCATGTTGCGCGGACCCTGTGGCGCCCAGTTCACGACAGGATCAGCAGCTGGAGGGGCATGAACTGCTCCAGTGCCGTGCTGGCCCCCTGTGGGGGCCAGAATTGCTGATCCTGAGGCCGTGTTGACACCGTCGAGAAAAACAACGGCGTTTCCGACGGCGTCAACTTTTAGCCTCAGGATCACAGAATCCCGCCCAGTTTTCCTCATTCCTCCCCCCAGTAAAATTTCAAGTGAGCTGACCCACAAGGTTCAGGTGGACATACTCTCCAGACATACACCAAACACAATTAATGTAAGTGAGTTATTCCAAGTTGCTGTAACGTTCATAAGCCTTTGGTCTCTTCGAGCATCAAACAATGAACAAAAATCCTTTTTGCCCTGAAACCAATTTCACAATGTAATTTCAGAAATGCATGTCTTTTACCTCTTGTTGATACTTCCCAGATTCTAATGGAAAATGTATCATAGATCAATGAATGATACTTCGCTTATGGATTAGTACCATCACTGGGCTACTAAATGTTGAATGTTAGAAGGCTGGTTGGTGTCTGTCTTTTTTTGTCACATATAAACATTGTCTTGCAATTAACATTGTATTTTCCAATTCCCACAGATAAAAGTCCACCTTATTTGGTTTTCCACTGGGCCAGTGACTGGAATGACGGCTCCAAAATGCAGGTCACATAATTATTGCCAAACTGACAAGTTTTATGAATAAGTTAGCCAATCAGATACTATATAACAAATGTTTTTTTAAATTCCAATTAAGGGGCAATTTAGCGTGGCCAATCCACCTACCCTGCGCATCTTTGGGTTGTGGGGGGTGAGACCCACGCAGACACGGGGAGAATGTGCAAACTCCACCCGGGGCCGGGATCGAATCTGGGTCCTCAGCGCCGTGAGGCAACAGTGCTAACCACTGCACCACCCCGATACTATATAACAATAACTAAACTTATATTACTGTGTTCCTGTCTACTCAACAGCACAATTTAAGAAGATAACTCCGATTTTGAGGGTCCGGCAAAAATGTGCAGGGTCAGCTCACAGGTAGCTTGGAGCAAGGGTCGTGCCACATTGAGTGCTGGGAAGGGCTTTCTCTAACTTAAGTAGCTTAAGTGTTTGACTGGCCCGGAGACATTAGCATGGAGTGAACTTAGATGGAATATGGCAAGGCAGAATCTCTTCAGGGCTGCAGCTCACCATTAAACAGGAAATCGCAATGAAGGGTCATGGGCTCAATTTTCACAAGGGCACAATAAAGTTATTGCTCCCTTTGATGGTGAGGTGGTGAAAAGGCTGGTGCACAAAGTGCATCAAAAGAATGATGATCACCTTCCATTAAAACTACAAATGCAGCTGTACCAAGAGATCTTGCTGTCTGGGCCATTTTAGTTATCCTGGTCCCTTGCATAGGACTGCAATGGATGTTTGCCAATATCAGGAGGAAGGTGAAATAAAGTATTTATCACTTTTTCACCTATTTTTCTTTGGGTCCCTCAGCCATGGCACAAACCTCTGTTGATAATTTTCCCCATCCCTAGGCAAAGTGTCACTTAAAGCATTATACACAACTCTTGTAAATTTAAATGACCCACTTCCATTGTACCCAGCCAGCCCAGCACTATTTTGTTGTACGTGGAGGTGGCAGCTGAGAAATGGCACCTCTATCCTGAAGCAGTGCCTGTCTGTTGGAGAGCTTAGCCCTAGTCTTCCAACATCCATCCTTCCCGGTGTCTCATCTCCCTCCATAAATGAGGATACCATGGACCTTGGGGAAAAGCCACTGATGTGTATAATAATGTTTCTGGGGTCAAACACCATCGACCATTATCATATACCACCAGGTTCATTTAAGAGGCCATGCTGCTCACATGGGTAATTCCTGGGATGCCTTGCACACAAGGAAACTCTGCAACCCAGGGAAACCTATGCACTGTGCCCAACTAATGCTTTCTTTTTTTCCCCACAAGGTAAGTGACAAAGGTGTTGTGTCTTACAAGTAGAGTTTGTCACTTGCTTGACACAATGTGTGTACTTAATGACTATCTCATATGATGGATGGCTTCTCCTTGCTGTGGTAACCTTCATTCCTATGGGAGGAACTGTCCCTGTTCCAGATGCTGTCCGCAAGTCATCATGCAGCAAATGGTGCGACTTCCACAGTTTGTCAAAGTGGAGATGGTGGCGATCGCGATTATAGTGGAGGGATTCACAAACTTGGACCTCTGGCGTTAAATATGGGAAATTGTGGCATTTCTTGGTTCCCTCTTTAACGTTGTTATGAAATCCATTTTTTTTCTGTGTTCCCGTGTGCTAGATTATGTAAGCAGACTATGGAGATTGCAATATTTTAAGGCACAGAATGTTCCACTGTTAGTTACATTCATTCCTGCCTATTAACATGGGTGGGACTCTCTTGGGATGTTTTGATGGTCCTACAGATCAGTTCAAGAGTCAGTGAGCAGTCGTTTTTTTTAGGCAGTCAGCCAGCAAGTGTCCCAGGCAAGGGACAAAAATCAGGGACAGCAACAGGCCCCAGATAAGTTAAAAGAAAGGAGCAGGGAAACTGGGAACAGAGAAAAGGCTGTGAACAGCAGACTTCAATTGAAGTGGGCTCAAGAGAAGCCTAGAAGATCCACAAAGATAGTCAAAGGTTGGCGACTCCATGATGTGGGCCGTTGGCGCAAAAGTACCACTTTGGAGCAGTGGTTTTCTGTTTGGTGCGACCAAAGAGCTGAAATTGTGCTTGTCAGCCAGTGTTTCAGTGTACTCAGGAATCCAGAGGAAAACAATCTTGGAAGGTGAAATTGAAACTCCACGAGGTTGGCCATCGTTGAAGCCGTCCAAGTTTGAACAACGCTTGGTGAGAATTCTAAGGCACGATCTTTTAAGGTGAAGATTGGAAACCTTCATGAGAGAGACAGAGTTTCAGTGAGATTGATTGACTCACAATGGAACTAAAGTCTGAGTTTGTTATTGAGAAATCCATGGAATTTATTTTGGTAGCATCTGTCATTTATTATACAGTGTGGTATATCTGACCACAGTTTTCTTGTTAATCCACATGTGCTTCATACATGGTATATAAGACTGATACTGTAAATTATTTTATCTTTTTGATCTTGTTACAGTAAAATTTATTTTTGTTTGTTCAAAGCCCGTGGAATCTTGTGGCTTTCTTCACTAAGCAAGTGTATTGAATCTCAAACTTTGTCTACTTTATTGCCCCTTATCAGATCTTACCAACAACTTGGGAATCTGGCTAAGTATCTAGACAACGTTGCTCTCTCATCTAAATCATGCACTGTGTTTAGAACTTCCAAATCAATACCCACCCCAGCACATCGTGCAGTGATTTTTGAATGGCGACAGCAACCAAGGAGAATGAAAGAAAGCACTGGGGACAAAATAACTCAAAATGACGGATTTCACAGCGCAACAATCTCTCGAACAAAATCGAATTGAAAGAGTCTGCGATCTTCTTCCTTAAAGAAACCTACTCCAGCAAAACGTGGTCGCAGGAGTAGCAATCTTATATTGACAAGGTACCTCAACAGATGTCAGAAAATTCAGCGCAAAACGTAATTTCAAACAATTATACTATTTGAACAAGGCCCATTCAAGTCTGTATACTAGAAAGCCATTCCCCACCACTAGCTGCCCCAGCCTAAGGTGTGAATCAGCTTAGGAATCTTGTGTATCCAATTTTATGATCGATGCACATGTGGGGCAACATGCTGCTAACGCTGGAAGAGGCAGTGGCACAGTGGTACTTTCACAGGACTAACAACTCAGAGACCAAGGGGCTCAAGTTTGAAACCCACTGTAGCAAATGGTGAAATTTGAATCCAATAAAAGCTGGAATGAAAAAAATCTAACAATGACCTGAGACCCTTGTCGACTGTCGTAAAAACCTATCTGGTTCACTAATGTCCTATAGGGAAGGAAATCCTGTCGTCCTTACCTGGTGTCTGGCCTTCACGTGACTCGAGACCCTCATCAATGTGGTTGACTCTTAAATGCCCTCTGAAACGGCCATCAAGCCACTCAGTTCAAGGGCAATTCGGGATGGGCAATAAATGCTGCCGCAGCCAGCGACACCCACATCCCATAAGTGAATAACAAAAATAGCTGTAACCTCGCAAAATTGGAGCCTGAAGTTCACACCTCCATGATTACGGGTACAACCGGGGGCTGCTTTAGCACAGTGGGTTAAACAGCTGGCTTGTAATGCAGTACAAGGCCAGCAGCGCGGGTTCAATTCCTGTACCAGCCTCCCCGAACAGGCGCCGGAATGTGGCGACTAGGGGCTTTCCACAGTAACTTCATTGAAGCCTACTCATGACAATAAGCGATTATTATCTTATTATTATTAATTTGATCAGAGGTTGTAAATCGAACCCCGCAGTCAGGTAAGGTCTCCCCAGTCTGATGGGAGATTATTCATTGAAATGGGAGAGTTACGTCAATTTAGAATAATTGCAGCAGTATAGGTGACTCCTATTTACCCAGGAGCTGAGATGTTTACTCAGTTCATTTAGAGTCTAGTGCAGGAAGACAAACTACAGGGAGTTGATGGCACCAATAACTTCGGTAAAAGATTTTCTCTGTAGACATTTATAAATAAGACATTTATGATGCTGATACACCAAGCGTACAAGGACATTCTCCCCATACCCTTCTGGCATAATGGGGAAAATTGAAGTGCTATTCTTTGTTCTGGGCATTTTTGTGCTCATCAAGGACTTTGTTTTTGGACATTCAGTGCCAGCGACAAGCACTGTTGGAGGTGGGTGCCTCAATTTTTGGCTGCAGAATAAAGCTGCTTCTATTCACCAATTCAGCAAAATAACCTGAAAGGGGGTACACAGCGGGGGTAGCAGGTTGCATGATCAGAATGGGAGGCTAGCCAGCTTTGAAGGAGGTGAGGCCTGCAGTTCAGGCAAGTGAGATAAGGTGCCTCCGTCCTGAGCATCTCTCCCTCCAGCTTTTAAGAGTTTTACATTTAAAAATTGTCATGATATTCAGATAAACACCATGGTGCAAACACACATACACACTGATGGACAGATCAACGGACCAATCAACATACACGCAACATCACAGCCAATCACAAGCAAGGGCACACGCACTATAAAACAGGGAACACCACAGTTCCCGCTCATTCCAGCAAGAGACAGCTCAGGGCACAGAGCTCACAGCAAGCCACTCAGACATTCACCATGTGCTGAGTGCCTCTCCAAGATAGTGTAAGGGCTGGGTCCACAGGTTAAAGGGTAATGAACGAACCACAGTAACAAGTTTACAGATAATGTTATTGATAGTAATAAAACAGAGTTGTACCATCTGCAACCATGTTGGTCCGTCTGTGTAGCAGAGCACCCAACACGACATAGTACCAGGTTTGGAACCCAGCAACTGTGAGACCTACCTACACATCTTCAGGAATCCACCATCCTGCGCAATGGACATTATCAGCCCGTCGCAGCCGCTCCAAATCGCTGGAAACCTCGGCGTCAACTGGAAGCTGTTTAAACAGCGCTTCCAGTTCTTCCTAGAAGCCACAGAAAGGGAGAATGCTTCGGACACCAGGAAAATCGCCCTCCTCCTCTCCATGGCAGGGCAACACGCCATCCACATCTACAACTCCCTGGTGTTCGTGGAAGGTGAGGACAAGACGAAGTACAAGACGGTCCTTCTTAAACTCGAGCAACACTTCAGCATCGAGGTAAATGAGAGCTTCGTACCTCTTCCAGCAGCGCCTGCAGGGTAAGGATGAGCCTTTTCAATCTTTCCTAACACACCTCCGTATCCTCACGCAGTCCTGCGGTTACGAGGTCACCTCCGATTCCATGATTCGGGACCAGACAGTTTTTGGGGTCACCTCGGGCACCCTACGCCAGCAGCTCCTCAAAATTAAAAGCCTCACCCTAGCCACCGCCATCGAAGCCTGCGCCTCCATGAAAACGCGACCAGCCGCTACTCCCAATTCCAGGCGGCCGAATCGGCACGGCAGGGGTCCTACGCGGCTGAATCGGCACGGCAGGGGTCCTACGAGGCCGAGCGGGTCCAGGCGATCGAATTCCTCCCGGCCCGGGGCCCGGACGAGGGTGGCCATTTTGCGCGCTTTCCGCGGCCTCCCGCGCTTGTACGCACCAAAAGAGACGTCGACGCAGAGGGGTGTGACGCACAGGCGCGCTCTACGCAGGACCGAACTGCGCATGCGCGATGGCGCAACGAACGCCATGACGTCACGACGTGCGGCAACTGTGGATCCGCACATTTAAAGCGGCAATGTCCAGCAAAGAACCGACAATGCCTCCGCTGTGGCAAGATGGGCCACTACGCTGCCTGCTGTCGAGCAGTTCAACCTGCCAACGCTCCCCAATTCCGCCAGCCTCTCAGGGACGTGCGGACCATTCAGCCTCCATACACCGAGTCATACCCTGACGATATACAGACCGGTGATACAGACGACCGGGAAGCCTTCCGTGTTGCGGTCATTGACAGGAACTGGATGTCCCCAAGCAGGACCCACCAGCCGATGCCAGTGAACAGTGTCAATCCGGGTGATGAATGGTGTGCCACCCTAACGGTCAACCGATCACCAATCACATTCCGTTTAGACACTGGTGCCTCCGCCAACCTTATTACATGGTCAGCCTTCTACGCCTTGAAGGTCAGACCACCGATTCGGCCATCCCGTTGCAAGATGGTCGACTACAACGGAAACGTTATCCCGGCCATGGAATCCTGCCAGCTCCAGGTGACACACAATGCATACACAGCATCACTGTCCTTTGAGATAGTTGGATCATCAAAGGACTCCCTGCTAGGCGCACAGGCGTGCAAGGTTCTCCACCTCGTTCAGCGGGTACACGCTCTGTCTCCAGAAGGCACATCAGACTTCCCGGATGCAGACTTTAGGGCCCAGCACCACTCAGGGACCGCCTCAAGCAGCAGCTGCAGGATCTCCAGGACCAAGGAGTGCTATCCAAGGTCACGGAGCCCACGCCATGGGTCAGCTCCATGTTGTGCGTTAAAAAGCCCTCTGGCGAACTCCAGATCTGCATCGACCCGAAAGACCTGAACAACAACATCATGAGGGAACACTACCCCATACCCAAACGGGAAGAGATCACGAGCGAAATGGCCCGGGCTAAAATTTTTACAAAGCTTGATGCCTCGAAGGGTTTTTGGCAGATTCAACTGGATCAGTCCAGCAGGAAGCTGTGCACCTTCAACACTCTTTTTGGCAGGTACTGCTACAACAGAATGCCGTTTGGCATCATCTCGGCATCCGAGGTATTTCACAGAATCATGGAACAGATGATGGAGGGCATCGAAGGGGTGCGCGTCTATGTTGACGACGTCATCATCTGGTCCACCGCACCACAGGAGCACATCAGTCATGTCCAGCGTGTCTTTGCTCGGATACGAGAACACGGCCTGCGCCTCAACCGAGCCAAGTGTTCTTTTGGCCAAACTGAGCTAAAGTTTCTGGGGGACCACATATCCCGGTCAGGGGTGTGTCCGGATGCAGACAAAGTGAGCGCCATTACAGCCATGCCGCAGCCGGCAGACAAGAAAGCAGTGCTACGCTTTCTCGGGATGGTCAACTTCCTGGGGAAGTTCATTCCCAACCTTGCCTCCCACACAACGGCTCTTCGCCACCTAGTGAAGAAGAGTACGGAGTTCCAGTGGCTGCCCGCACACCAGAAGGAATGGGAAGAGCTCAAAATTAAGCTCACCACAGCCCTGGTATTGGCGTTCTTCGACACCTTTCGAGATATGAAGATCTTGACTGATGCCAGCCAGTCCGCATTGGGGACTCCTGCAACGTGATGACACTGCATCATGGGCCCTGGTCGCCTGTGCCTCGCGGGCCATGACCCCCACAGAACAGCGCTATGCGCAGATCGAGAAGGAGTGCCTGGATTTGTTAACCGGCATAGATAAGTTCCACGACTACGTGTATGGTCTCCCTCAGTTCACCGTGGAAACCGAACATCGCCCCCTGGTCAGCATCATACAAAAGGACCTGAATGAGATGACCCCTCGCCTCCAGCGCATTCTGCTCAAGCTCCGGACTTCCAACTGGTCTACACCCCGGGAAAGGACCTCATCATCGCGGATGCCCTATCCAGAGCATGTAACACACCGCCCAATTCGGAGTGGTTCGTCTGTCAGGTCGAAGCGCATGTGGCCTTCACATCGGCCAATCTGCCAGCTGATGATTCAAGTCTGGCCCGTATTCGCCGGGAGACTGCGGCTGACCCCCTTCTACAACGTGTGATGCGCCACATGACGGGAGGGTGGCTCAAAGGACAGTGCCCGCAATTCTACAATGTCCGGGACGACTTGGCCGTCATTGACGGTGTCCTCCTAAAGTTGGACCGGATTGTGATTCCACACAGCATGCGCAGGCTGGTCCTCGAACAACTACACAAAGGCCATCTCGGGGTTGAGAAGTGAAGGCGGAGGGCCCGAGAAGCTGTCTACTGGCCGGACATCAGCGACGACATTGCCAACATAGTGCTCAACTGCCCCACCTGCCAAAGGTTTCAGCCGGCGCAGCCCCCTGAGACGCTTCAGCCCCATGAGTTGGTAATGTCCCCCTGGGCAAAGGTGGGTGTGGACCTTTTTTCATGCGCTTGGCAGGGTCTACGTCATTATCATAGATTACTTTTTGAATTATCCAGAGGTCATACGCCTCCATGATTTGACATCGTCCGCTGTCATCAGGGCCTGCAAAGAGACCTTCACTCGCCATGGCATTCCGCTTACTGTCATGTCGGACAATGGGCCCTGTTTTGCAAGCCAAGAATGGTCTTCTTTTGCTGCTTCGTATGGCTTCACACACGTGACGTCCAGCCCTCTGCATCCCCAGTCCAATGGCAAGGCGGAAAAAGGCGTTTATATCGTCAAGCGGCTCCTCTGCAAGGCTGCTGATGCCGGGTCTGACTTCTGTTTAGCCCTGCAGGCCTATCGCTCGGCCCCACTAGCCACTGGCCTCTCACCAGCCCAGCTGTTGATGGGTCGCACCATCAGGACCACTGTGCCATCCATTCCTGATCCTACACCCGACTATGCTCCAGTACTGCAATGGATGCGACAGCAGCGTGCTCAGCAGAAGGTGGCACATGACACTCGGGCAACTGATCTTCCTGCCTTGGCGCCTGGAGACAACGTCTGCATCCACCTACTAGAGGGTGGCTGGTCGACAACTGCCGAAGTTCTCCGACGCGTGGCTCCCCGCTCGTTCCTGGTTCGCATGCCTGATGGCTCCATTCGCCGACGCAATCGCCGGGCTCTTCGCCTGCTTCCATGCTCGCTATGTGATCATACACCGGTGCCACGCCCTCCTGTTGTTCCTGATGTCGACTTCGTGGAGCTTCCTGCCACCATGCCCATTCCTCTGTCGCCTGTGGCCAGGCCCATTCCTCAGCCGGTGGATCCTGACCCACCCTTGAGGCGGTCAACCCAAATTCATCGCCCACCTACTAGGCTGGACTTATGAGCCTGTTTTGAACATTGGACTCACTAAAGTTTTATGCCACAATGTTAATATGTTTCTCTTTTTGTCGTTACAGGAGTTCGTTTTGATGCTTGATGTTTACACTTGTTTTGTTTATGGTACAACCTCGTTGCTATGTTGCACCTGACACCTTCCTATGTATATAGTTTAGCCTCATGTACATGTTGTAGATATTGCACACACACATTCAGCTGCGCTCAGTACACATCCATATTTATTAACACATAGGCACATATTTTTGTAAAAAAAAGGGGGGATGTCATGATATTCAGATAAACATCATGGTGCAACCACACATACACACTGATGGACAGATCAACGGACCAATCAACACACATGCAACATCACAGCCAATCACAAGCAAGGGCACACGCACTATAAAACGGGGAACACCACAATTCCCGCTCATTCCAGCAGGAAACAGCTCAGGGCACAGACATTCACCATGTGCTGAGTGCCTCTCCAAGATAGTGTAAGGGCTGGGTCCACAGGTTAAAGGGTAATGAACGAACCACAGTAACAAGTTTACAGATGTTGTTATTGCTAGTAATAAAACAGAGTTGTACCATCTGCAACCGTGTTGGTTCGTCTGTGTAGCAGAGCCTCCAACACGACAAAAATGACCTCTACTGCTGGGCGCCCATTGGTGGAGGGCAACCCTTCACAGGGTGATCTGAGGCCACATATGGCTAAGCAGGTGGGAGGCATCAATGCCAGCCTGGAACACTGGTCTCCCAGTGCGCCTCGTGCAGGCTGCCTCCAGGCAGCTGGTCTGTTCCTAGTGCCTCAGGGCCTCTGGCAATTGTTTTAAATAAACCCTTTAACCTACTTCCGGGCAGGTGTTCCTGCCGCCTCTGTTCCCACCTCTGAGAAAATTGCTTGGAGGGCAGGAAGGTGGCAGAAAACTGACGCACTGCTCGGTGGCACAAATTGTTGCAAATGTGCCATGGAAGAGACGAGCAGTATATTTGTATCTTCATAGATTTGTCCATGATTAGAAAGAAGAGACGGCAAGAATCTTCCACTCTCCACCAGTGGGCTTTTAGGCTGGAGGTGGGGTGAGCGGGAAATTGAAGAGACGAGATTCACTCCACGTTCCTGTGTAACCCCCTCACAAAGCGATTTTACAATGGGGTGGGCAAGGCAAGGCCTCGGAAGGGAAGCCCTCCCTTGCCCTAATTGAGGCTTTTAAGTGGCCAATTAATGGGGGGTGTGTGGGGGGGGGGGGGGGGAGTCAGGGAAGTATCTCCAGAAGAAGCCCCCTTCTGAGGTCTGCTCCCCCACCCCTCATTAAGGTACGGTGTCCTCCCAACCTCCCTCCACCCAGTCTTCCCCGCCCCCCAGACCCCAATTGTCCTCCTTGTGCCCCCCCAGGCTTTCTCCACCCTCCCCAACCCTCGACCTTACCGAATTTACGGTCCCTGGATTTGGTCTCTGACATCTTCTTGCACTTCCTCTTCAGTCCACTGCAGCAATGTGATTGGTCGGCAGCTCTCTAAATCAGGTTCTCCTCCTCCTGAATAAGGGGTGGAAGTCCCGCCAGCAGCCAATCAACGCTCATTGGGGCATAAATTGGCTGCGAGGCAGTTGGTGTTGGCGGGGTTGTGTTTTCCACTGACTCTTTGGATGGAAAGAGGGCCCCACCTTCCGAAAAATTCAGGGCAAAGAGGTTCCATTGTAATAAACAACATATTGGGTTATGAAATTCAATAATTATTTACTCTTACTTCACCTCAAGTGTATTTATAAAGATTATCTAAAATCACTTTGCCGCCATCACTGATGCCAAATAAACAATTTAAACTGTCAAAATATACCTTCCAATCCTACGTTCAGTTAAAATAAAATCAAACGGTTGCTCAAGAGTTGGTTTCTTTCAAGAGTGGAGCACCAAGAATTACTACTGGGCAACAAATATAGCCATGGTCAGGAAGTGGGTAGTGGGAGAGGGGTCGGTGTGGGAGTGGATGGAGGCTGCCTCTTGCAAGGAGTCAAGCTTAGGGGCTCTTTTGACAGTGCCTCTGCCATTCTCGCTGGCCGGGTAGTCCAAGCCTGGTGGTGGTGGCGTCCCTGAGGGTGTGGGGACAGTGGCGGCAGCACCTGAGGCTGGAGGGTGCCTCGTTTTGGAGACCGATCCGTGGGAATCATAGGTTCGCTCCGGGTGGGCTGGATGTGGAATTCCGTGGGTGGTGATGGGTGAGGATCGAGCAGTTTGGGGGCCTGTTCATTGGGGCAGCTTCTCGAGCTCGGAGGGGTTGGTAGAGGAATTTGAGCTGCCCAGCGGGAATGGGTTCCGGTATTTGCAGGTGAGGGATTATGTTTGGAAACAGGTACCGACCTTTCCCGTCCTGCCGCTCCCGGGGCTGCAGGACAAGGTGGTCTCAAAAACAGGGGTGAGGGAGGGTAGAGTGTCAGAAATCTATAGAGAGCTAATGGATGGGAGGGCACCCCGATAGGAATAGTTAAGTGGAAATGGGAGGAAGAGGTTGGAAGAGAGTTGGAGGCTGGGCTGTGGGAGGAGGCTCTGAGGAGGGTAAACGCATCCTCTTCGTGTGCAAGGCTTAGCCTTATTCAGTTCAAGGTAATACACAGGGCACATATGACGTGGCCAGGATGGGTAGGTTTTTTGAGGGGGTAGAGGATAGGTGTGGGTGGTGCCCGGTTGGGCCTGTGAACCATGTCCGCATGTTTTGGGCCTGTCCGAAGTTGGAGGGATTCTGGCGGGGGTTTGCTGATGGTATGTCTGAGGTGTTAAGGGCGAGGGTGGTCCCGAGTCCAGAAGTGGCATTTCTGGAGTGTTGGAAGACCCGGGAGTCCAGGGAGCGAGAGAGGCCGATGTTTTAGCCTTTGCCTCCCTGGTAGCCCGGAGATTTGGGGTTTGGGTGAGCGACCTCATGGAATTCCTCAGGTTGGAAAAGATCAAGTTCGCCTTGAGAGGGTCTGTGGAGGGGTTTGCCTGGAGATGGCAGGCGTTCATCGACTACGTTGAAAACAGTTAAGATGTCAGCAGTGGAAGGTGTGTGTGTGTGGGGGGAGGGGGGAAGAGTATTGGGGGTTAAAAATGAGGTAGGGGAGGTGGAGGGCATCGGCAGGGATGAGGGATGGTGGCGTGTTAGATATTTTAGTATTTGTTATGTGTATTCCTGTTTGCTTTCTTTCTGGTATGCTTGTGTTTGATGTACACATATATATATATATAGAATCTTAGGGCAGCACGGGAAGAATCTTAGGGCAGCACGATAGCACAAGTGGTTAGCACTGTGGCTTCACAGCGCCAGGGTCCCAGGTTCGATTCCCCACTGGGTCACTGTCTGTGCGGAGTCTGCACATCCTCCCCGTGTCTGCGTGGGTTTCCTCCGGGTGCTCCGATTTCCTCCCACAGTCCAAAGATGTGCAGATTAGGTGGATTGGCCATGCTAAATTGCCCTTAGTGACAAAAAAGGGTTATTGGGTTAGGGGGATAGGGCGCAAGTGAGATGGGTCGGTGCAGACTCGATGGGCCGAATGGCCTCCTTCTGCACTGTATGTTCTATGTTCTATATATAAATGCCTCAATAAAAATATTTTTTTTAAAAAGTGGAACACCAATGTAAAAAAGCCACGACTGAAGAGATCTAGCCCCTTCAGAAAACTCAAAGAGGATAAAATAAAATAAGGAACGGTAGTGGCCTCGCAGTTTTGTGTGAGGTGTTTTTTTGGGCGATGTCAGTGTCATTATCTCCCACATACTGAGGTGATTATTCTGACCCAAACACTGCAGCTGAAATGTCCACCCACCCAAGCACACCACCACCTAGACCCTGAGAAAGGAAAAGTACAGGTTATCAGGTGGGGCTCTCCTCATCTATAAATACAGTTGTCAAGTTCAACTCTGATGGGTGCAAATTTTTAAAACAACAGTGAAAAGTGACCACAAATGAAAATGGAAGCTTTTCCTGTGTGTCGCTTGACATTTATTCCAAGCTTCTTATTGTTCCGTGTGATAAAAATGGTTTCATTATTTTTTCTAATTACAATGGTCCCTTTTTGCAGAAATTAAGACTGTTGTTAGAAAACTTCAGAACAAAGCACATTCCAAAGGGGTATCAGCAAGAAATATTTGCCTGATGTCTACACAGTAGTAACAGGCGGTAGGATGCTGCCTCCATCTTGTTGTGAAGAATCTGATGCTACCTCTACATGAGCAATATAAATAGTCTATGGCTGTAATCAGCAGTATCCCTGAATTTCAATCACCATGTTAACTAGCATTTGAGCACATCTTAATCAGAAGTAAAAAACCATGATGAGGCTAAGGAGCAAGAAGAACTTGTTATCAAGAAGAAAGTTACCCTTAAATAACATGGAAAATTATTTTGGCTTTTGAAATTTTTAAATAGGCTCAATTTTTTCAACGGTAAAGTGTTGTGCCAGCCTTTATTTTGTATCTAAACACACACGATGTAAGAGTTATAATGTGTTACTGGCAGGCGACACCATTGTGAAGTCACGTGATTCCCATGGCACTTTGCAAACACATTGACTGAAGACACTGTCCATAATCGTTTCAAACTATGCTCAGAAAACATTGCTGATGGCATGGGTAATCTCTGTTCAGGTGCAAGCTGGTGGCGATCATGTGGAACTAACCTTCTGTTAATTACTGTAATAGATCCGAGGAGTTAATGTAACAGACTTGTGAATTCACTTCAATCATGGAAAATCCTTTTCAACGTGCAATATTAAATATGAAACCAAGGGGTAGGAAAAGGCATAGTAATCTTTACAGTGCAGAAGGCCATTCAGCCCATCGAGTCTGCACCGACCCTTGGAAAGAGCACCCTACTTAAGCCCAAGTCCTCGTCTATCCCAGTAACCCCACCTAACCCTTTGGACACTAAGGGAAAATTTAGCATGGCCAATCACCCTCCCCTGCACATCACTGGACTGTGAAAGGAAACCGGAGCACCCAGAGGAAACACACGCAGACACGGGGAGAAAGTGGAAGGCAGGCATTGAAGCCGGGTCCCTGGAGCTGTGAGGAAGCAGTGCTAACCACTGTGCCACCGTACTGCCCCCCAAAAGACACAAAACTGATGAGGGTCCCTGGGTGAGCTCGCTGCCACTTGATCTGGCTCCCCACTAATAACAGAAGACATCATTAGTTTGCCACAACACTGCGACATGGACTGCCAAGCTGTGACAGAATGTTTCCAATTTTGGGAACGGATATTTGTTCCACCAGAAAACATGTCTCCGGACAACTGATTAAGGAGTTACTTTTACAAAAGTTATGTTCAAAGCAAAAGTGGACTCTCCTCTGGTCTCTGATAGTTGGTGGAGTGATGGAGAGCTCTTTCATGAGCTTAAAAGGGAGAAGAAAGAATAAAATCGGATATAGGTAAGCTATCTGACCAAGTAGCAAGACATGCAGAAGCAGCCGTGATCCAAGTGCTGAATTCATGGGTTATGGAAGCTCCAAAAGATAGGAATTTGCCCGTGCACAGTAAGGTAACCTCACAGAACAAACAACGCAGCGTGTTTTTACATATTAACTTATTCTCGGGATATCCCAAATTGCTTTATAATGACAGATTATTTTACAACTGAATTTACTGCTTTGCAGAAAATAATTCAATTTAGTTTATGCAGCACAATCACAAAGTGAAAGAATGACCAATAATTTTTTTGTTGCAGTTGATTGGAGGAAAAATGTTGACACAGGGAGATTGCTTCTCAGTTCTCTGACCCTGCTCTAACAGATCAACCCCTTCCACAGTGAAAAATAACCTGAACATCTGAAGTAAATGCTCAGAAACATCACGAAGAAGACAGCATGGTAACATAGTGGTTAGCACTGTTGCTTCACAGCGCCAGGGTCCCAGGTTCGATTGCCAGCTGAGTCTGCACATTCTCCCCGTGTCTGCGTGGGTTTCCTCCGGGTGCTCCGGTTTCTTCCCACAAGTCCCGAAAGACATGCTATTAGGTAATTTGGACATGCTGAATTCTCCCTCCGTGTACCCGAACAGGCGCCGAAATGTGGCGACTAGGGGCTTTTCACAGTAACTTAATTGCAGTGTTAATGGAAGCCTACTTGTGACAATAAAGATTATTATTATTATTAATATTATTAAGAAAGTACTTAAGGATCGAAATTAAGGGAGACTAACAAACGTTTATTTGAGGCTCCATCTGACATGTGCTGCATCTGATACCAGCCCTCTTGTCGCAGCCCTTAAAAACAATGAACAACGGCCGTGACTCTCCGGTCGTTCGCTGGTGACGGGATTCTCTGGTCCTGACGGCAGTACACCCCTGCCCGTGGGTTTCCCGACGTTGTGAGGCGGCTTCAATGGGAATTCCCATTGACAGTGGCGGGAGCAGAGAATCATGCCGTCATGCCTCCCCGAACAGGCGCCGGAATGTGGCGACTAGGGGCTTTTCACAATAACTTCATTTGAAGCTTACTTGTGACAATAAGCAATTTTCATTTCATTTCACATACTGCCTGTATGTAGCTTAAACCAGGGTTTTTAATAACATTATTGCAACAAATATAAAATATAACCATTTCCTACATTCATCACACCATATGCAGCAAGGCCTGGATAATATTCAGGCCTGGGCTGAGAAATGGCAGATGGAGTTCAACCTAAATAAATGTGAAGTGATTCATTTTGGAGGGTCAAATTTGAATGCTGAATTCAGGGTTATAGGCAGGATTCTTTGAAGTGTGGAGGAACAGAGGGATCTTGGGGTCCACGTACATAGAACCCTCAAAGTTGCCACCCAGGTTGATAGAGTTGGTAAGAAGGCGTATGGGGGTGTGTTGGCTTTCATTAACAGGGTGATTGAGTTTAAGAGCCGCGAGGTTTTGCTGCAGCTTTATAAAACCCGAGTGAGACCACACTTGGAATATTGTGTTCAGTTCTGGTCGTCTCATTATCGGAAGGATGTGGATGCTTTGGAGAAGGTGCAGAGGAGATTTACCAGGATGCTGCCTGGACTGGAGGGCATGTCTTATGAAGAAAGGTTGAGGGAGCGAGGGCTTTTCTCACTGGAGCGAAGAAGGAAGAGAAGTGACTTGATAGAGGTGTACAAAGTGATGAGAGGCATGGATAGAGTGGATAGCCAGAGTCTTTTCCCCAGGGCAGAAATGGCTGTCATGGGACACCATTTTAAGGTGATTGGAGGAAGGTATAGGGGAGATGTCAGAGGTAGGTTCTTTGAGTGGTGGGTGTGTAGAATGCACTGCCAGCAGAGGTGGTGGAGTCAGAGTCATTAGAGACATTTAAGCGACTCTTGGACAGGCACATGGACAGCAATAAATTGAAGGGGTGTAGGTTAGGTTGCTCTTAGATTAGGATAAATGGTCGGCACAACATCGTGGGCCGAAGGGCCTGTACTGTGCTGTTCTATGTTCTAAGCGTTTAAGCATTTAGTTTAAGAAGCAGAGGCGGCATGGTAGCACAGTGGTTAACACTGTTGCTTCACAGCGCCAGGGACCCGGGTTCGATTCCCGGCTTGGGGTTCTGTCTGTGCAGAGTCTGCATGTTCTCCCCGTGTTTGTGTGGGTTTCCACCGTGCTCCTGTTACCTCCCACAAGTCCTGAAAAACGTGCTTGTTAGGTGAATTGGACATTCTGAATTCTCCCTCTGTGTACCCGAACAGGTGCCGGTGTGTGGCGACTCAGAGATTTTCACAGTAACTTCATTGCAGTGTTAATGTAAGCCTACTTGTGACAATAATAAAGATTATTATTATTATGACTGTTAACTGCAAAGCTGTTAATTTATAACAAATGTGATTGATTCTGTGTTTAAATAAAAGTTTGTTTCAACATAAAAGATACCCATTGGTCAGTTTTATCACTCCTGCGGTGAAGTATCCATTCCTCACAGTTTTACAATTTTGCAAATTGTTGGGTTCTCATCCGGGATCCCAACAAAAATTGGGGCTCTTTTGCCGAGATTTAAAGGGTATAACAATCTTTATTATTCTAGTCTTTCAGTGAAGTGTGGTTAGAGGGCAGTGCATAACTGAACCCGAATATGCCGCAATAATTCAGACACCCTTTTGAAGTAATACATTTTGTCTTAATTATTGCAGTTCTTTTTATAAATTCCTGTGCTGATAGCTGCAGAACTTCCACTGGGGGAGGAGGAAATTGCAGAATTACACGCTGGGCAGTTTCCATTATAAATGTAGAAATAGGAATATACATTGGGAAAAGTCAACTGGAAATTTGCACATAATTAAGGGTTTTTAATAGAATAATAGTGAAACATTGATCGAAATTAAATTCTCAGAAATATTAGACTTTCTGAAGCCGAAGGCATTAATCCACTAATGATGAAAACACCAACAAACTCGAGAATAGAGAAATGTTCAGATGTTAATACAGCATTGATGTTTGCAGTACAAACAAAGGGGGCAGCTGCTAATGCTGACACTCATCTGTGCTTGGCTTAAATGTCATTTTCGTCAAACCACAGTAATTTAATCTCGCTATGTCCCAGTGCAGGGAGGAAGGTAGCTCCTGAGAGAAAATGTTTATTGACTCTCTTTCATCTGATGCATTGCCAGCCCACCTTTGCGCAACACATTATTGCCGTGCAATTAATTAAGATTTACTCCTCATGTAACGTGACAGTTGCTATTAGAAACATGCTGACCTGGGCCACAAAAGGACATAAGCTTGATGATATATTTCTAATATTACTGTCCCACTTAAAATCAAAACACAATGTCGATGGCGATGTTGAAGTCAACCTTCGAAGCCTTGACAATTAAAAAATGGGTGTCAGTTTACGTGCTGAGTATGAAAGTGAACTGCAGGCGTGGGTGCGGGAGGTCTCCATTTCATAATGTCATCGGCATCCGAAGCAAAGGCTGGGCATATCTTCAACCTCTGTGTATCTTCACCGCACAGCCTGCATCATCCTCAAGTTATAAGATATTCGTAAGCAAAGTATGCATTTGTGGGGTGAAAATTTGAGGTTAACTACTGATTTGAGTATAGTATAGTGGGTGAATAGGTTGGCGGGGGTGGAGGGGTTGGGGGGGTGGGTCCAGCTACACACCGAGTTTGCATGAACATGATTTCTGTGGCCAGAAAAATGGGGTCATCTTATATACTGGGTTGACTCGTACGTCACGATTTACAGCATCCGCATACAGACAGCACCCTTTAGCAGTGTTTCAAGGGTATTGGATGTCAATTATTAACATTAGCAGTTCTGATAATTAACACTCTTACATCTAATGGGTTTCAAATGCAAGTATATTACAGGTGAAAGTGATAATGGCATTTCACAGCTGTTGGAAGATTAAGACATAATTAATTTTGCCGACATTTTTCTGCTAATTCTTTGACGAGCAGAAAGATTTGCCCCAAACGTATTTTATCGATGTTTTTGCTCCTACATAAATGAAATTTGCTCTGCCCTCAACTATTCTTATAAAATGGTTATATCGGGGCTGGTACATGAGCTTACTGTTATTTTTATTAAGAAGTATCAGATTCATATGTTAAGCCCTTGATGCATGTTTTTTCCTGGGAGCTGACAGAGGTAGGGGGGTGGAGCTAATTACCTTTGCTAATCAACATCCTACCCAATTGCGGCAAACATGCCAGATTAATCATCACAATATATCCAACTCATTTAAATCTGTTTCCTTATTGATGGGCAGCAAAGGATAACCATTTTCTTTTTTGTTGACTTTGCTTTATACTCTTTAAATTCTTGATTAGCCCGTGTCAATACTTTGAAATGTGTTCTGGGACATTTGAAATTCAGATTTGTGCTGGAACTGTGGAAAACATACATAACCCCCTGTTTTAATTTCTATGCAAAATATATGATTTATATTGATAATTATGGAACTACATGATAATAATAATCTTTATTATAGCAATACCACAGAATTTTCTCAAAATTCTCTTCCAAACCTCAGATGTGCATTATGATCTCCTATAGGTAAAGGTCATTAGAGAGTGACCAAGAGCAACTTTATGATTTTTTCCCCAACATTTCTCAGTGTTTGATAGAATTTGTTATTTTACCCAACACATGTTTGACTGCACACCAGCAATACGCCCCAACAGCTGGAGCTATGTCTAATACCATTGCATCCAATGTTATATCCTAACTTGTAACATTCTTTTTAGATCTTCCCGTAACAGCCTCCCCGAACAGGTGCCGGAATGTGGCGACTAGGGGCTTTTCACAGTAACTTCATTTGAAGCCTACTTGTGACAATAAGCGATTTTCATTTTTTCATTTTCATAAATATCAAAGTTACTGTACAACCACATGTATAGTTGTGAATCATAATATATCTCACCCTTAATTATCAGCTTATCACAGTAAAAACAGAGCGACCTCAACAATGTATTCAGCAATATCTATCTCTAACCCAGCTTCATTATAAAACCACAAACTAAACTCCTATACTGTCAGGACTGCATGAAGTCCTGTCAGCAATAGTAACACTAAACAATTAGAGCACCAGCTCTCAAACTCAGAGAACTCCATGCATAATAGAGCTTCGCAGAAGCAACTGCAACTTCCACTAACATAACTGGGTTATTAAATACACCACAGAAATGTGATAAAGACTGGACTGCATCCCACTTCGTGTCACCTGATACTCTATGTATAGACAGTTCAGATATATCTCAAATCCACGTTATCCCAGATTCTAACCTAAACCACAGCTATGATACCTTTCGTCAGGCCTTTCCTTTTGTCAGGCGCAAAAGAAAAAAAAGAAACAAGGACGGACAGACAAGAGGGAAGGAAGGAGAGAGAGGGAAAAGATTTACATTTATGCAATCCCTGTCATGAGTGGGTGCAAAGCGCTTTGGTGGATTCCACAATGAAATGCTTTTGAAGTGTTGAAACTGTTGCAATGTCATAAATACGGCAACTAATAGGCACACAGCAAGCGTCCACAAAAAGCAATAAAATAAGGAACCTGATTATCTAAGGAACAGTCACTGAACTGAAATTCTAACTCTGCCAGGATAGCAGGATAGCACTGAACTGAAATTCCAAGATAGCCAGGAGGGAACTGAAGAAAGGGATTAGGAGAGCTAAGAGAGGGCATGAAAAATCTTTGGCGTGTAGGATCAAGGAAAACCCCAAGGCCGTTTACACATATGTGAGAAATATGAGAATGACTAAAGCGAGGGTAGGTCCGATCAAGGACAGTAGTGGGAGATTGTGTATTGACTCTGAAGAGATAGGAGAGGTCTTGAACGAGTACTTTTCTTCAGTATTTACGAATGAGAGGGGCCATAATGTTGGAGAGGACAGTGTGAAACAGACTGGTAAGCTCGAGGAGATACTTGTTAGGAAGGAAGATGTGTTGGGCATTTTGAAAAACTTGAGGATAGACAAGTCCCCCGGGCCTGAAGGGATATATCCAAAAATTCTATGGGAAGCAAAAGATGAAATTGCAGAGCCGTTGGCAATGATCTTTTCGTCCTCACTGTCAACAGGGGTGGTACCAGGGGATTGGAGAGTGGCAAATGTCGTGCCCCTGTTCAAAAAAGTGACTAGGGATAACCCTGGGAATTACAGGCCAGTTAGTCTTACTTCGGTGGTAGGCAAAGTCATGGAAAGGGTACTGAGAGATAGGATTTCTGAGCATCTGGAAAGACATTGCTTGATTAGGGATAGTCAGCACGGATTTGTGAGGGGTAGGTCTTGCCTCCCAAGTCTTATTGAATTCTTTGAGGAGATGACCAAGCACGTGGATGAAGGTAAAGCAGTGGATGTAGTGTACATGGATTTTAGTAAGGCATTTGATAAGGTTCCCCATGGTAGGCTTATGCAGAAAGTAAGGAGGCATGGGATAGTGGGAAATGTGGCCAGTTGGATAACGAACTGGCTAACCGATAGAAGTCAAAGAGTGGAGGTGGATGGCAAATATTCAGCCTGGAGCCCAGTTACCAGTGGCGTACCGCAGGGATCAGTTCTGGGTCCTCTGCTGTTTGTGATTTTCATTAATGACTTGGATGAGGGAGTTGAAGGGTGGGTCAGTAAATTTGCAGACAATACGAAGATTGGTGGAGTTGTGGATAGTGAGGAGGGCTGTTGTCGGCTCAAAGAGACATAGATAGGATGCAGAGATGGGCTGAGAAGTGGCAGATGGGGTTTAACCCTGAAAAGTGTGAGGTTGTCCATTTTAGAAGGACAAATATGAATGCGGAATACATGGTTAACGGTAGGGTTCTTGGCAATGTGGAGGAGCAGAGAGATCTTGGGGTCTATGTTCATAGATCTTTGAAAGTTGCCACTCAAGTGGATAGAGCTGTGAAGAAGGCCTATGGTGTGCTGGCATTCATTAGCAGAGGGATTGAATTTAAGAGCTGTGAGGTGATGATGCAGCTGTACAAAACCTTGGTAAGGCCACATTTGGAGTACTGTGTGCAGTTCTGGTCGCCTCATTTTAGGAAGGATGTGGAAGCTTTGGAAAAGGTGCAAAGGAGATTTACCAGGATGTTTCCTGGAATGGAGAGTAGGTCTTATGAGGAAAGGTTGAGGGTGCTAGGCCTTTTCTCATTAGAACGGAGAAGGATGAGGGGAGACTTGATAGAGGTTTGTAAGATGATCAGGGGAATAGATTGGGTAGACAGTCAGAGACTTTTTCCCAGGGTAGAACAAACCATTAGGAGGGGACATAAATTTAAGGTGAATGGTGGAAGGTATAGGGGGCATGTCAGAGTTAGGTTCTTTACCCAGAGAATAGTGGAGGCAAGGAATGCACTGCCTGTGGAAGTAGTTGAGTTGGAAACATTAGGGACCTTCAAGCGGCTATTGGATAGGTACATGGCTTACGGTAGAATGATGGGCTGTAGATTCATTTGTTCTTAATCTAGGACAAAAGTTCAGCACGACATCGTGGGCTGAAGGGCCTGTTCTGTGCTGTATTTTCTATGTTCTATGTTCTCTCTCTACAAATGCTGCCAGACCTGCTGAGTACTTACATAATTTTCTGCTTTGTTTTCCAGATATCCAGCATCTACAACATTTTGTTTTTGGATTAGATCATTTGTTTTAATAGTATTGATAGAGGAATAATTATTGACCAAAACACCTGCTTTTCTTTGAAAAGTGCCACGGGATCAGCCGCATCCACACGAGAGGGGAGAGAGGGACCAGTTTAACGTCTCATCTGAAAGACAATTCCTCCCTGCAGCAGAACGCTTACTTAATATTGTGCAGAAGCACCATCTTCAATCTTGTGCTCAACTCTCTGGAGTTGGGTTTGAACACACAACCATTTGATTCAGGGCGGGAGTAATGCTACTGAACCAAGGCCAACAGCCAAAAGTAACAAGTCAGAAGCTAAAAATGACAATTCACATCACCATAAGACATAGGTACAGAAGTGGGCCATTTGGCCCATCGGGTCTGCTCTGCCATTCAATGAGACCATGACTGATCTGATGTGATAATCCTCGACTCCACTTTCCCACCTTATCTCCATAACCCTCGGTTGCCTTACCGATTATAAGAACACAAGACATGGGGGCGACAAGTGGCGACAAGTCTTGCTACATTATGATTGCGGCTTCAAAGCTGAATTGGGGAAAATCAACATGTGCTTGATGCATCCCAAGCAACAATTATGTGGGCACCATTCTTTATTTCAACCACTGTCAAGTACCATCTGTCTGTTTGGTTTATTGGGCTTCATAGAATTGCTAGCACTAGTTTCTGGTAAGGGATAGCCCAAGATAGATCTTCTTCTAGTGAACAAATGTAAGTGAGATGAATTTGGTTAAATTCACTTACAAATGCATTTAATAATATATATTTTTATGTGCGTGTAATATATCACATATACCCACTCATAGGGGCACACTACAGTTGTTCCCACATCACATAAAGATGAATTAACTATAAAATTATGTTTGTTGCACTTTAAAAATGATCTCATTCTATTACAGATTGTTTAAAGCCTCCTTTTCCACTTTCCTTACAGATAAATGCAAAGTAATTCGCACATTGCTTGCACAGTGCCCGTTTCCTTGGAAACAGTACAGCTGGTGTCATAAAATTAATAACACAGAACACAAAAAAATACAATACTGTGGAAAATAGTACTCTACTATTGTGCTCACTGCCGACAGATTACCATTCTGGCACTGCCATTAAAAAATAGAACATCAGTTCACTCGTTCGTAGAAAGCAGGGTTTTGCAATAAGCTAGCAGCTGAAGTGGACCTGGTACTTTTAGTAATCAGTACTCTCCATGGAAAGTAAGCCCTTCAGGTGTGGCAGTGCCAGACTGAACTGAGCTGCAAAACGTCTCCAGAGTGCGTCAGCTGCAGCAGCATTCTGACTCATGCTGTCATATTATTCGTGCAGCTTCACTGTAAGAGAAGAGAGCTCATAATGGAACAGTTCCAGCATCATTCAACGCCTACTAATATCACACTGAGCCTTTCAACAGAACAAGATGGGCTACAATGGCAGGAATAAATGCCACAGTCTGTGCTCACCTCCAACCATGCTTGGCACTTGGGTGCACAGTATCTTTGGGCTGGATGATGCACTCTTCAAGCAAGGAGGATTATTAAACATGATTTATTATGTACTCTCTCAATATAAAATAACTGCTGGCATGTATCTCTGCACTGACTTTATCAGGCACTTCTTCTATTTTCATGGTGGCACAGTGGTTAGCGCTGCTGCCTCACAGCACCAGAGGCTCAGGTTTGACTCCGGCCTTAGCTGACTGTATGAAGTTTGCACGTTCTTCCTGTGTCAGCGTGCATTTCCTCTGGGTGCTCCGGTTTCCTCACACATTCCAAAGATGTGCATGTCAGGTGGATTGGCAATGGTCAATGTGCAGGATTACGGGGATAGAACATAAGAACTAGGAGCAGGAGTAGGCCATCTGGCCCTTCGAGCCTGCTCTGCCATTCAATGAGATCATGGCTGATCTTTTGCGGACTCAGCTCCACTTCCCCACCCGAACACCACAACCCTTTAGTCTTCAAAAAACAATCTATCTTTATCTTGAAAGGATAGGTTGGGGGAGTGAGCTGAAGTAGAGTGTGCTTTCAGAGTGTTAGCGCAGTCCTGATGGGCCGAATGGCCTTCTTCTGCTCTGTAGGGATTCTATGGATTCATTGAAATTACTTATCCTCCACATTATTCCGCATCAGCAAAGTATTTTCCCTGCTAATGACAGAAAGGTTTATGCTATTGAGAATACAGATTTAATACAGCAATGATCACTGTATGACAGGTTTCTCAATTGCATTTGGAAAATTGCTAAGTTGCTCATAGCATTTTTTTAAAAGTCCATCAAAATAATTATCTTGTAAATGTTTTTATTTATTTTTAGCCCCAAAACAACCTTAATATAATTTCTAATGATGTCAGAAACAAGGAAATATTGTTTCCACCAGCATTCATGCGGATGTAGTTAGAAGAGCTTATGGGCCTGTCTACAGAATGCAATTTAATTTCCATACAGAAAATGACACTGAGTAGTAAAGTTGAACGTGGTGCTTCTAAGGACCCGACTGTAAATGGTATATACGTGTAAAATGTTTGGCGTTAATAGACTGGAAACACCATTGGGGAGGGGAATCCAATTAATTTGAATAAGTCTGCCATTTTCTGGGGTGGGGATGGGGTTCCAGTGACAGATTCAGATTTTAACCTGCTTTCCTCAGCAGGAAGCAAGGACACCCACCCAAAGTCACTGAGGTCCTTGTTAACATATGCTTGTCAGATCATGTTGACATCATCAGTTCCCAACGTCTGACCTACTCCTGTGGCTATAGTTTTTATACGGCAGGCCCAGTTAGATTTCCGGTGGGAAATTCAGTGATAGTAATGTTGTTAAATATCAAGAGCTGATGGTTAAATTCTCTCTCTTGTTGGAGGTGGTTATTGCCTGGCACTTGCACCGTTAAATGTTACGTGAAGCTTCTTAGCCCAAACATGAAGCATGTCCAGCTCTTACGGAATGCAGGCAATGGTTTTTTCAGTATCTGAGGGCATTGCAAATGGTGTTGAACTCAGTGCATTCAGCAGCAAACATTTCTGATCCTACGTTGGTGTAAAAGTTATTGATGAAGGAGCTGAAAATGGTTTGGCCTTGGGCACTACCCTGAGGATATTCTGGAACTGAGATGATTGGCCTCCAACAATCACAACCAATCAAGAACCAAGGCTGTAATGAGGTCAGTAGGAGAATAGGAGCACAACTAGGTCAATTGGCTCAGTCAGCCTGCTCCACAATTTAATTAGATCATGGTTGATTATTTACTTCAATACCACCTTCCCACACTATCCCCAAATCCGGTGATGTCATTCGGATCCAGAAATCTATTAATTTATTTCTTGAACATATTCATTGATGGAGCTTCCAGAGGCTGCTCAGGTAGAGAATTCCAAAGCTTCACCACCCCCTGCGTCACAATCTTAAATGACCTACCCCTTAGTCTGTGACTGTGTCCCCAGGTTCTAGATTCATCACCCAGGGGTAACATCTTAACTACATATACCCTGTCAAGCCCTGGAAGAAATTTGTAAGTTTCAATGAGATCACCTCGCATTTTTCGAAACTCCAGAGAATACAGGACTAGTTCCCGCAATCTTGCCTCATAGGACAATCCTACCATCCCAGGGATTAATCTGGTGCACTCCCTCTATGGCAAGTATATCCTTTCTTGGTTAAGGAGACCAAAATTGTACACAATACCCTGGGTGCAGTCTCACCATGGCTCTCTAGCAATTGCCTCTGCACTCAAAGCCCCTTGCAATGAAGGCCAATATATAATTTGTCACCCTAATTGCTTGTTGCACCTGTATACAAGCTTTCAGTGACTCATAAAAAGGACACCCAGCTCTCTTTGGACATAAACACTTGCAAACCTCTCATCATTTGAGAAATACACAGCCTTTCTGGTTTTTGTATCAAAGTGGATAACTTCACGTTTACTCACAGTATATTCCACCTGCCATGTTCTTATCCGTTCACTTGTCCAAGTCCACTTGAAGCCTCCTTGCATTCTCCTCACAACTCAGATTACCATCTACTTTAATATCATATTTGGAAATATTACATTTGGTCCCCATATCCAAGTCAGTTATACAGATTGTAAACAGCTGTGGGCCCCAGCACTGATCCCTGTGGTACCCCACTAGTAACAGCCTGCCATCCCAAAAATGGCCTGTTTATCCCTACTCTGCTTTGTCTGCCAACCAATTCTCAATTCATACCATTCTCATATATTAATCCCCCCCCCCCGGCCCCATATTACCCCCAATCAAGTGTGAGCAAATTTTGTTTATCAACCTCCTGTGTGCACCCTTATCAAAAGCACGGTAGCACAAGTGGATAGCACTGTGGCTTCACAGCGCCAGGGTCCCAGGTTTGATTCCCGGCTGGGTCACTGTCTGTGCGGAGTCTGCACATTCTCCCCGTGCCTGCGTGGGTTTCCTCGGGTGCTCCGGTTTCCTCCCACAGTCCAAAGACGTGCTGGTTAGGTGGATTGGCCATGATAAATTGCCCTTTGTGACCAAAAAAAAAGGTTAGGAGGGGTTATTGGGTTACGGGGATAGGGTGGAAGTGAGGGCTTAAGTGGGTCGGTGCAGACTCGATGGGCCGAATGCCCTCCTTCTGCACTGTATGTTCTATGTTCTAAAAGCTGAAAATCCAAATGCACCACATATACTGATTCTCCTGTGTCTAATGCTACAAGTAACATCCTCAGAAAACGTACTATGTTTACGTACTACCTCTTTACCTAATTTATTTTGGTTCCTCATTTTCACAAGTTTCCCTGGTATTTTCTGCATCTTCTCCATGAAGACAGACGCAGTGATCGTGTCATTTCTCCGCCATTTCCCCATTCTCCATTATAAATTCTCCTGTCTCTGCCTATAATGGAGCCATATTAGTCCTAGCCAATCTTTTCTTTTTCACGCACCTAAAGATGTTTTTACTGTCCGCCTTTATGTTACTCACTAGCTTGCATTCATGTTATCTTTTCCCTTTCTTTATATGTTTTTTGGCCCTCCTTTGTTGGATTCTAAATTACTCCCAATCCTCAGGCTTATCACTTTTTCTGGCAATCTTATAAACCACTTTCTTTGATCTAATGCAATCTTGTACTTCTCTTGTGAGCCATGCTTGATTCACCTTTCCTGTTGAGTTTTCCTTAGAGAGAAATGTATATTTGTTGTAGACCATATCATACTTCTTTAAAAACTAGCCATTGCCTGTTCACCATCAAATGTTTCAGCATATTTTCCCAATTTACTATCGCCAACTTGCCCCCACACCTTCATAGTTTCCTTTGCGTGGGTTTCTGAATGAACTGCATCACTTTCAAACTTAATGTAAAATTCTATCATATCATGGACACTATTTCCTAAAGGTTCCTTTACAGCAAGGTTATTAATTAACCCTTTCTTATTACTTAATACTAAATTTAAAATAGCTCGATCCCTAATTGGTTCTTCAACATACTGCTCCAGAAACCCATCTTGTACACATCTGAGGAATTCATCCTTCACAGCATTAGTGTTCATTGACTTATATAAAGTCGGCCATCATCACTATACTACCCATGTGACACGCAGGTCTATTTTCCTGATTTATACTGTGCCCACTACTATTTGAGGGCCTATAAACAACTTCTACCAATATTTGCTGTCTGTTGCTCTTTCTTAGCTCCACTCAAACTGATTCTCCATCTTAGAATTATTATCTAAGGTGCTCTCTCACTGATGTACTGATCTCATCCCTTATGAGCAGTTCCCCTCCACTTCCTTTCCCTTTTAGCCTATCCTTCCTAAATGACGAACATCCGTAAATATTTAGTTTCCAGACTCGGCCACCGTGTAACAGCGTAATCGCCATTGAATGATACCCATTTACCTCTATTTGTGCCTTCAAATAATCTACCTTGTCAGGGTTTCTGTATGCATGCCGATAGGGTGCACTTAACTTCGTTTTTTTAACAGTATGCCGTATTCGGATCCTATTTGATGCTTGCCTTCACTTCGTCTGACCTCTGTGGCCCTGGCAAAACCCAAACTAATTACTGATGATTGGGTTAATGCTGATTAAGTTCTGTTTATTAATACTGTTAACAACACCTTCAATCATTTTTCTAATGATTAAGTAAACTGATGGGGCGGTAATTGTCTGGATTGGATTAGTCCTGCTTTTTATGAACAGGACATACCAGGGCAATTTCTCCCACCTCTGGGTATATGCTGGTGTGGTAGCTGTACTGAAACAGCTTGGCTAGGGGCGCAGCCATTTCTGGAGCATAAGTCTTTCATAGAGCCAGGATCTTGTCAAGGTCCACAGCCTTTGCTGTATCTGGTATCTTCAGCCCTTGCTTGATATCACATGGAGGAAATCAATTCAGCTTAAGAGTGGCATTAGTGACACTGGGGATCTCAGGAGGAGGCTGAGATTAATCATTCACTCGGCACTTCCAGCTGAAGACAGTTGCAAATCCTTCAGTCTTGTCTTTTGCACTGACAGGTAGATTCTCGAGGACATGGTCAAGCAGGTTTCCTCTCTTGTTGGTTACCTCATCGCTTGCTGCAGTTTCAGTCTGGTGGATGTGTCCTTCAGGATTTGGTGAGACTGAAGCCCTCTTGTACGTGGGCATTGAAATCCTCCACCCAGAGTACATTCTATGCCCTTGCTATTGTCAGTGCTTCTTCCAAGGGCCGTTAATTATGTATTACAGATTCATCATCTGAGGGAGGGAGTTACTCTATCATCCACAAAGGAACAGTTTGGGAGTCTTACTCTTGGGAAAGGATATGCCAGCCACAGATTTCTAGGTCTATCAGAGAAGCAGTGTTGTTGTAGATTTAGAATTTAGCTCATTTGGGATGACATATTGCAGCTTTATCATATGGCATCCCTCGAGTACTGAATAATTCCAGCTGCTCTGCCTGTAGCTCAAAATGGCCCAGCTGTCAGAACTTGTATTGTGGCCACAGGTTTATAGCAAGCAATTGAATGTGATTGTTATGGCATTAGTCAGGATTCCAGGTCCACCTCAATTCAGGATGTAATGTGCAGATTGGTCTCAAAGGCTAGTTAATTTATTCATTCCTACCAAAGTATACAAGGAGCAGTTGAACATTCAGCAGAATTGTGTGTTGTTACTTATTTTGCCAGTTGACTATACCCACATGGAGACTTAATTATCATCGGCCAATATAATGGCTTATGTCAGCCATAAGTGCTTTCACTCCCTCAGTGAGCATATAGTGTGTTAATGCTCAGAAACAAAGACCTTCCTGACGTTTGACAAATCATCATTGATCAACATGACATTCATTCGTAAACAGTTATGTTTTCCTGGGTCATTTCCTTTGTGTAACCAATTGCGACATTGGCTTTTGAGTTGTGCTCCATGACCCTACTGAAGCATTCTTAAATGACAGCTGTGTAATTGAATAATCAAGCACATCAGTCAACTCAGTCCATCATTATAATTTAAACATTTCCTTCACGCCTTTATTACCAAAAAATTATTTGCGTTGTGCTGCATTCGGCAAAAACTTTGGATTATGAAAACATGACGGAAGATTACTCTGTTCAGTGCTGGAATCACTTTATAGGAGAGATGTGATAGCACTGGAAGGTGCAAAGGAGATTTACCAGGATGTTGCCTGAGCTGGAGAGTTCTAGCTATGAAGAGAGACTGGATAGTGGGGTTGTTTTCCTTCGAGCAGAGGAGACTGAGGGGAGACATGATTGAGATGTGCAAAATTATGAGGGGTATAGATGGAGTAGACAGGAAGAAACATTTCCCCTTGGTGGAGGGATCAACGACCGGGGGCATAGATTTGATAAGGGGCACGAGGTTTAGAGGGGATGTGAGGAATAACATTTTCACCCAGAGGGTGGTGGGAGTCTGGGATTCACTGCCTGAAAGAATGGTGGAGGCAGAGACCCTCATAACATTTAAGAAGTATTTAGATATGCACTTGCAATGCCAAGGCATAAAAGTGCTGGATAATGGGATTAAAATACTTAGGTGGTTGTTTTTGACCAGTGCAGACGTGATAGGCCAAATGGTCCTTCTGTGCTGTCAACTTCTATGACTATGAGGTACATGCTAGAGGTACTGGTTTAAAGGAGCTAAACCAGTCGACCTGTGAGCGACATCCTCACGTTGGCAAGAGAGGTTAGAGGCAAATTTATTGAGCAATATTTTATTTGAGGAAATGTCACATGCCAATATCGGTTTGTGAATTTAGAATTAAAATTTTACGAAAACTAACACACTTATTTATGGTGGTACCTCTCTCCTCTCTCCCCCAATTCACCTCTGACAATAAAGTGAAGGGAGCTCATTGGCTTCTTTCTCACTCAGACCGAGTCCAACCGATCAGTTGCTGCTGCCACTGTTACTTCTCTCCAGTCTCCAAACCTCCTGGGCAAAACTTCCTCTGAAGTTCCGTATGCCCCAGCTCTGAACTCACATCTTTCCCTTCTATCTCTCTTATCTCCCCTCATGCCCTCTCCAAGCTCATCTTCTTCCTGGGACCCCATCACCTCCTGCTTCCTTGACCTTATTCCCAATGTTCTGCTGACCACACAACATCCTTCCTGTTATTGTGCGAGCTGTTATTGATAACAGTTCTCTCCGTTCCAGTTCTGTACGTCTCTCCTTTAAATCACCCCTCTCCTCAGGCAAAACCCTTTATCAACCCCATCCTTGCAAATTACTGCCCCATCTCTGACCTTTCCACTCCAAATTTCTTGAACATGCTATAGACTCCAAACCTTGTGCACATTTTTCTTGGAGCTTTATGTTTGAATCCCTCCAATCATGTTTCCGACACAGTAACTAAATGCCTCTTACCAAGGTCACCAAATGACAGTCTATGTGACTGTCCCGCCTCATCTTTCTTGATCACTCTCCAGCCTTTGACATGGTGGACTAAACCCATTTCCTCCAATGCCCCTCCACTTTTTGTTTCTTTTTAAAATAAATTTAGCGTACTCAATTATTTTTTTTTCCAATTAAGGGGCAATTTAACGAGGCCAATCCACCTACCCTGAACATTTTTGTGTTGTGTGGGTGAGACCCGCACAGACACGGGGAGAATGTGCAAACTCCACACAGACAGTGAACTGGTCCGGGATCGAACCCGGGTCCTCAGCGCCGTGAGGCAGCGGCGCTAACCACTTCGCCACCGTGCTGCCCTTCCCCTCCACTATTAACGAACTGGGTAGGACTGCTTTCACCTGGTTCCATTTGGATCTATTTAAATCATGGCAATGATTTCTCCTCACTCTGTGTCACCTCTGGTGTCCTCCAAGGATCTATCCCTGACCCCCTCCAACATCTCATCTAAATATGGTCTCTGGTGATATCATCTGAAAATACAGTATTAGTTTTTGTATGCTGACAATGCCTCACCACCACCTCTCTCACTCCTTCGCTGTTGCCAAATTCTCAGACTACTTACTCAACATCCAGTTTTGGCTAAGCAGAAATTTCCTTCTTAGATCATCGATCATAGATTCCAATTGAACTTTGGAAAGATCAAGGCCCCTCCACAAGCTCCATTCCCCAACTGGTGACTCCATCCTTCTCCCTGCTAACTGTTTTGAGATTGAATCAGGCCTTTCACAACATTGGTGTCACATTTGATCCATAAATGAAATTTCAACCACATATCCATGCCATTGCGAAGATGCCTATTTTCATCTTCATAATGATGTCCCTGTCTGAACGCATCTGCCGCCGAAACCCGCTCTTCTGCATCCCATGCTTAACCCTCCATGAACTTGAGGTCACCAAAAATGTTGCTGCCCATGTCTTAGTTCACGCACCTCCCCGCCACCTGTTACTCGGGGTCATTGTCTATCAGTACCTCAATTTGAAAATCCTTCTTTGTGCTTTCAAATCTGTCTGTGGCCTTGTTCTTCTCTATCTCTGTGATGTTCTCTCCCACATTACCCTCCAAGATATGTGTTCATCTAATTCTGGTCTCTCGAACATCTCCAATTTCAATCACACCACCATCGATGGCCATGCCTTCAGCTGCTCTTCTGCATCTGAGCCTTAAGCTCTGGATACCCTCCCTTTCACGTTAAGCTATTGCGTAAACCCAACCTTTTAGATCAAGCTTTTAGCTAGCTCCCCTCGGTGGCTCAATGTCAAACTTTAATATATAACACTCATGTGTAACTCCTTGGGATATTTTATTTTGTCAAAGGTGTGATATAAACACATTGATATTATTGCATATAATAATACCACTATCACTATGTAGTCAGGATGAATCATATTTTGTATTAGCCAAAGCAAGTCACAAAGAATAAATCGGTGGGGGGTGGGTACAAAAAATCCTTGAACCCAGTTTCATTTCATTTCACGGTTAAAGAGATTCTTGAAGCACACAGACACACAAATCTGATAAATCAATTGGAATTTTACAATTATGCCCTTCTATCGAATATCATGGAATGTTTTACTCCTAAGGACTCACATAATGCTGACATGGTCTTCTCAAAGCCCTTGTGATTCCAATTGTGATAGCAGAATTGATGCCTAAAGGATTCACATTCTTGGATTAGTTGTGGTATGTAGGGGGCATTTAGTCAGAGTCAAATGGAAAGTTTAGGAGAGGTGGACAGGCTAGAGAGTGGATAAAGAAGTGGTAGATGGAATACAATGTGGAAAAGTGTGAGGTTATACATGTTTGTTGGAAGAATAGAGACATAGGCTACTTTCTAAATGTGGAAAGGTTCGGAAGTCTGAAGCACAAAGGGACTTAGGAGTCCTGGTTCAGGATTCTCTTAAGGTTAATATGCAGGTTCAGTTGGCAGTTAGGAAGGCAAATGCAATGTTAGCATTCATGTCGAGAGGGCTAGGATACAAGAGCATGGATGTACTTCTGAGGCTGTGTAAGGCTCTGGTCAGACCCCATTTGGAATATTGTGAGTGGTTTTGTGCCCCGTATCTAAGGAAGGATGTGCTGGCCTTGAAAGGGGTCCAGAGGAGGTTCACAAGAATGATCCCGAGAATGAAGGGCTTGTCGTACGCGGAGCGGTTGAGGACTCTGGGGCTGTACTCAATGGAGTTGAGGAGGATGAGGGGGGATCTAATTTAACTTGCAGAATACTGAGAAGCCGAGAGAGTGGATGTGGAGAAGATGTTTCCACTTCAGCCAGAGGGTGTGAATCAGCATGAGCAGTTCAGTAAGATGTCAAGTACACCCTGCCACACTGGGGACTGGACTAGACAGGAAAATCCTGGCTTACCTGTCTTGCAGGTTTCAGATCTTAATACTGCAAACATACATCATTTTAATTTAAGAATTCCCTTTTGACTTGAAATAAAAATAAACTTTCCACCTACTTCACTCTTTGCGCTATTAGCTGATATATTAGGCAACAGATTTGTTTCATTGTTGATTGGGCATCTCAAAGCTTTTCACTGGCAAAGTGCTTTATCAAACTGCATTTACGATTGTAATGTTACATAGTCAAAATATATTAAAATGACCAGATAACCAGTCTTAATGGCGTTGGTTGAGAGACAATGTCACTAGGATGTTGGAAGATGCCCTATTCTTCTTCAAATAGGTCCATATCTACTTGCTGGGGCAGACAGGGCCTTTGTTAATTGTCTCATCTGAAAGGCAGTGCATTGGAGGTGCAACACTGGAATGCCAGCCGAAACTTTGGGTTCAGGTCTCTGCAACAGGGCACAAGCCACAATTTTCTGTTTTAGAGGCAGGATTGCTGCCACTGAACCACAGCGGACACCGAACAAGATAAAATTTAAGCTGCTCTGTGACAGCTTTTTTGATGACTCAGTGACGTTGGATCATAGAAATCCTACAGTGCAGAATGAGGCCATGAGGCCAATCAAGACTGCACCAACCCACTGAAAGAGCACTCTACCTAGACCCACTCCCCTGCCCTATCCCAGTAACCCCACCCAACATGCACATCTTTGGACATTAAGGGCCAATTTAGCATAGCCAATCCACCTATCCTACATATCCCTGAGGAAACCCATGAAGACACAGGGAGAACATGCAAACTCCACACAGTCATCCAAGGCCGGAATTGAACCTGGGACCCTGGCACTGTGAGGCAGCAGTGCTAACCACTGTGCCATCGTGTCACCCACAGTCGCTTTGCACACAAAACATCATGTGAGACCCTGTTAAATAATCCAGTTAGTTGAAATTGCTTGACTTCTACAAACCAGATAGTACATATTCCCTTTCAGACTCCATGGGCGGGATTCTCCAAGCCTCCCCGCCGAAACCGCGATCAGCGCGGGGGCGGAGAATGGGCGTCAAACCCGAGATCGGTTCCGACGCCGCTCCCACGATTCTACGGTCCCCTCATGGTACCACCCATCGAGAACTGGGCATGGTGGCTGTGGACTTTGGTGGGGGGCGGGGGATCATTCACGGGGGGTGGGGGGGGGCCTCCAGGATGGCCAGGCTACCGATCGGGGGCCATAGATCTGCGGGTGCGCGTCATCTGGGGGGGGGCTTATGTTTTTGGTGCCGGTCCGTGGTGTGGGCCGGCCATGTCGCGTGGGGCGGCTGCCGCAGGCCGCCGCCGTGCATGTGCGCAGACCCCCGACCCCCGTGCACGTGCGCAGGGCCCCGTATCGGCAGCCGGAGCTGCGAGGAGCACTCCGGAGCCCTGCTTGCCCCCTGCAAATCGGAGAATCACCCTGGACTCTCTCCAGGTAAGTCCCGAGTGATTCGCCCGCATCTTTCCGCGAGGCCCATTATTAGAGAATCCCGCCCATGTGCCTTTGAAACTGGTTCATTTAAAGTTGCACATGCTGTTTATCATGCAATTTCGAATTACCAACCACTCTTATCATTTTTAAAGAATGTATCATATATTTTTGAATTTGTCATAAAAGTAACACTGTGGTCAACTATAAAGCATGTAAAACTAAATACATTGTATAAATGCAAGTTATTGTTGATCAGAAGTTAAAGTGGAAAAACACTAAATCTATCGGGCAGTATTCTTCGTTTCTGAGACTACGTGTTGACGGCGATGCTGAATTTGTGGACTTTCACGACAGCAAAACTGGCGCCAAACATGGATTGATTCAGCAACTGTGGAGGGGCTAGCACCGACGCTACATAGAACACAATCGATTCCAATGAAAAATGGTGTGGGATTCGCCGGGTTCAATTGACACTCAGGAGGCTGACAAGCTTCAGCCGCAAATACACATTACACTCCCCACACACACACACTGGGCAGCACGGTAGCATTGTGCACAATTGCTTCACAGCTCCAGGGTCCCAGGTTCGATTCCGACTTGGGTCACTGTCTGTGCAGAGTCTGCACATCCTCCCTGTGGGTTTCCTCCGGGTGCTCCGGTTTCCTCCCACAGTCCAAAAGATGTGCAGGTTAGGTGGATTGGCCATGATAAATTGCCCTTAGTGTCCAAAATTGCCCTTAGTGTTGGGTGGGGCTACTGTGTTATGGGGATAGGGTGGAGGTGTTGACCTTGGGTAGGGTGCTCTTTCCAAGAGCTGGTGCAGACTCAATGGGCCGAATGGCCTCCTTCTGCACTGTAAATTCTATGATCATCCCAGCCAACAAGGTGGCACTGGTTGTGCTGCAGCATGCCCATATGGGTCGGCTGGGGCCAGAGGGCACATAGGGGGGTGGCCTAGGAGGACACCAATATGACCCGTGGCCCGATGTTCACTGTGGGCTGTCAGCAGCGTGCGCAGCTGCATGGCTGCCTTTCTGGATGCGGCAATCGTGTTCTCTGTCCGTCCACCCCGACCCCACCTCCTGGCCACTCTCGGCCCTGACAGAAATCCCCCAGCCAACGGCATAACTGTCAGAAAACTATGGCGATGTTGGACACTTTTTCCGTACCCCCCCCCCCCCCCCTCTCTCTCTCTCTCCCTCAGCAACCAAGTCGCAGGTTTCATGATTTTTAAAAATACAAGTGAACCTCACCATCGGGAACTTAGCCCATCTGAGACGGAGTATCGCGGAGGCCCCGAAGAATACTGACTAATGATATGCAAACGGTGATTACAGTATGTGCGTTCCGGGTCGCATTGACCCTGCTGTTGAGGTGACGGAGTATAGCGATTTGGCGTCAAATCAGTGCCCACCGTGATTTTAGCGTCAGAACCTATTCTCCACCCAATTGCGTTTCGCAATTTCGGCGTCAGCCAACGGAGAATCCCGCCCATAGTCTTTCACTTTTCCTGAGCATTGTCTTACCTATTAGGTCACTCCCCTCTATCGATCCAATGGAGTAGTTGGCGGGGCTAATAGGAGGCGTGGTGTTAACGCTGGCATAGCCTGCAGATGAACTGACCTCTGACTGGTCATACAGATGACTTGGCCTGTATACCTCCTGCGACGAGATCAGTGAAGTGCGTTGCTTAGGCTGAAACAAAAGAAAGTTAAAACTGTAATAGAAAGTCTTGAAACACTTTTCATTGCATCTCTCTTTTTTTTTTGTTAATCTGTGGACAAATTGAATTGCGAGAGCCTTCAACCAGTACTTTGCAGGTCTATTACCCTTTGTACATTTTTTTTGAATGGAGCTCACAGCCGTTATTATTTAGCACAGATCCCTCGAGGTCTGGTGGTGGGTGGGGTACTTCTGATTTCTGTCCTTGATTGCCTTCCAGCTGCACAATAGTGACCTCTACATGGTGTCTGGCTATGCTGATGTTGTGAGATCAGGAACTAACTGAGTATGGACGTAATAAACTTGTGTCTCTACTACCTGTTGTTACTGTATGTTGCACTTTCACCTCTGCTTTCTGTAATATTTTATAAAGCACCTTGTATTATTATAATTTGGGCTCACCAGCATGGAAACCAGCCTCCAGAAAATTCAACTTTTGAAGTTCATAGAACTTACATACAAGTTCTCCCACCATTTCTCCGACATGGATGATAAAAGAATTCCCATGCAGAATCTTCAATGGAAAATGTTGCAGGCCAAATGACATCATTAGTGCAAACAATATCAGGACATCCGAAAAAAAAGAATCTTTCAAACCTCTGCCGTTCTGTGGACTCTTCGGTCATGAGAGGACCTGCAGAAGATGGTGAAGTCCCTTTGAATAACGAGGAGGTGACCACCACCATTAATGCAACAACTACTTTGGCATAAATATGTAATGAGCGCAGATTGAATGAATTGTTTCCATTACTTAATCTAAATACAGCTCCGCAACAGGGGAAATCACATCCAAACCAGATGAATACTATAACCAATGATTCACCAACAATTTCTCAGTTTTAAAACAGCGTAATCATTGCAGATACATAAATGTTGCTGCAATATTGAAATATGATGGTGGCAACAGAACTAACTGACATGCTCACCATAAATGTCTGAATTGCAATGCTTGCAATTAACCATCAAAGCAAATAACAAAGAATAAATCAGAGGGGGAGGCAAAAAAAATCCTTGAATCCAGTTCGAGCAGTACTGAAGCACAATTCCCTTTGGCTGGACTATTATATAACATTTAACAATCTACAAAAGACTTGAAGCCTCAGAGATGGTGTTTGCAAAATTGGTTCATTCAAAGGGAAGCATAGAAGAAAATAATGAATGCTATACATTCTCTTTCGCTTTTCATTATGGCTGGACAAATCATAGATCATAGAATTTACAGTGCAGAAGGAGGCCATTCGGCCCATCGAGTCCGCACCGGCTCTTGGAAAGAGCACCCCACCCAAGGTCCATACCTCCACCCTATCCCCATAACCCAGTAACCCCACCCAACACTAAGGCCAATTTTGGACATTAAGGGCAATTTATCATGGCCAATCCACCTAACACGCACATCTTTGGACTGTGGGAGGAAACCGGAGCACCCGGAGGAAACCCACGCACACACGGGGAGGATGTGCAGACTCCGCACAGACAGTGACCCAAGCCGGAATCGAACCTGGGACCCTGGAGCTGTGAAGCAATTGTGCTATCCACAATGCTACCGTGCTGCCCGTTTCTTCCAAAGAATTGTGAGACATGCACATTGCAATTATAACTCTTGCTGTAAACCGCCTGTAATTTCCAACAGGGATTACGAAACAATGGATAACTTTTACGGTGTGAACATATGGCCATTAAAATTAACTAGCTGGACTAGAACCAAGCCATTGCGAGTGAGATCTGTCACTGACTAAAAGTCCTCCATAAGCCATCACCTGTTGCTAAGCAAACAATGCCTTTAAGGATGCCTCTTTAAATTTGACATGTCTTATTACACATGTGAGGAATCAGTGGATGTAAACGACAATCAGGGTAGATTTTGTGGAGTGTAGTTTATAAACTGCATTAGGGCTTTGCAAATGAAGAAGTCATGATGACAACAATGTGACTGGGTTATTTATTTTGTGTTAACCATCCCAGTTTCTTTGCACTTTTATTTATTTACTTACATAATGTACATATAGGCTCACTTGTTTCAGTTAACATTTTTAAATTTTGCTTCCAGGCATTTTCTTTTTTAAAAAAAATATTTTTATTCTCCTCCTTTTTCACATTTTCTCCCACATTTACACCCATCAACAATAAACAATAATCAGCAAGATATGTCAATCCCCACAATAACAACGATCCCATCCGCCCACCAACCCCCAAACATCAGCCCGCATGTTTACATAAACAAATACCAAAAAGGAATCAGGGATTACCCACAGTCACCCTTAATCTACACAGCCCCCCCCCCCCCCCCCCCACGCCCCCCCCCCCCACCCCCAACTAATGTTCGATGTTATCCAGTCCTTGAAAGTGCATAATAAATAGTGCCCATGATTGTAGAACCCCTCCAAGCTTCCCCTCAGTTCGAACTTAACCTTCTCAAGGGTCAAGTATTCCAACAGGTCCCCCCGCCACGCCAGGGCACTGGGTGGAGAGGCTGCTCTCCATCCCAGCAGGATCCGCCTTCGGGCGATCAACGAGGCGAAGGCTATGATATCTGCTCCCGTTTCCAACCCTGGCTTGTCCGACACCCCGAATATGGCCTCCTGGGGACCCGGGTCCAGTTTCACACGCACCACCTTGGAAATTACCCGAAATACCTCCTTCCAGTACTCCCCTAGCTTTGGACAGGACCAAAACATATGAACATGATTCGCAGGCCCCCCCTCTCAACGCTCACACACATCCTCTACTCCTTCAAAAATCGGCTCATCCTCGTCCTCGTGAGGTGCGCTCTATATACCACCTTCAGCTGTATCAGCCCCAACCTCGCACATGAGGTGGAGGCATTCACTCTCCGGAGCACCTCACACCAGACCCCCTCCTCTATAACCTCTCCCAGCTCGTCCTCCCACTTTGCTTTGATCCCTTCCAGTGGCGCCTTATCCTCTTCCAGAATAGCTCCGTACACCGCTGACACTGCCCCCTTCTCCAGTCCCCTTGTCGTCAACACCTCCTCCAGCAATGTGGAGGCCGGTTCCTCTGGGAAGCTCTGTATCTCCTTCCTGGCAAAATCCCGAACCTGCATGTACCTAAACCCTTCTCCCTGCTCTAGCCCATACTTCGCTTCCAGCTCACTCAATCCTGCAAACCGACCCCGAAGAAACAAATCTTTTAGCGTCTTAATCCCCTTCTCTTCCCATTTCCGAAAACTACCATCCCACCTCCTTGGCTCAAATCTGTGGTTCCCCCGAATCGGCATTTCCCTTGACCCTAAACCCAACCCGAAGTGTTGGCGAAACTGCCTCCAGATTTTCAATGAAGCTATTATTACCGGACTCCCTGAATATTTCCACGGAGCTATCGGCAGTGGCGCTGTTGCAAGTGCCTTCAATATGGCCTCCCCCCTGCACAAACTCTCCTCCATTCTGACCCACTGAGAATCAACCCCTCTGACCCAGCTCCGCACTTTCTCCACATTCGCTGCCCAGTAGTAGTACAACAAGTTCGGGAGACCCAGACCCCCTGCCTGCCTTCCCCTCTGTAGCAGCACCTTTCTCACTCTGACCACCTTCCCTCCCCATATGAATGAGGTAATCCTTCCCTCAATCTCCCTGAAAAAAGTCTTTGGCAGGAAAATCGGTAGGCATTGAAAAACAAACAGGAATCGCGGAAACACATTCATTTTAACCGCCTGTACCCGACCCGCCAGTGACAGAGGAAGGGCATCCCACCTTGCCAGATTGGGTTTCACGCTCCCCACCAAACTAGTGATGGTGTACCTGCGAAGCCTCCCCCACTCCCGGGCAACCCGCACCCCCAGATACCTAAAATGAGTCCCTGCGCTACGGAATGGCAGCCCCCCCACCCCTGCCCCCAACCCCGGCCGAGAGACCACAAAGTACTCACTCTTGTCCAGGTTCAACTTGTACCCCGAGAAAGACCCACATACCCGCAGTAGCTCCAATATTCCTCCTATCGACGCACTCGGCTCCGACACAGACAGCAGCAAGTCGTCGGCATATAAGGACACCCTATGCTCTACCCCCCCCCGCACTATTCCTTTCCATGCTCCCGAACTTCTCAATGCGATGGCCAACGGCTCAATCACAAGTGCAAACAGCAGGGGGAACATAGGACATCCCTGTCTAGTCCCACGGTGGAGAGAGAAATATCTCGAACTGATATTATTTGTGCGGACACTCGCCTTCGGTTCCTTATATAATAGCTTTACCCAGTTCACAAACCTTGGTCCAATCCCAAAACGCTCCAGCACTGCCATCAGGTACCCCCATTCTACCCGATTAAACGCCTTCTCGGCGTCCAATGCCACAACTACCTCTGTTTCTTTTCTTTCCGCCGGTGCCATAACAACGTTCAAAACCCTCCTAATGTTCGAAAATAGCTGCCTCCCTTTCACAAACCCCGTCTGATCCTCCCCTATCACCTTCAGGAGGCACTCCTCCAGCCTACCCGCCAGTACCTTCGCCAACACTTTTACATCCACATTCAGAAGTGATGTGGGCCGATACGACCCACACTCCGTCGGATCCTTATCTTTTTTTAGTAACAGGGAAATCGATGCCTGCCCCAAGGTTTGCGGCAACACCCCCTTCCCTATCGCCTCCTCAAACATCCTCACCATCAGGGGTGCCAACCTATCCTTAAATTTTTTATAATATTCCACCGGAAACCCATCCGGCCCTGTCACCTTCCCCGACTGCATCCTCCCAATCGCATCCTTTATCTCCTGCTCCACTATTGCTCCTTCTAATGTAGCCCTGTCCCCCTCCCCTAGCCTAGGGTACACCAACCCATCGAGAAATTCCTGCATCTCACGGTCTCCTCCGAGTGGCTCTGACTTGTACAACCTCTCATAAAACTCCTCAAAAACCTTGTTAATCAGCACTGGAGCCACCACCAACTTCCCTGCCCTATCCTTCACCTGAAGAATTTCCCTTGCCGCTGCCTCCCTCCGGAGCTGACCTGCTAACATACTGCACCCCTTGCTCGTCTCAGTTGGTGCACCGCCTTCCTGGTGGACAGTCGGTCGAAGCTTGCCTGTAGTTCCTTCCTCTTTTCCAGCTTTGCCGGGACCCCATCCTCTGCATACCTCCTGTCTACCTCCAACATTTCATCTATTACCCTCTGCCGCTCCAACCTCTCCTCCTTATCCACCCTAGCCTTAAACAAAATTACCTCACCTCTCACCACCACCTTTAGAGACTCCCAGACGACTGCCTTCGACACCTCACCCTTACAATTGAAACCTACATATTCCTTAATTACCTTTTCAATTTTCTCACAGAATACTTGGTTCCCCAAAAGCCCCACATCCAGTTTCCACCCCGGTCTCTGCGCTGCCCCCTTCTCTAGCACCATATCCACCCAATGTGGAGCGTGATCTGACACTGCAATTGCAGAGTATTCCGACCCCTTGACTCCAGCCAGCAAAGCCTTCCCCACTCCAAAAAAGTCGATCCGCGAGTATACCTTATGGACCGCTGAGAAAAACGAATACTCCCGTTCCCTTGGGTGCAGGAACCTCCAAGGGTCCACCCCTCCCATTTCCACCATTAGCCCAGCCAGCGCCTTCGCCCCCCCCTGATGGGACCAGCGAGCGCGGCCGTGATCTGTCCAACCTTGGCTCCTGCACCAGGTTCCAGTCCCCCCCCCACAATCAGCTCATGCGTGTCTAAGTTGGGAATAGCCCCAACCACCTTCCTCGCGAATCCCACATCGTCCCAATTGGGACCGTATACACTTAACAGCGCCACTAATCTCCCCTCCAATGCCCCTGTCACAATCACATATCTACCCCCCTGATCTGCCACCACCTTCTCCATCTGGAAGCGTACCCTTTTGCTGACCAGCACCGCTACCCCTTGAGCCCTTCCATCAAATCCGGAGTGAAACACTTGGCTAACCCAGCCCTTTTTAAGTCTCACCTGGTCCTTCACCCTCAAGTGAGTCTCCTGCAGCATTGCTACATCGGCTTTCAAACTTTTAAGATGTGCAAGCACCCTTGACCTCTTGACCGGACCTCCTAGCCCTCTCACGTTCCACGTGATTATCCTTACTGGGGGTCTCTCACCCCCCCCACCTTTTTTATCCACCATCACCATACCACCGGGCCCTGCCCCATAAGCCTGACCCGCCCCTATCCATTGTTAACATCGAAACCCTTCCCCCCCTCCCAAGAACCCCCCCTACAAAAACATCCCCCAACATCCCTCCCTCCACCCCCTCTTGCTCGCCTCGTAGGCCCATTGAAGCCTGCTACCCAGGCTCCAACGTCCGCAGTCCTCCTCTCACCTCACCCCCGTTCACTAACTGACTCTAGTTAGCTAGCGCGGGTGGCTCCCCCCAGCCAATACCTCTTGCCCCCTTCCGCGCAGTCCCAGAGAAAGAAACACCAAAACAAACCCAACAATCCAACCCCTACAATTCACTAACATAACATTTAACCGTCGCAACACAGAACGCCATTAACTTGAACTCTGTAACAATGCAAAGAGAAGTAAATTTCAAATTTAAGTAAATACAAATCAGTAAAAAGAAAGTTGTAACATTTGTACATTTGTACATTTTCCAGCCGCTCAAACACAGTCCACAGTCTTTCTTCCAGTTCCGCTCTTCACGTCTGTCCCAAGCCTTCTGCCCTCACGAATGCCTCAGCCGCCTCAAAATAAAAGTCTTTGGCTTTATATGTTACTCTCAACTTCGCCAGGTACACCACACCAAATCGCACCCCCTTCTTGTACAAAGCCGTCTTCACTCGCCCAAATGCCGCTCGTCTTTTTGCCAACTCCACCGTCCAGTCCTGGTAGATCCGAACCGCAGTACCATCCCACAGCACCTCACGCTCCTGCTTCGCCCAGCTTAATACTTTCTCCTTCTTGCAAAATTTATGGAAGCAGATAATTACTGCCCTTGGCGGCTCGTTCACTTTGGGCTTCGGCCTTAATGACCGATGAGCTCGGTCTAGCTCATACAGGGTGGGGTTCTCACCCTCCCCCATCAGCTCCGCCAACTTCTTAGCAAAGTATTGCGTTGGCCTTGGGCCCTCTGTCCCTTCGGGCAAGCCCACAGTTCTCAAATTGTGCCGCCTTGAGCGGTTTTCCAAGTCTTCTAGCTTTGCTCGGAGCCCTCTGTTAATCTCCACCACCCTCCGCAGCTCATCTCCCATCGAGGTGACCTGGTCGCTGTGTCGTGTCACGGCCTCCTCCACCTCCTTCACCTTCTCGCCCTGCTCTCTCACCTCGGCCAATGCCTTTGCCACCTCCACCCTGATCGGGCCGATTGCCTCCTCCAACAATGACCTCACCACGACCACCATCTCTTTCCTCAGGATCTCCATGTGCCTCACCAAACGTTTTTCCAGCTCCACCACCATCACCTCGGTCATCTTCTCCACCGTAAGTAGTGCGGTCCCGCCTTGCAGTTCGGCTTCCGCCATCCTGTCAACACTTTTGCTTTTGCTCGTCTTCTCCTTCGGCGGCGAACCCGCGTTTCCTCCTTTCTTTGACGCTGCTTTTCGCATCTTTTAGCAGCTTACTGTTTTTTATCTTCTTTCCTTTCTCCTCTCTCCCCCTTCACTCTCCTGCCCTTCATCAATCTGACATTCTTCTTTTTTGAGAGAAAAAAACTTTTACCAAACTTCCATGAATCTTCTTTCTTTCTCCTCGACATTCACTTGGGACCAGGCTTCAAACCTTCTTCTTCCTAGGTGGGAGCCATCCGACGTGGAGCAGTCTCCCTACATGGCGCTCGGGCCTGCTGCCTCGACCTCCCTTCCAGGCATTTTCAATGGGAGTTTCTTGGATTTGCATACTCCAAAACCACGGCCAGACACAGTATGTGACATCCCATGGGGACTGTCATGTCAGATTAAGGCTGGATCCATTCAATCCATTCTATAACATCCGACAGAAAGTTGTATAGAACATGATTCTTTTTTTGAAATGGGAAGTTACACATTGAAAGATAATATAAATGAACGAAGAAAATGTTTTCCAAGATTAAAAATTGATTTTGACTGTATTTTGTGTGTGATATGATTGATACTTGTAAACACAAATAAGGTCCCAAGTTGGTGGAGGCACAAGCCACTGAGCTTTAAACATATACTTTGTATAAATGCCCAGCTCTTCCTGAATTTAATGAAATTTGATCTTAAGTTGTTACTTATATAGACAATTTCATCTATGCATTCCTAGATCTACAAAACTGCTGTTCAAATCCTGAGGTAAAAGGTAAAGTCGCCATAGTCCCAGTGACCACAGGCTGCTTTATTCTGTGCGAGGGAAAGCTGACTGGTGGTGATTGAACCTGAGGATCACCACACCTCAGGCGAGGGGCAAGCTTGAGAAAGCGAGGCCGTCATAATGGCATACCCTACTAATCAATGGGAGTTTGCATTAATGAACTTGAAATAGCTGAACTTCTCGTGATTGTTAAAGTTGCTTGGTTACATTCACACTCAGAGTGAAGGGAACAATAAGAAAGGGAACAAATAGAAACAAGTAAATAGAAACACATAGGCCAGGATTTTCTGTTGCTTGGGCAGGCACACGTGAGAGTGCACGCAGATAATCAAGCAGGCAATTTAGCACATTAAGGGGGCAATTTAATGCAAACTTACATGGCCCATGTGCCGATTGTCCCGGCCGCCTTTAGGCTTTAGGTGCACCTTGATCCAGGGCAGGATGAAATGTCAAGGCTGAAATAACATTTTAAAAGCTCTCTGGGGACTGAGGTTTGTGTTTTATTGTGCTGCCTAGGCACACTTTGTATAGGTTTTCCTTCACCCACTGAGACAGCTCTGCCGCGCTGACCACCGGGAGGGCACATTGGAAGTGCCAGCCCGCACCCTCTTTTTTTATTGGTGCCTGCCCTTTCCCAGCGCGTGCTTCACACTGGCTGAACATTAATTGGCCAGCCAGCGTGAAATTGTGTTCCAGGGCCAACCGTGGTCGGAAGCGCAATACGCGTCCATTTCAAGGCCTGCCAAGTGCAGGTGCTCCGACGGGTGAAACAGTCAAGCCATAGAAAAGGGGGTGGCAAGTGATAATGAGGCAAGAAGTTAAAATACCATGTACCTAAAATTTCTTTCTGCACGTGCCAAGTATTCATTGTTTTTATATTTGATCTGTATAGAAAGTGTGATCTGTGGATAAATGGGAAACAGCAGTAGAAGCAGCAATAGGATGGCGGAAAGAATAATAATGAGGGGAACTGATCATGATTTGACCACTGTGGCAGGACATCAATGTTGCATGTTGCAAACATTGAACTCTTAAAGATTTGAGGAAAAGAATAATGGGTTGGATTGAGTGCTCCCCTGCTAGTGGTTGAAGGTGGGGGGGGGGGGCTTGCGTGGGTTACAGAGCTGCTGAGCATTCAATCGGCTGGCAGCTGTCTTAAGGCGGACCTTCATACTGAGAAAGGGGTGGAAGCCCTGCCTTAAATAAATTCAAGCTGCTCCTGATGTTAAATTGCCTTTAAGAGCTGAAAGGACCATAGGCATCCCCCCCCTCCCCTCATCACCCCTGGCTACCCTGGATATTTTAGCCAAAGAATGGAAGCCATGGAAAATCCAGACCATATTAAGAATATGAATATTTTCATACTCAAGTATGGTACAACTTGTCAGGACTATTAGTAAAAAAGATCTCTCCTCGTCTACCTTACCGGACTCCCCATTTTCCCAATTCCCTTGGGATCCAAAAACCAGTCTAGATTCCCCAGCCAAGGGAAATATGTACTCGGTGCGATCTAGCCTGTCAGGCCCTTACGGGTTTTGGATACTTCAATTTCAATTATACCATGTCTCATCCATCCAACTAACCACATTTTCAAAAAACAAGATACCCCCTTCATAAAGCCAGATTGACTCTGTTTAACAGGATGAAGATTTTCTCGGTGCCCTGCACCCACTAATAATAGAATCCAATATTTTGCCTAAGACTGATGCAAAGCTAATTGGACTACAGTTTTATGGTTTCTCTCTTCCTTTTTTAAATAGCAGGGTTATATTTGCTACCTTTCAATCCTTGGGATCTGTTCCAAAATTTCTGGAAGATCAAAAGTCCATCCACCACCTCTGCATCTCCCTCTTTTGAAATCCAGGTTGTAGCACCATCAATACGAAGCGAGGCAGGTTGAGGTAATGTCAATTGAAGGCTTTATTAAGCAGAACTTTATCCCCAGCAGCGTGGTTACAGAATGCAGCTGCTGAGGGAAATGGAGGGAAAAACTGGGTTCTTATACCGGCATTTCTGGGTGGAGTCCAGTAGGTGGCAGATCCTATCAGGACCTGGCATCCCTCCACCAATAGCCTGTCGACACGTGATGTACCGTATTACCCCTAATACATACCACCACACAGGTAAACACAAAAATGTATTGTTGCTGGCTAACAAGATATTTGTTTAATAAAATTAAAGCACATTGGAGAGGCATGAGTATGTTTCCTTCTTTCTTGTCCAAAAACCCTGTCTGATCTCGCCGGTTCCTTTGACACAACTAACCACTCCTGCCTCCTCAACAGTCCTTCCTCATAGTTTAACTCTTACCTCTGCTCTGAAATGATTCAATGGAGGAGTTGGTTGCTGCCTATTTGCTCCGGTGTACCTCAGTGACACAGCCTGGAACCCACTGGTGGTGATTCATTCATTCATCGACTGAAGTTTCTGTCCCTATCCAGTCCCCCCGTCTCGCTTCCTCCTTCTCTGTTTTAAAATAACTCCTCCTTAATCATGCATGCACATCCCAAACTGTTCATTCCTTTCTTTTTTCCCATTTTCAGTGTTCATTCTTTCATTTTCATGGTGCATCGGACATTTTCCTACATATGAGAAATGGTATTTAACTGTAAGCCACTGTCATACGCAACAGTTATTGAGTACTGCAAGTGGGCAACCCATTAGCAGCCATCCAACTCCTCATGTCAAAAGCAAGGCAATCAAATCAATAAAATGATCACTCCAGAAGACTTAGAATTTAAAACAAATGAAGAGAATCTTGCCAAAATCAGCTACTTCAAGTAGTACCCATATGTGTGCACAGGTATAATGGCACTCTGCGGAGTTCACAATATATTGCCTCCTAGATCATAAAGCTTTGTGAAAAAGCAGCGTAGATCAAATTATTCAAATTCGAGTTATGCTGACAATATAGCCAGCTAGGTAGTTCTCTTAGTTAGGCAGCACTAAATGCAAATTCCACACAAAGGTTTCTTCTTTTTAAGTGGTTAAATTTAATACACTATGCATGTGACAGTCTGCAGACTTCACACATTCAACTCTTTCAATACTAAATGTTGTCATCTTTGGACCATGAAGGCTTGTCATCTGAGGCTGACAGATTTGGAAAATGAAATGTTCCCACATTCTGCCTAACTATTATTCTTGTAGCAAAGTCTTTGCTCAATAATATTTAGGCACAGTGCAGAATTTCATCCACAATTATTTCAGTTGAATTTCAGTGTCAACAACATGCGTCTCACTGATGGCAGAGCTCTGGTTATCATTCCTTATCTCTTACTGGCACTCTCTATATGAAAATATTAATCCTAATTAGTGCTAAACCTGGAAATGTTTTTTTTTTCTGTGAGCTTAGATTAATTTGGATTTAAGACCATTAAAATTGCTGGAAAGACAACTGGTCAGATAAGATTCAAACCCGACTTCCGGTGGCGGCTATGAGGGAGTAGGTCGCACATTTGGTGGCTCCCGTTTCGGTCGGACTTTTGGACCTTCTCCCCTGACTTTTTTTTGCGCTTTTGAGCGCGGAACTGGAAAGCAATAGTACTCAGGCACAGGGCCCATACAGAATTGTATGGACCTAAGAAGCCGGAGGGACCATAAACAGCAGAAGAAGTGGTCGAGTAAGGTTGTGAGAGAGACCAGCATGGCTGGTGTTCAGAGCAAGGAGCCAACAGCCCAGCCCACAATAGAGCAGCTGCTGCAGGCTATGCAGGAGGGCTTTTTGGCTCTGAAGCGTGACAACTTGGAACCGCTTCAGAAGTCGATTGATCAGATGGGAAAAAGGCTGGACGATCAGGCTGAGAAGCTCCAGCAGTTGGAGAAGTCAGTGGAGGAGCAGGCTGACTTTCAAACGGTGACGGATGTGGAGATTCGGAGGCTGAGAGACCAGCAAAAAGTGCTTCTGGAAAGGCTGGAGGACCTGGACAACAGATCTCGCTGGCAGAACGTGAGAATCGTGGGCCTCCCGGAGGGGACAGAGGGGCTAGGCGCTGTCTCATTTGTGGAGGGTATGTTTCAGAAGTTGCTGGGGAACGAGGTGTTCCCGTGCCCGCCGGTGGTGGATGGGGCACACAGAGTGCAGGTGAGGCAGCCGCGACAAGGGGGTCCCCCACGAGCGATGGTGGTACGCTTTCACAGGTACCTGGACAAGGAATGGGTGCTGCAATGGGCAAAGAGCACACAAAGCTGTATTTGGGACAATACCACCCTGCGTGTGTACCAAGATTTGAGTGCGGAGGTGGCCAGGAGGAGGGGAGGCTACAGGCAGGTGAAGGAGATACTGTATAAAAACAAGGTGAAATTCGGGCTGCTTTTTGCGGCGCGACTGTGGGTTACGTATAAGGGTCAGCACCACTATTTTGAGGAACCCGAAGAGGCGATGGACTTTGTTAAGAAGCAATGGCTGGCCCTGAGCTGAGGACGTTTGGACTCATGTTAGAGCTTTTAAGTATATGTGGTGTCACTCCCGTTTTGGGATGTATCTTTTATTTTGATTATTTTTGCGTGCTTTTTGCGTAGTTTACCTGAATGTTTCCTGTTTGAGCTCTTTGCTTAGTTGGAGTTTGGCTGGGGGAAATTAATAAAGAAAATAGTTAAAAGGGTTGGGTTAAAATGGATGCTTCAGAGGAACTTTGTGCTATCTTTTTCTGTGTCTGTATGGGAAGGACTGAAGGGTGCCTGTTATTTCTTATCTCTTTTTTTTCTTGTTTAACTTGAATTGTGCTATTGTGGCCGAAGGGGAGGCAGGACAGGGTAGTTTCTAGGGGAGAGGTGGGAGAGGGTAGAGTTTCAGATGTCTACAAGGAACTAAAGGGAGCTGAGGATACGCAGATAGAGGACCTGAAGCTTAAGTGGGAGGAGGAGTTCGGAGGGGTGGGGGGAGCTGGAGGACGGTCTTTGGGCAGAAGCCCTGAGCAGAGTAAACACGACCGCAACATGCGCCAGGCTCAGCCTGATCCAGTTTAAGGTCGTGCACCGGGCCCACATGACGGTGGCCCGGATGAGAAGATTCTTCGGGCTGGAGGACAAGTGTGCTAGATGCGCCGGAGGGCCGGCTAACCATGTACGCATGTTCTGGTCATGCCCTAAACTCAGGGGGTATTGGCAGGGATTCGCAGATGTCATGTCCCGGGTATTGAAAACTGGGGTGGTAATGAGCCCGGAGCAAGGGTAGAGTAGAATAGGGGGATATTGAGGCAGGTCCGTGCGTGAACAGAGCCGTGGTTTGCACTATGTTTAATTTGTAATTTGTGTCTTAACTTTTTTTTTTGTACTGTACAATGTCACTTTTTTTATATGCCTAAAATACCTCAATAAAATTGTTTGTTAAAAAAAAAGATAAGATTCAAACCCACGGGATTCATTGAGGCAAGCACATTGCAACCAAGCAGAAGGGTTACCCATAACACTGGAGAAAATGCGTATACATATATATATATAATATATCCAGCTGTTGCATGTGATGAGGCAAACAAGCTGCTTCCCAGCACATTGCAAGTTGTCATTGGAGGGCTGCTCTGTATCATCTACAAGGCAACACCTGAGGGTGGTTTAGTGATGACTCCCTATTTAATTCCTTATCCTCCCAATGGAGTCACAAATGGTTTTTACTTCTCAGAGCAGCAGCAGCAAAACTGAGGGCAGGAACTAACTAAGGTTTGGGATTCAACTTCTTGTTTGAGGACTCCATCACACCAAGCATATTTGGCATAGGCATTAAATTTTGCTGAGCCAATTTCTCTTGTCACTTTAGGTACTTACAACATTTATGCTGCACTGATAAGTGATGTTTGAGTCCTCTCATGCGACAGAGGACACAACCAGCATTTATCAATATGACAGAAAGGTTGCCAATACATACAGCGACACGAGAAATTATCAAACCAAAATATACCGCATATGCCAAGTATCAAGGAATAGCACAGAATGTTGAAACCAACAAATGGATGGGAGCATTACCAAGAATATCTTGAATCAGGCAAGAACACTGCGGTGTTCTGTCACTGAAGCATTGGTCACTTTGTCTTTTCAACATCAAAGATTGGGGGAAGGGGGTTGACTGTTTTGCAGCTTGCATGACAGTACAAAGATCAGCAAGGTTTTGCATTGAAATTACTCAACCATACATCATCGAGACCTACGTAGGAACAGTGCTGCAAGGGTCTACTCTCCCTTGCCAGGGATGCTGGTGTAATATCCCGCACAGGACTTACAGGGTGGGAATGATTATCTTACCCGTGGTTCTCGGAGAGTACAAACTCTCCTGCTGAGGGGCGGGGGAACTCAATTTAGCATTGTATAAAAGGTCGACCAGTAAGGCCCTGAGCAGAAAGAGATCCAGTGGGGATTATATACCATAATTGTAAATAAATCAAAAGTTCTTTATTTTTCCCGGGGTGTACTCCCCGTGTCCTTATAAAAGCTGGAATAGTCCGAAGAAAGTGATGGGGGAAGAGTGTCAAAAAATAAGCATAATATAACTTACAAATGCATATTATATGCAAGACATTCAATATATTACAGATATTCTATTTGTGTTGCTCCTGAACATAATTTACAAGGCACAAATCCCAGGAGATGTTTCTTTTAGGAAAAAAGACAATGGGAATTTAAGTCGCATGAACTCTATTAAAAAATAAGCCTTGAGAATGATCTAAGCTTGGTGATGGTACAACATTTAGAAGATGACCCGACGACTGCACAGCCAAATGAGCCCTGCACTCTATTGTGTTCAGCACCACACATTATTCTTGTGCCTCATATCTGATCCTGCGGTCTTACAGTCTTCTATTTTTTCACAGTAAATTCAATGCAGTGTTAATGTAAGCCTACTTGTGACACTAATAAAGATTATTATTGTCACAAAACAGCAATTCTTTTTCCAAGTAGCTGTAGTAGAGTTCATTTTTAATGTATTAGAGGTAATCGCTCTTAGTGGCAAAACTAGAAACTGTAAGCCTAAAAGAAAAATTCTCCTTGGCGTTGTCTGATCAATTTTGGTTGATTGTTGCACACAGTGGCGAGCATCAGTGTATCTTGTGCTTGAAGCATTTTTTGCTTCATAACAAACAAGGAATTTTCACAAGCACCAGAATCTTATCTTTCTCCATTCGAACAATAACTTTCACTTGTATGTCCCCTTCCCAAGGGCAGTTAGGGAGAGCATCTTCAAAGGTTTTCTATCGCTGTGAAAGAAGATGGTATTCGTGGCCTGGGTAAAGGATGGGCTCAAATCTTCATTGGCTAGTCCATGCAAGGGCTGAGCAAATTTGGTTTCTATGACGTTTTCAAGAATGCTGGCCCAGCCAGTCACACCCACATCCTGAAAACACAAATAACACAAACATACAAAGGCGCTTCGGCGATTCACATATGGGAAATAATGTCGAGTCAAGAAGGAGAGAAACCAAAGATTTTCTCCAGGTGATGAGTTTTTAAAAAGTATTGACAAGAAAGGTTGAAGAGGCAAATAGCTTTAGAGTGTGTGCGACCCAGGCTCCACTGTCTTTATTTATTCATTCATGGGATGTGGGCATCACTGGCTAGGCCAGCATTTACTGCCATTTCCTAATTGCCCCTTGAGAAGGAGAGACGGGGGACTTCTGGTGACGGCGAGCGGGAGGCGGCCGCACAATGGAGGGCTCCCGTTCGGGAACGGCATTTTCGGGGCATTAAGCCCGGTCCCAGGAGCCACGGAGGCGCAGGAAGCAGGGAGAAGGCACGGAGGAGGCACAGTGAAGGCACAGAAAAAAAAAGAAAAATGTCGAGGGTGAGCAAAAAAATGTCCGTTAAAAAAACAGCTGAAGGTCCGTCGGGGAGTGGAAAGGTCACCTCGGGGTCACCAAGGAAAATGGAGGCAGGAGCATCAGGGGAGGCCGCATTGCTTACGGCTGAAGAAATAACTAAGGTGATGGCGCGGAATTCGAAAAGCAGTTGGCGCAGATTGCAAAATGCATGGAGACAGTGAGGAAGGAGATGAGGGAGGTTTTGAGTGTGCTGGTGGAGGAGGCGGTTTCCCCGGTGAGGACGGAGATGGCGAGTGCAGTGGCGGAGGTGCGAGAGCAAGGGGAGGCGCTGAAGGAAGTAGAGGAGACGTTATTGCAGCACGGTAATCAACTTGCCTCGATGGGGAAGGAGACGCGGAAGGTGATGGATACTAACAAGGATCTGCGAGGAAAAATGGAAGACCTGGCGACAGAATTTGAGGATTGTGGGGCTGCCCGAAGGAGTTGAAGGACCGAAGCCGACTGAGTATTTTGCCGCGATGCTGGCAAAACTATTGGGGGAGGGGGAGGATCCCTCCCGATATGAACTGGATCGGGCTCATCGGTCGTGGAGGCCTGTACCAAAGGCGAGTGAGCCGCCAAGGGCAGTGACTCTGTGCTTCCGTAGGTACAGGGTGAAGGAGAAGGTCCTGAGCTGGGCCAAGCAGAAGTGGGTGGTGCAGTGGGCTGGAGCTGGTATACGTGTATACCAGGATTTTAAGGTGGAGCTGGCAAGGAGGCGGGCTGCCTTCAACCGGGTGAAGAGGACACTGTACATTAGCAAGGTGCGGTGCGGCATTGTATATCCAGCGAAGCTGAGGATGGCTTACAAGCTCAGGGACTTTTATTTTGGAACGGCGGAAGCAGCGGAGGAGTTTGCGAAAGCAGAAGGACTGTGGCAGAACTGACAAATTGAGGAATGGCCATGTGCCGATGTAACCTCATGACTGTATTTTCTTCTTTTTTGTATCACTGCGCGCGGGTGTAGAGGCTAAAGGAGCCAATGTTGTATATATTTTACAAGGGAAGGGACGGGACTTTCACTCGAAATGAGGGCTCTTTGGGGTGTAGGTGGATATGCGGGGTTGGTGTGCTAAAAGGGGATCTCTGGGCTTTCCTAGGGCTGGCAAGGGGGAAAGGGACCCGGGCGGGGGCCTCCACGTTGGCCGGTTTAAGTCGGCCAGTGAACGGGAGTGAGGTGGGGGAGGGGCTGCGGCCATCGGAGCCTGGCAGAACAGGGTCCGAGTGGTCTAGCCGGGGTGGAAAGTTTGGGGCAAGGAACTGAGGTTGGGAGGAGGAGTTTTACAAGAGGCAGTGGACAGGAGGAGCTGGAGACCTGTGGTGGGGGAGAGCTGTGTAAGGTTAAGGGTGACTACGGGTAATCCCTGATTCCTTTTTCGGGTTGAGGTTTGGGGGTCGGTGGTTGGATGGGATCATTTTTATTATGGGGATTGACATATCTTGCTGACTATTGTTTATTGTTGATGGATGTAAATGTGGGAGAAAATGTGAAAAAGGAGGCGAATTAAAAAAAACATTTTTAAAGAAAAGGAGGGACAGTCGGGAGTGTGAAAACAGCGCGAGAGGAGAGACAGCCGGGGGACTGAAAACAGCGCGAGAGGAGAGACAGTCGGGAGAGTGAAAACAGCGCGAGAGGAGAGACAGTCGGGAGAGTGAAAACAGCGCGAGAGGAGAGACAGTCGGGAGAGTGAAAACAGCGCGAGAGGAGAGACAGCCGGGGCATTGAAAACAGCGCGAGAGGAGAGACAGCCGGGAGAGTGAAAACAGCGCGAGAGGAGAGACAACCGGGAGAGTGAAAACAGCACGAGAGGAGAGACAGCCGGGAGAGTGAAAACAGCGCGGGAGGAGAGACAGCCGGGAGATTGAAAACAGCGCGAGAGGAGAGACAGCCGGGAGAGTGAAAACAGCGCGAGAGGAGAGACAGCCGGGAGAGTGAAAACAGCGCGAGAGGAGAGACAGCCGGGAGAGTGAAAACAGCGCGAGAGGAGAGACAGCCGGGAGAGTGAAAACAGCGCGGGAGGAGAGACAGCCGGGAGATTGAAAACAGCGCGAGAGGAGAGACAGCCGGGAGAGTGAAAACAGCGCGGGAGGAGAGACAGTCGGGAGAGTGAAAACAGCGCGAGAGGAGAGACAGCCGGGAGAGTGAAAACAGCGCGAGAGGAGAGACAGCCGAGAGAGTGAAAACAGCGCGAGAGGAGAGACAGTCGGGAGAGTGAAAACAGCGCGAGAGGAGAGACAGTCGGGAGAGTGAAAACAGCGCGAGAGGAGAGACAGTCGGGAGAGTGAAAACAGCGCGAGAGGAGAGACAGCCGGGAGAGTGAAAACAGCGCGAGAGGAGAGACAGCCGTGACATTGAAAACAGCGCGAGAGGAGAGACAGCCGGGAGAGTGAAAACAGCGCGAGAGGAGAGACAGCCGGGAGAGTGAAAACAGCGCGAGAGGAGAGACAGCCGGGAGAGTGAAAACAGCGCGAGAGGAGAGACAGTCGGGAGAGTGAAATCAGCATGGGAGGCGAGACAGCCGGGATAGTGAAAACAGTGCGAGAGGAGAGACAGCCGTGACATTGAAAACAGCGCGAGAGGAGAGACAGCCGGGAGAGTGAAAACAGCGCGAGAGGAGAGACGTCGGGAGAGTGAAAACAGCGCGAGAGGAGAGACAGCCGGGAGAGTGAAAACAGCGCGAGAGGAGAGACAGCCGGGAGAGTGAAAACAGCGCGAGAGGAGAGACAGCCGGGAGAGTGAAAACAGCGCGGGAGGAGAGACAGCCGGGAGATTGAAAACAGCGCGAGAGGAGAGACAGCCGGGAGAGTGAAAACAGCGCGAGAGGAGAGACAGTCGGGAGAGTGAAAACAGCGCGAGAGGAGAGACAGCCGGGAGAGTGAAAACAGCGCGGGAGGAGAGACAGCCGGGAGAGTGAAAACAGCGCGAGAGGAGAGACAGTCGGGAGAGTGAAAACAGCGCGAGAGGAGAGACAGCCGGGAGAGTGAAAACAGCGCGAGAGGAGAGACAGCCGGGAGAGTGAAAACAGCGCGAGAGGAGAGACAGTCGGGAGAGTGAAAACAGCGCGAGAGGAGAGACAGTCGGGAGAGTGAAAACAGCGCGAGAGGAGAGACAGTCGGGAGAGTGAAAACAGCGCGAGAGGAGAGACAGCCGGGAGAGTGAAAACAGCGCGAGAGGAGAGACAGCCGTGACATTGAAAACAGCGCGAGAGGAGAGACAGCCGGGAGAGTGAAAACAGCGCGAGAGGAGAGACAGCTGGGAGAGTGAAAACAGCGCGAGAGGAGAGACAGCCGGGAGAGTGACAACAGCGCGAGAGGAGAGACAGTCGGGAGAGTGAAATCAGCATGGGAGGCGAGACAGCCGGGATAGTGAAAACAGTGCGAGAGGAGAGACAGCCGTGACATTGAAAACAGCGCGAGAGGAGAGACAGCCGGGAGAGTGAAAACAGCGCGAGAGGAGAGACAGCCGGGAGAGTGAAAACAGCGCGAGAGGAGAGACAGTCGGGATATTGAAAACAGCGCGAGAGGAGAGACAGCCGGGAGAGTGAAAACAGCGCGAGAGGAGAGACAGCCGGGATATTGAAAACAGCGCGAGAGGAGAGACAGCCGGGAGAGTGAAAACAGCGCGAGAGGAGAGACAGTCGGTAGAGTGAAAACAGCGCGAGAGGAGAGACAGTCGGGATATTGAAAACAGCGCGAGAGGAGAGACAGCCGGGAGAGTGAAAACAGCGCGAGAGCAGAGACAGTCGGGATATTGAAAACAGCGCGAGAGGAGAGACAGCCGGGAGAGTGAAAACAGCGCGAGAGGAGAGACAGTCGGGAGAGTGAAAACAGCGCGAGAGGAGAGACAGCCGGGAGAGTGAAAACAGCGCGAGAGGAGAGACAGCCGGGAGAGTGAAAACAGCGCGAGAGGAGACACAGCCGGGAGAGTGAAAACAGCGCGAGAGGAGAGACAGCCGTGACATTGAAAACAGCGCGAGAGGAGAGACAGCCGGGAGAGTGAAAACAGCGCGAGAGGAGAGACAGCCGGGAGAGTGAAAACAGCGCGGGAGGAGAGACAGCCGGGAGATTGAAAACAGCGCGAGAGGAGAGACAGCCGCGAGAGTGAAAACAGCGCGAGAGGAGAGACAGTCGGGAGAGTGAAAACAGCGCGAGAGGAGAGACAGTCGGGATATTGAAAACAGCGCGGGAGGAGAGACAGCCGGGAGAGTGAAAACACCGCGAGAGGAGAGACAGTCGGGAGAGTGAAAACAGCGCGAGAGGAGAGACAGTCGGGAGAGTGAAAACAGCGCGAGAGGAGAGACAGTCGGGATATTGAAAACAGCGCGGGAGGAGAGACAGCCGGGAGAGTGAAAACAGCGCGAGAGGAGAGACAGTCGGGAGAGTGAAAACAGCGCGAGAGGAGAGACAGCCGGGAGAGTGAAAACAGCGCGAGAGGAGAGACAGCCGGGAGAGTGAAAACAGCGCGAGAGGAGAGACAGCCGGGAGAGTGAAAACAGCGCGAGAGGAGAGACAGTCGGGAGAGTGAAATCAGCATGGGAGGCGAGACAGCCGGGATAGTGAAAACAGTGCGAGAGGAGAGACAGCCGTGACATTGAAAACAGCGCGAGAGGAGAGACAGCCGGGAGAGTGAAAACAGCGCGAGAGGAGAGACGTCGGGAGAGTGAAAACAGCGCGAGAGGAGAGACAGCCGGGAGAGTGAAAACAGCGCGAGAGGAGAGACAGCCGGGAGAGTGAAAACAGCGCGAGAGGAGAGACAGCCGGGAGAGTGAAAACAGCGCGGGAGGAGAGACAGCCGGGAGATTGAAAACAGCGCGAGAGGAGAGACAGCCGGGAGAGTGAAAACAGCGCGAGAGGAGAGACAGTCGGGAGAGTGAAAACAGCGCGAGAGGAGAGACAGCCGGGAGAGTGAAAACAGCGCGGGAGGAGAGACAGCCGGGAGAGTGAAAACAGCGCGAGAGGAGAGACAGTCGGGAGAGTGAAAACAGCGCGAGAGGAGAGACAGCCGGGAGAGTGAAAACAGCGCGAGAGGAGAGACAGCCGGGAGAGTGAAAACAGCGCGAGAGGAGAGACAGTCGGGAGAGTGAAAACAGCGCGAGAGGAGAGACAGTCGGGAGAGTGAAAACAGCGCGAGAGGAGAGACAGTCGGGAGAGTGAAAACAGCGCGAGAGGAGAGACAGCCGGGAGAGTGAAAACAGCGCGAGAGGAGAGACAGCCGTGACATTGAAAACAGCGCGAGAGGAGAGACAGCCGGGAGAGTGAAAACAGCGCGAGAGGAGAGACAGCTGGGAGAGTGAAAACAGCGCGAGAGGAGAGACAGCCGGGAGAGTGACAACAGCGCGAGAGGAGAGACAGTCGGGAGAGTGAAATCAGCATGGGAGGCGAGACAGCCGGGATAGTGAAAACAGTGCGAGAGGAGAGACAGCCGTGACATTGAAAACAGCGCGAGAGGAGAGACAGCCGGGAGAGTGAAAACAGCGCGAGAGGAGAGACAGCCGGGAGAGTGAAAACAGCGCGAGAGGAGAGACAGTCGGGATATTGAAAACAGCGCGAGAGGAGAGACAGCCGGGAGAGTGAAAACAGCGCGAGAGGAGAGACAGCCGGGATATTGAAAACAGCGCGAGAGGAGAGACAGCCGGGAGAGTGAAAACAGCGCGAGAGGAGAGACAGTCGGTAGAGTGAAAACAGCGCGAGAGGAGAGACAGTCGGGATATTGAAAACAGCGCGAGAGGAGAGACAGCCGGGAGAGTGAAAACAGCGCGAGAGCAGAGACAGTCGGGATATTGAAAACAGCGCGAGAGGAGAGACAGCCGGGAGAGTGAAAACAGCGCGAGAGGAGAGACAGTCGGGAGAGTGAAAACAGCGCGAGAGGAGAGACAGCCGGGAGAGTGAAAACAGCGCGAGAGGAGAGACAGCCGGGAGAGTGAAAACAGCGCGAGAGGAGACACAGCCGGGAGAGTGAAAACAGCGCGAGAGGAGAGACAGCCGTGACATTGAAAACAGCGCGAGAGGAGAGACAGCCGGGAGAGTGAAAACAGCGCGAGAGGAGAGACAGCCGGGAGAGTGAAAACAGCGCGGGAGGAGAGACAGCCGGGAGATTGAAAACAGCGCGAGAGGAGAGACAGCCGCGAGAGTGAAAACAGCGCGAGAGGAGAGACAGTCGGGAGAGTGAAAACAGCGCGAGAGGAGAGACAGTCGGGATATTGAAAACAGCGCGGGAGGAGAGACAGCCGGGAGAGTGAAAACACCGCGAGAGGAGAGACAGTCGGGAGAGTGAAAACAGCGCGAGAGGAGAGACAGTCGGGAGAGTGAAAACAGCGCGAGAGGAGAGACAGTCGGGATATTGAAAACAGCGCGGGAGGAGAGACAGCCGGGAGAGTGAAAACAGCGCGAGAGGAGAGACAGTCGGGAGAGTGAAAACAGCGCGAGAGGAGAGACAGCCGGGAGAGTGAAAACAGCGCGAGAGGAGAGACAGCCGTGACATTGAAAACAGCACGAGAGGAGAGACAGCCGGGAGAGTGAAAACAGCGCGAGAGGAGAGACAGCCGGGAGAGTGAAAACAGCGCGAGAGGAGAGACAGCCGGGAGAGTGAAAACAGCGCGAGAGGAGAGACAGCCGTGACATTGAAAACAGCGCGAGAGGAGAGACAGCCGGGAGAGTGAAAACAGCGCGAGAGGAGAGACAGCCGGGAGAGTGAAATCAGCGCGGGAGGTGAGACAGCCGGGAGATTGAAAACAGCGTGAGAGGAGAGACAGCCGGGAGAGTGAAAACAGCGCGAGAGGAGAGACAGCCGGCACAGTGAAAACAGCGCGAGAGGAGAGACAGCCGGGAGAGTGAAAACAGCGCGAGAGGAGAGATAGCCGTGACATTGAAAACAGCGCGAGAGGAGAGACAGCCGGGTGAGTGAAAACAGCACGAGAGGAGAGACAGCCGGGAGAGTGAAAACAGCGCGAGAGAAGAGACAGCCGGGAGAGTGAAAACAGGAGAAACAGCCGGAAGAGTGAAAACAGCACGAGAGGATAGACAGCCGTGACATTGAAAACAGCGCGAGAGGAGAGACAGCCGGGAGAGTGAAAACAGCGTGAGAGGAGAAACAGCCGGGAGAGTGAAAACAACGCGAGAGGAGAGACAGCCATGACATTGAAAACAGCGCGAGAGGAGAGACAGTCGGGATATTGAAAACAGCGCGAGAGAAGAGACAGCCGGGAGAGTGAAAACAGCGCGAGAGGAGAGACAGCCGGGAGAGTGAAAACAGCGCGAGAGGAGAGACAGCCGGGAGAGTGAAAACAGCGCGAGAGGAGAGACAGCCGGGAGAGTGAAAACAGCGCGAGAGGAGAGACAGCCGGGAGAGTGAAAACAGCGCGAGAGGAGAGACAGCTGGGAGAGTGAAAACAGCGCGAGAGGAGAGACAGCCGTGACATTGAAAACAGCGCGAGAGGAGAGACAGCCGGGAGAGTGAAAACAGCGCGAGAGGAGAGACAGCCGGGAGAGTGAAAACAGCGCGAGAGAAGAGAAAGTCGGGAGAGTGAAATCAGCGCGGGAGGTGAGACAGCCGGGAGAGTGAAAACAGTGCGAGAGGAGAGACAGCCGTGACATTGAAAACAGCGTGAGAGGAGAGACAGCCGGGAGAGTGAAAACAGTGCGAGAGGAGAGACAGCCGGCACAGTGAAAACAGCGCGAGAGGAGAGACAGCCGGGAGAGTGAAAACAGCGCGAGAGGAGAGATAGCCGTGACATTGAAAACAGCGAGAGAGGAGAGACAGCCGGGAGAGTGAAAACAGCACGAGAGGAGAGACAGCCGGGAGAGTGAAAACAGCGCGAGAGAAGAGACAGCCGGGAGAGTGAAAACAGGAGAAACAGCCGGAAGAGTGAAAACAGCGCGAGAGGAGAGACAGTCGGGAGAGTGAAAACAGCGCGAGAGGAGAGACAGCCGGGAGAGTGAAAACAGCGCGAGAGGAGAGACAGCCGTGACATTGAAAACAGCGCGAGAGGAGAGACAGCCGGGAGAGTGAAAACAGCGTGAGAGGAGAGACAGCCGGGAGAGTGAAAACAACGCGAGAGGAGAGACAGCCATGACATTGAAAACAGCGCGAGAGGAGAGACAGTCGGGAGAGTGAAAACAGCGCGAGAGGAGAGACAGTCGGGATATTGAAAACAGCGCGAGAGAAGAGACAGCCGGGAGAGTGAAAACAGCGCGAGAGGAGAGACAGCCGGGAGAGTGAAACCAGCGCGAGAGGAGAGACAGTCGGGAGAGTGAAAACAGCGCGAGAGGAGAGACAGTCGGGAGAGTGAAAACAGCGCGAGAGGAGAGACAGCCGGGAGAGTGAAAACAGCGCGAGAGGAGAGACAGCCGGGAGAGTGAAAACAGAGTGAGAGGAGAGACAGCCGGGAGAGTGAAAACAGCGCGAGAGGAGAGACAGCCGGGTGAGTGAAAACAGCGCGAGAGAAGAGACAGCCGGGACATTGGAAACAGCGCAACTGGAGAGACAGCTGGGAGAGTGAAAACAGCGCGAGAGGAGAGACAGCCGTGACATTGAAAACAGCGCGAGAGGAGAGACAGCCGGGACAGTGAAAACAGAGTGAGAGGAGAGACAGCCGGGAGAGTGAAAACAGAGTGAGAGGAGAGACAGCCGGGAGAGTGAAAACAGCGCGAGAGGAGAGACAACCGGGGCATTGAAAACAGCGTGAGAGAAGAGACAGCCGGGAGAGTGAAAACAGCGCGAGAGGAGAGACAGCCGGGAGAGTGAAAACAGCGCGAGAGGAGAGACAACCGGGGCATTGAAAACAGCGCGAGAGGAGAGACAGCCGGGGGAGTGAAAACAGCGCGAGAGGAGAGACAGTCGGGAGAGTGAAACCAGGAGAGACAGGCGGGAGAGTGAAAACAACGCGAGAGGAGACACAGCCGGGAATGTGAAAACAGCGCGAGAGGAGAGACAGCTGGGAGAGTGAAAACAGCGTGAGAGGAGAGGCAGCCGGGAGAGTGAAAACAGCGTGAGAGGAGAGACAGCCGGGGGAGTGAAAACAGCGCGAGGGGAGAGACAACCGGGGCATTGAAAATAGCGCGAGAGGAGAGACAGCCGGGAGAGTGAAAACAGCGCGAGAGGAGAGACAGCCGGGAGAGTGAAAACAGCGCGAGAGGAGAGACAGTCGGGAGAGTGAAAACAGCGCGAGAGGAGAGACAGCCAGGAGAGTGAAAACAACGCGAGAGGAGAGAAAGCCGGGAGAGTGAAAACAGCGCGAGAGGAGAGACAGCCGGGAGAGTGAAAACAGCGCGAGAGGAGAGACAGTCGGGACATTGAAAATAGCGCGAGAGGCGAGACAGCCGTGAGAGTGAAAACAGCGCGAGAGGAGAGACAGCCGGGAGAGTGAAAGCAGCGTGAGAGGAGAGGCAGCCGGGAGAGTGAAAACAGCGCGAGAGGAGAGACAGCCGGGAGAGTGAAAACAGCGTGAGAGGAGAGACAGCCGGGGGAGTGAAAACAGCGCGAGAGGAGAGACAGTCGGGAGAGTGAAAACAGCGCGAGAGGAGAGACAGCCGGGGGAGTGAAAACAGCGCGAGAGGAGAGACAGTCGGGAGAGTGAAACCAGGAGAGACAGGCGGGAGAGTGAAAACAGCGCGAGAGGAGAGACAGCCGGGAGAGTGAAAACGGCGCGAGAGGAGAGACAGCCGGGGGAGTGAAAACAGCGCGAGAGGAGAGGCAGCCGGGAGAGTGAAAACAGCGCGAGAGCAGAGACAGCCGGGAGAGTGAAAACAACGCGAGAGGAGAGACAGCCGGGAGAGTGAAAACAGCGCGAGAGGAGAGACAGCCGTGACATTGAAAATAGCGCGAGAGGCGAGACAGCCGTGAGAGTGAAAACAGCGCGAGAGGAGAGACAGCCGGGAGAGTGAAAACAACGCGAGAGGAGAGACAGCCGGGAGAGTGAAAACAGCGCGAGAGGAGAGACAGTCGGGACATTGAAAATAGCGCGAGAGGCGAGACAGCCGTGAGAGTGAAAACAGCGCGAGAGGAGAGACAGCCGGGAGAGTGAAAACAGCGCGAGAGGAGAGACAGCCGGGAGAGTGAAAACAGCGTGAGAGGAGAGACAGCCGGGGGAGTGAAAACAGCGCGAGAGGAGAGACAGTCGGGAGAGTGAAAACAGCGCGAGAGGAGAGACAGCCGGGGGAGTGAAAACAGCGCGAGAGGAGAGACAGTCGGGAGAGTGAAACCAGGAGAGACAGCCGGGAGAGTGAAAACAGCGTGAGAGGAGAGGCAGCCGGGAGAGGGAAAACAGCGTGAGAGGAGAGACAGCCGGGGGAGTGAAAACAGCGCAAGAGGAGAGACAACCGGGGCATTGAAAATAGCGCGAGAGGAGAGACAGCCGGGAGAGTGAAAACAGCGCGAGAGGAGAGACAGCCAGGAGAGTGTAAACAACGCGAGAGGAGAGACAGCCGGGAGAGTGAAAACAGCGCGAGAGGAGAGACAGCCGGGAGAGTGAAAACAGCGCGAGAGGAGAAACAGCCGGGAGAGTGAAAACAGCGCGAGAGGAGAGACAGTCGGGAGAGTGAAAACAGCGCGAGAGAAGAGACAGCCGGGAGAGTGAAAACAGCGCGAGAGGAGAGACAGCCGGGAGAGTGAAAACGGCGCGAGAGGAGAGACAACCGGGGCATTGAAAACAGCGCGGGAGGAGAGACAGCCGGGAGAGTGAAAACAGCGCGAGAGGAGAGACAGCCGGGAGAGTGAAAACAGCGTGAGAGGAGAGACAGCCGGGAGAGTGAAAACAACGCGAGAGGAGAGACAGCCGTGACATTGAAAACAGCGCGAGAGGAGAGACAGTCGGGATATTGAAAACAGCGCGAGAGGAGAGACAGCCGGGAGAGTGAAAACAGCGCGAGAGGAGAGACAGCCGGGGGGGTGAAAACAGCGCGAGAGTAGAGACAGCCGGGAGAGTGAAAACACCGCGAGAGAAGAGACAGCCGGGAGAGTGAAAACAGCGCGAGAGGAGAGACAGCCGGGAGAGTGAAAACAGCGCGAGAGTAGAGACAGCCGGGAGAGTGAAAACAGCGCGAGAGAAGAGACAGCCGGGAGAGTGAAAACAGCGCGAGAGGAGAGACAGCCGGGAGAGTGAAAACAGCGCGAGAGGAGAGACAGCCGGGGGAGTGTAAACAACGCGAGAGGAGAGACAGCCGGGTGAGTGAAAACAGCGCGAGAGGAGAGACAGCCGGTAGAGTGAAAACAGCGCGAGAGGAGAGACAGCCGGGAGAGTGAAAACAGGGCGAGAGGAGAGACAGCCGGGAGATTGAAAACAGCGCGAGAGGAGAGACAGCCGGGAGAGTGAAAACAGGGCGAGAGGAGAGACAGCCGGGAGTGTGAAAACAGCGTGAGAGGAGAGACAGCCGGGAGAGTGAAAACAGCGCGAGAGAAGAGACAGCCGGGAGAGTGAAAACAGCGCGAGAGGACAGACAGCCGGGAGAGTGAAAACAGCACGAGAGGAGACGCAGTGGTTGCTGATTAAGTGTTTTACTTTTACCTGTATTTAAGTTGGGCGGTTGCTAAACCCGAGGCACTACACTTGTAGTGTCCCCCACCCTTCCACCTCCTCTAACATAAGGGGGTGAGTGAATATCAGGTAAGCTCTTTCTTTCTTTTTCTGGTTTTTACCGCATGTTATCTAGGTGGGGATGGCAGGGAAGGCAGTGCAATGTTCCTCCTGCAGAATGTTTGAGGTGAGGGACGCCGTCAATGTCCCTGATGATTTCACCTGTGGGGAGTGCACCCATCACCAGCTCCTCAGAAACTGCATTAGGGAACTGGAGCTCGAGCTGGATGAACTTCAGATCATTCGGGAGGCAGAGGTGGTCATAGGTGAAGCACATTCTGGGCGGTTTGCACCTGAACCAGAGGGGCACCAATATCCTGGGAGGAAAATTTGTTACGGCTCTTCGGGGGGGGAGTTTAAACTAATTTGTCAGGGGGATGGGAAAACGAGTTGTAGTCCAGAAGCCAGTGTTGAGAGTAGTGAGGTACTGAGGAGGGTATCAAGGTCGCAGGAGTGTACCGGCAGGCAGGAAGGTGGGTTGAAGTGTGTCTACTTTAATGCAAGGAGCATCCGGAATAAGATAGGTGAACTTGGAGCATGGATTGGTACCTGTGACTACGATGTTGTGGCCATTACGGAGACATGGTTAGAACAGGGACAGGGACTTCCGGGTGCGGCGATGACCAGCTGAGTCGCACGTTTCGGCAGCTCCCTGTGAAACGGACTTTTGGGCTCTTGATAGGAGCCCCAACGGCAATTTTGACAGAAGGGAATCCCCCTTGGATACGGATGGAAAAAGGAGGAGAGAGTGGCCAGATTGCAGTGGATCCTTTAGAACAGCGGCAAGGAAGGCAAGCAAAAACCAAGATGGCGTCGGAAGGTGGCAGTTTAACATGGGGCCCTGAACAACAAGAGTTCTTGAAATGCTGTGTGGAAGAGATCAAAAAGGAAATGAAGAAAGAGCTGTTGGCCCCGATACTACAGGCGATCGAAGGGCTAAAGGAGGAACAAAAGACCCAGGAGCAGGAGCTTCGGGTCGTGAAGGCAAAGGCAGCCGAGAATGAGGACGATATACAGGGCCTGGTGGTGAAGACGGAGACGCAGGAGGCACATCAGAAACGATGTGTGGAAAGGTTGGAGGCACTGGAAAACAACGCAAGGAGGAACAACCTGAGGATTCTTGGTCTTCCTGAAGGTGTGGAGGGAGCGGACGTCGGGGCATATGTGAGCACGATGCTGCACTCGTTAATGGGAGCGGAGGCCCCGGCGGGTCCGTTGGAGGTGGAGGGAGCATACCGAGTGATGGCGCGAGGACCGAGAGCAGGAGAAATTCCCAGAGCCATAGTGGTGAGATTCCTCCGTTTTAAGGATAGAGAAATGGTCCTTAGATGGGCGAAGAAAACTCGGAGCAGTAAATGGGAGAACACGGTGATCCGCGTTTATCAAGACTGGAGTGCGGAGGTGGCGAGAAGGAGGGCGAGCTTTAATCGGGCCAAGGCGGTGCTTCATAAAAAGAAGATAAAATTTGGAATGCTGCAACCGGCAAGACTGTGGGTCACATATCGAGGGAGGCACCACTACTTTGAGACGGCGGATGAAGCGTGGACTTTTATTGTGGAAGAAAAACTGGAATGAGCGGGTTATTAAAAAGAACGTTCGAACAAAGCGGTGGGGCGAATGTGGGGGGCAAAGAGGGGTTTTATGTACTAATCCTGCGATGTGGTAACTTTTCTCTCTCCCACAGGTGGTGATGGGGGGAGGAGGGGAGGTGGAGGAGATGGGGGCGTTGGCCATTAGGGGCGGGGCCAAGGGAGAAGCGCGGGCTTGGTTCCCGCGCTATGATAATCATGGCGGGAATAGAGAAGCAGGAAGGAGGGGGCGTCGCACGGTGCGAGCCGAGGTCACGGGGAGAAGCCGAGGTCAGCCAGAGTTTGCTGACTTCTGGGAGCAACATGGGGGGAGTAATTACGCTAGCGGGGGATCTAGCGGGGGGGGGGGTGGGAGGGGGGAATTACTGGGTTGCTGCTGCTGGGGAGAGGGGGGAGCTGGTATGGGAGAGGATGGGCGGGGGGGCACCGCCTGGGGGAGATACAGCTGCGTGGGAACCGGGTGAGGAGCTGGAAAAAGGTGATGGCAAATCGACAAGGGGGGGGGGGGGGGGTAGGAAGCCCCCCAACTCGGCTGATCACGTGGAACGTGAGAGGGCTGAACGGGCCGATAAAGAGGGCACGGTTACTCGCACACCTTAAGAAACTTAAGGCAGATGTGGTTATGTTACAGGAAACGCACCTGAAACTGATAGACCAGGTTAGGCTACGCAAAGGATGGGTGGGGCAGGTGTTCCATTCGGGGCTAGATGCGAAAAACAGGGGGGTGGCTATATTAGTGGGGAATCGGGTAATGTTCGAGGCAAAGACTATAGTGGCGGATAACGGGGCAGATACGTGATGGTGAGTGGCAAACTACAGGGGGAGACGGTGGTTTTGGTAAACGTATATGCCCCGAACTGGGATGATGCCAATTTTATGACGCGGATGCTAGGACGCATTCCGGACCTAGAGATGGGAAAGCTGATAATGGGGGGAGATTTTAATACGGTGTTGGAACCAGGGCTGGATAGGTCGAAGTCCAGGACTGGAAGGAGGCCGGCAGCAGCCAAGGTACTTAAAGATTTTATGGAGCAGATGGGAGGTGTAGACCCGTGGAGATTTAGCAGACCTAGGAGTAAGGAGTTCTCGTTTTTCTCCTATGTCCATAAAGTCTACTCGCGAATACACTTTTTTGTGCTGGGTAGGGCATTGATCCCGAAGGTGAGGGGAACGGAGTATACGGCTATAGCCATTTCGGATCACGCTCCACACTGGGTGGACTTGGAGATAGGGGAGGAAACAGGAGGGCGCCCACCCTGGAGAATGGACATGGGACTAATGGCAGATGAGGGTGTGTGTCTAAGGGTGAGGGGGTGCATTGAAAAGTACTTGGAACTCAATGATAATGGGGAGGTCCAGGTGGGAATGGTCTGGGAGGCGTTGAAGGCGGTGGTTAGAGGGGAGCTGATATCAATAAGGGCACATAAAGGGAAGCAGGAGAGTAAGGAACGGGAGCGGTTGCTGCAAGAACTTTTGAGGGTGGACAGACAATATGCGGAAGCACCGGAGGAGGGACTGTACAGGGAAAGGCAAAGGCTACATGTAGAATTTGACTTGCTGACTACAGGCACTGCAGAGGCACAATGGAGGAAGGCACAGGGTGTACAGTACGAATATGGGGAGAAGGCGAGCAGGTTGCTGGCACACCAATTGAGGAAAAGGGGAGCAGCGAGGGAAATAGGGGGAGTGAGGGATGAGGAAGGAGAGATGGAGCGGGGAACGGAGAGAGTGAATGGAGTGTTCAAGACATTTTATAAAAAATTATATGAAGCTCAACCCCCGGATGGGAGGGAGAGAATGATGGGCTTCTTGGATCGGCTGGAATTTCCCAAGGTGGAAGAGCAGGAAAGGGTGGGACTGAGAGCACAGATCGAGGTAGAAGAAGTGGTGAAAGGAATTAGGAGCATGCAGGCGGGAAAGGCCCCGGGACCGGATGGATTCCCAGTCGAATTCTATAGAAAATATGTGGACTTGCTCGCCCCGGTACTGACGAGGACCTTTAATGAGGCAAAGGAAAGGGGACAACTGCCCCCGACTATGTCTGAAGCAACGATATCGCTTCTCTTAAAGAAGGAAAAGGACCCGCTACAATGCGGGTCCTGTAGACCTATTTCCCTCCTAAATGTAGATGCCAAGGTCCTGGCCAAGGTAATGGCAATGAGAATAGAGGAATGTGTCCCGGGGGTGGTCCACGAGGACCAAACTGGGTTTGTGAAGGGGAGACAGCTGAACACGAATATACGGAGGTTGTTAGGGGTAATGATGATGGCCCCACCAGAGGGAGAAACGGAGATAGTAGTGGCGATGGATGCCGAGAAAGCATTTGATAGAGTGGAGTGGGATTATTTGTGGGAGGTGTTGAGGAGATTTGGTTTTGGAGAGGGGTATGTTAGATGGGTGCAGCTGTTGTATAGGGCCCCAGTGGCGAGCGTGGTCACGAATGGACGGGGATCTGCATATTTTCGGCTCCATAGAGGGACAAGGCAGGGATGCCCTCTGTCCCCATTAATCCCCACTGGCGATTGAGCCCCTGGCGATAGCGTTGAGGGGTTCCAAGAAGTGGAGGGGTGTACTTAGGGGAGGAGAAGAGCACCGGGTATCTTTGTATGCGGACGATTTGCTACTATACGTGGCGGACCCGGCGGAGGGGATGCCAGAAATAATGCGGATACTTGGGGAGTTTGGGGATTTTTCAGGGTATAAATTGAACATGGGGAAAAGTGAGTTGTTTGTGGTGCATCCAGGGGAGCAGAGTAGAGAAATAGAGGACCTACCGTTGAGGAAGGTAACAAGGGACTTTCGTTACCTGGGGATCCAGATAGCTAAGAATTGGGGCACATTGCATAGGTTAAATTTAACGCGGTTGGTGGAACAGATGGAGGAGGATTTCAAGAGATGGGATATGGTATCCCTGTCAATGGCAGGGAGGGTGCAGGCGGTTAAGATGGTGGTCCTCCCGAGATTCCTCTTTGTGTTTCAGTGCCTCCCGGTGGTGATCACGAAGGCTTTTTTTAAAAGGATTGAAAAGAGCATCATGGGTTTTGTGTGGGCCGGGAAGACCCCGAGAGTGAGGAAGGGATTCTTACAGCGTAGCAGGGATAGGGGGGGGCTGGCACTACCGAGCCTAAGTGAGTATTATTGGGCCGCTAATATTTCAATGGTGAGTAAGTGGATGGGAGAGGAGGAGGGAGCGGCGTGGAAGAGATTAGAGAGGGCGTCCTGTAGGGGGACTAGCCTACAGGCTATGGTGACAGCCCCATTGCCGTTCTCACCGAGGAACTACACCACAAGCCCGGTGGTGGTGGCTACACTGAAGATTTGGGAACAGTGGAGACGGCATAGGGGAAAGACTGGAGCCTTGGGGGGGTCCCCGATAAGAAACAACCATAGGTTTGCCCCGGGGAGAATGGATGGGGGATATGGAATGTGGCAAAGAGCAGGAATAACGCAACTGAAAGATCTGTTTGTGGATGGGAAGTTCGCGAGTCTGGGAGCGCTGACCGAGAAATATGGGTTGCCCCAAGGGAATGCATTCAGGTATATGCAACTGAGGGCTTTTGCGAGGCAACAGGTGAGGGAATTCCCGCAGCTCCCGACACAAGAGGTGCAGGACAGAGTGATCTCAAAGACATGGGTGGGGGATGGTAAGGTGTCAGATATATATAGGGAAATGAGGGACGAAGGGGAGACTATGGTAGATGAACTAAAAGGGAAATGGGAAGAAGAGCTGGGGGAGGAGATCGAGGAGGGGCTGTGGGCAGATGACCTAAGCAGGGTAAACTCGTCGTCCTCGTGTGCCAGGCTAAGCCTGATTCAGTTTAAGGTATTACACAGGGCACATATGACTGGAGCACGGCTCAGTAATTTTTTTGGGGTGGAGGATAGGTGTGCGAGGTGCTCGAGAAGCCCAGCGAATCATACCCATATGTTTTGGTCATGCTCGGCACTACAGGGGTTTTGGATGGGGGTGACAAAGGTGCTTTCAAAAGTAGTAGGAGTCCGGGTCGAACCAAGCTGGGGGTTGGCTATATTTGGGGTTGCACAAGAGCCGGGAGTGCAGGAGGCGAGAGAGGCCGATGTTTTGGCCTTTGCGTCCCTAGTAGCCCGGCGCAGGATATTGCTAATGTGGAAAGAAGCCAAGCCCCCGGGGGTGGAGACCTGGATAAATGACATGGCGGGGTTTATAAAGCTAGAGCGGATTAAGTTCGTCCTAAGGGGGTCGGCTCAAGGGTTCACCAGGCGGTGGCAACCGTTCGTCGAATACCTCGCAGAAAGATAGACGGAATGGGAAAAAGAAGGCAGCAGCAGCAGCCCAGGATCGGGGGGGTGGGGGGGGGGGGGGGGTGGGGGGGGGGGGGAGGAGGAACCAGAAGGACTCTCAGGGTTGTTAATATATACTGTATAGTATGTATAGGTCGTTGCTACAGATAATTATATATTGGACTGTTAAATTATATTTTTGGAGAGTGTTACTTGTGACAAGGCAGTTGCCAATTAGGGCTAGTTTTCATTTTTGTTATTTATTATTTATTCATTTTTTGTTCATAAAATAGGTCATTGTTATTTGTGTTGTTATAATATTGTGTAAAGGATGCACAATGTACTGTGTTGGTTGACCAAAAGTTTTCAATAAAATATTTAATAAAAAAAAAAAGAACAGGGACAGGAATGATTGTTGGAAGTTCCGGGGTTTCAGTAAGAGTAGGGAAGGTGGTAAAAGAGGTGGAGGAGTAGCATTGTTAATCAAGGATAGTTTAACGGCTGCAGAAAGGCAGTTCGAGAGGGATCTGCCTACTGAGGTAATATGGGCTGAAGTTAGAAATAGGAAAGGAGCGGTCACGTTGTTAGGAGTTTTCTATAGGCCCCCAAATAGTAATAGAGATGCGGAGGAAGAAATTGCAAAACAGATTATGGATAGGTGTGGAGGTCTCAGGGTAGTTGTCATGGGTGACTTTAACTTTCCAAATATTGATTGGAACCTCTATGGAACAGTTTGGATGGGCAGTTTTTGTACAGTGTGTGCAGGAGGGTTTCCTGACATAATATGTGGATAGGCCATCAAGAGGTGGGGCTACATTGGATTTGGTACTGGGTAATGAACCGGGCCAAGTGTTAGATTTGTTTGTGGGAGAGCACTTTGGAGATAGTGACCACAATTCGGTGTCTTTCACTATTGCAATGGAGCGGGATAGGGCCATACGGCAGGGCAAGGTTTATAATTGGGGGAGGGGTAATTATGATGCAATTAGGCAAGAATTAGGGAGCATAAGATGGGAACAGAAACTGTCAGGGAAAGGCACAAACTAAAAGTGGAGCTTGTTCAAGGAACAAATACTGTGTGTCCTTGATAGGTATGTCCCTGTCAGGCAGGGAGGAAATGGCCGTGTGAGGGAACCATGGTTCACAAAAAAGGTTGAATGTCTTGTCAAGAGGAAAAAGGAAGCTTATGTAAGGATGAGAAAACAAGGTTCAGTTGGGTCATTTGAGGGTCATTTGAGGAATGAGCTAAAAAAAAGGGCTTAGGAGAGCTAGGAGGGGACATGAGAAGTCCTTGGCGGGTCGGATCAAGGAAAACCCCAAGGCTTTTTACTCTTATGTGAGAAATAAAAGAATGACCAGGGTGAGGTTAGGGCCGGTCAAGGACAGTAGTGGGAACTTGTGCATGGAGTCAGAAGAGATAGGAGAGGCGTTGAATGAATACTTTTCTTCAGTATTCACCGAGGAGAGGGGCTATGTTTTTGAGAATGAGAGTGTGATACAGGCGGGTAGGCTGGAGGAGGTAAATGTTCTGAGGGAAGATGTATTAGCAATTTTGAAAAACCTGAGGGTCGACAAGTCCCCTGGGCCAGATGGGATATATCCTAGGATTCTTTGGGAGGCAAGGGATGAGATTGCAGAGCCTTTGGTTTTGATCTTTGGGTCCTCACTGTCCACGGGGATAACGCCAGAGGACTGGAGAGTGGCGAATGTTGTTCCTCTGTTCAAGAAAGGGAATAGGAATGACCCTAGTAATTATAGGCCGGTTAGTCTCACTTCGGTGGTCGGTAAGTTAATGGAAAGGGTCCTGAGGGATAGGATTAATGACCATTTGGAAAGATACAGCTTAATCCGGGATAGTCAACATGGATTTGTAAAGGGTAAGTCTTGCCTCACAAATTTGATTGAATTCTTTGAAGAGGTAACTAAGTGTGTAGATGAAGGTAGAGCAGTTGATGTCGTATACATGGATTTCAGTAAGGCGTTTGATAAGGTTCCCCATGGTCATCTCATGAAAAAAGTAAGGAGGTGTGGGATAGAGGGAAATTTGGCCTATTGGATAAGTAATTGGCTATCACATAGAAGACAGGGTGGTGGTGGATGGAAAATTTTCAGACTGGAGACCAGTTACCAGCGGTGTACCACAGGGATCAGTGCTGGGTCCTCTGCTATTTGTGATTTTTATAAATGACTTGGAAGAGGAGGCTGAAGGGTGGGTCAGTAAAGTTGCTGATGACACCATGATTGGTGGAGTAGTGGATGAGGTGGAGGGCTGTTGTAGGCTGCAAAGAGACATTGATAGGATGCAGAGCTGGGCCGAAAATTGGCAGGTGGAGTTTAACCCTGATAAGTGCGAGGTGATTCATTTTGGTAGGACAAATTTGAATGCGGATTACAGGGTCAATGGCAGGGTTCTGAGGAATCTGGCAGAACAGAGAGATCTTGGGGTTCATGGCCACAGATCTCTGAAGGTTGCCACTCAAGTGGATAGAGATGTGAAAGAGGCCTATAGTGTGTTAGCGTTTATTAACAGGGGGCTTGAGTTTAAGAGACGATGGGTTATGCTGCAACTGTACAGGATCCTGGTGAGACCACATTTGGAGTATTGTGTGCAGTTCTGGTCATGTCATTATAGGAAGGATGTGGAAGCATTGGAAAGGGTGCAAAGGAGATTTACCAGGAAGCTGCCTGGATTGGAGGGTAGGTCTTATGAGGAAAGGTTGAGGGAGCTAGGGGTTTTCTCATTGGAGCGAAGGAGGATGAGAGGCGACTTAATAGAGATTTATAAGATGATGAGAGGGATAGATAGAGTGGACGTTCAAAGACTGTTTCCTCAGGTGGATGTAGCTGTTACAAGGGGGCATAATTATAAGGTTCGGGGTGGGAGATATAGGAGGGATGTCCGAGGTAGGTTCTTTACTCAGAGAGTGGTTAGAGTGTGGAATGGACTGCCTGCTGTGATACTGGAGTCGGAACTTTAGGAACTTTCAAGTGGTTATTGGATAGGCACATGGAGCACACCAGAATGACAGGGAGTAGGATAGCTTGATCTTGGTTTCGGACAAAGCTCGGCACAACATCGAGGGCCGAAGGGCCTGTTCTGTGCTGTACTGTTCTATGTTCTATAAGGGAGTAGTGAGCTGACTTCTTGAATCGCTGTCGTCCATGTAGTTTATGTGCACCCGCTGTGCTATTAGGGAAGGAGTTCCAGGATTTTCACCCAGTGAAAGTGAAGGAACGGCAATATATTTCCAAGTCAGAATTGTGAGTGGCTTGGAGGAAAACTTTCAGGTGGTAGTGCCCTTGTGTCTGCTGTCCTTGTCCTTATAAATGTGAGCAGTCATGGGTTTGGAAGGTGCTGTTGAAGGAGCCTTGGTGAATTCCAGCAATGCATCTTGTAGATGGTACACATGCTGCCACTGTGCATCGGTAGTGGAGGGAGTGAATGGTTGCAAATGGGGTGCCAAACAAATGGGTTCCTTTGTCCTGGATGTTATCGAGCTTCTTGAGCGTTGTTGGAGCTGCACTCATCCAGGCAAATGGAGAGTATTCTATTACACTCCTAACTTGTGCCTTGTAGATGATGGACTGGATCAGGAAGTCAGGAGGCGAGTTACTTGCTGCAGGATTCCTAGCCTCTGACCTGTACCCACAGCATGTATGCGGCCTGCCCCGTTCAGTTTCTGGTCAATGGTAACCCAGGATGTTGATAGTGGGGAAATTCAGCGATGGTAATGCCGTTGAATGTAAAGGGGTGATGGTTAGATTCTCTCTTGTTGGAGATGGTCATTGCCTACCACTTGTGTGTCACAAACATTACTTGCCACTTGTCAGCCCAAGCCTGGATACTGTCCAAGTCTTTCTACATTTGCACATGGACTGCTTCAATATCTGAGTAGTGTCAAATGGTACTGAGCATTGTATAATCATCAGCGACATTTCCCACTTCTGAGCTTATGATGGAGGGAAGGTCATTAATGAAGCAGCCGAATATGGTTAGGTCGAGGATACTATCCTGAGAAACTCCTGCAGTGATGTTTTGGAACTAAGATCATTGATCTCCAACAACCACAACCATCTTTCTTCGTGCCAGGTATGACTCCAACCAGTGGAGAGTTTTCCCCGATTTCCATTGACTCCGGTTTTCCTGGGGCGCAAACTTGATCAAATGCAGCCTTGATGTCAAGGGCAGTCACTGAAGGGAAAAAGAATGGGGGGGTGGGGATTAGTTGGAAGGATGGGTGTCTGGGAAATCTGTCTGGAGCAGGTGGAAAAGATAGGTTGAGGTGGGGCCATTGCTTTAAAAATTAACCTGGTGATTTAAAGACTAATTCTTCATTGGACAGGAAACCAATGCAGGTTAGAACGACCAGGAACAATGAGCAAGCTAGACTTGGTGTATGACAAGTTACATTCAGCAGATATGCTGAAGTTTGTGGAGGGAGCAGGGCGGGAAGAGCACTGGCACATCTGTGTCTGCAGATGTGAGAGGCGTGAATGAGGATTTCGCCGGAAGAATGAAACAGGGCAGAGGCGGACAATGCTGCGGACATACGAGTAAGGAGTCTTGGTAGAGGAGAAGATATCAGGGAGAATTTTCAGGTTCATTGTCCAGACACTATTCTGGTAGTGAGGATTGCATGTCCATTGTAGAAGCTGTTTGATTTCACATGTGATTGAGTTGGACCCACATGACAGGGGTCGGCAGGATCAGCACAATACAAAGGCACATTATAATAGTCTCTCTGTCTCTACACATCATGCGCATGTTTGTGGCTGCACTGGAAACGAGTGACACCCATCACTCCCCATCTACAAGTAAAAAGCGAAGCCCCATTTCAGAAATGTCAGTAATGGTTAATCCAGGCGAGGATTCAGCTGAATACAAACCTCCCACATACACAAACATCATCCAGGCAGGCATTCACTATCTTATTCACACAGTCACTTGTTTATTCAGTAGCCCACAGTCTCTCATCCATCCCACGCAGCCACCCACAGTTAATCAGCCACACAATCACTAACCTATAGCCATCCAACCTTTAGCTAATACCCAACCACCTCTTATCCTACCCTGTTATGCAAACTGGTTACAAAAAAAATCTACATTTGTTGATTCGCAGTTGCCTTTCTCGTCTGTGAAAACACAGGGTGATTGTAGAATCACCCGAGAAATAACTCATTTAGATGTGGTGAGTACATTAAAATTAATTTAATGAAATATGTTTTTTCAAAGTGGTCAGGGAAAGGGCCAGTCATACTTTAAGATGCACCCAATCAGCATTATGACTCTGCGACTTGGTGCACTGACTATGATGCCGTGGAGTGGAGAGACAAAGGTTCGCTCCCCAATTCTGCAGCGATGACTTTCTTGACCACTCCACAGGATGGGAAGCTCATCAGCGGGAGAGGAAGGGGGAAGGGGCCGCGATTTAATGGGGCAAAAACAGTGGCGTTTTGAGTGGGTTTAGTAGGGTGTTTCTCGGCATTACATCCCGCTATCAAACGGGACTCTTTTTTTTGGCCTTGGCGAGAAACGCCACTTACCTTCAGTGCAAGAAGAGATTGGGGCACCAGTTTTAAATGACACCCTGATCTCCCCAATTTTTGGACCCCACACTGCAGCATCCAGACCAGCCCCCATTGCCCCAACTTACCTGTTAGGGTATACTTGAGCCCCTGCCTCACCCCATCTGATAAGGGCAGGGCACCCCCAGGCCTGATCCTTGTCAGTGCCAACCTGGCACCTGGGCACATGCAGTGTCCCTGTCAGCCTGGCAGTGCCACCAGGGCACCCTGGCAGTGTCTGGGTGGTAGTGCCTAGGTGCCAGACAGGCAGTGCCAAGGTAGTCGGGTGGCAGTGGGAGTGCCAGGGTACCACCCTTCCCGCAGCCCGACCACCAGGGGCCTCTGATAGTCTTGGAGACCTTCCAGGTGCCATTAGGTCTGGTCCACATTTCTGTGGACCAGTGCTAAACCATGCCTTGCTGAGGTCGCTCAGGCATAGGCGTTCAATCCCGGGCTTTAGGATCATCTGGTACAGACATATTTAAGAGAGCCTAGTTGCTCACCTAAATCTGCAAATCTGGATTCGCCCCAGTGAGGGCAAGATTCAAATTGCGACATCTCACGAGAACCCATTAGATCTCACAAAGCGTCCCAAGCATTGCAAATCTCGCAAGAGACCCCACTCGAGAATTAATGGCCTCATCACGTCCCGGGTTGGCATGACATGGCCGTTTGATCATGCCCAGGGAAAATAATTGCAGGATCATGCCATGGTGACCCAGGTTCAAATCCCACCACAGCAGATGGCTAAATTTGAATTCAGTAAAAATCTGGAACTAAAGTCCAATGATGGCTATGAAACCACTGTTGATCGTTGTAAAAACTGATATGGTTCATGAATGGGCTTTACAGGAGGAAATCTGTTGCCCATACCTGGTTTGGCACGTATCCACAGTAATATAGCTGACTCTTAAATACCCTAGGCTTGTGACTCTTAAATACCCTGGACTGGATTCACCTTTCTGACTATTAAATGTTCCTGCCGAAGTAAAATTGTTCCTGATGTTCGCTGGTGCTAGGAGCAATGGACAGGAGCTATTCCCTCACTTTTTCCATGCAGATTTATGCTCTGTCCAAATCCCGGTATTTAGCTGCCATTTTGAGGGGGAGGCCCAATATCATGGTCGGTGGCTGGCCTCCCTCCCCACTACAATCCTGCCCCCCGCCCCCCCCCCCCCCACAACAAGTAGGGAAAGCTAAATGCTTCCTGCTGTGAAAAAAAAAACAAAGTCCAAGCACTTAGCTGCTTTTAATGTGGTCAGGGGCTGTCAATCATAGCAAGTGTTTATAAACATTGTGGTTAGCGTCAAAGCAGTATAATGGACATGCATTCAAGCATGAAGGGAAAGATCAATAACCAATCCACCAAGTAGCTGTGTTTAGAGTGATAAAACCGCTAATGCAATGTATTGCTGTGTGAATTTGAATGGAAGATCTGCATTTTAAAGGCTGTCAAGGGATTTCCAATGAAATTAAATGATTTTTCAGGATAGTGCCTGGACTGCTCTTCAGCTTTCAGGCAGGAGTCTCTGTTGGGGATCTGATGGGTGAATCTGATGAGGGGTCTGATGGGGGGGTGGGAGGGCGGGAGGGCAGTCAGGCGGGGGAGGGCAGTATTTGCATTGTGGTGGGGGGGCCCTTCTGACAGACTTTGGGGGGGCATCTCCATTACGCACAGACCCCTTGACCCACCACAGGGTGCACCGAGTCCAGGCCATGCTTGAAAATACCCGTGCCAATTCATGCCCACGTGAATCTGGTTGAGAGGCCTGGAGCATCACGGGAGCGCCTGGAGAATCGGGCTTCCAGCCCGTTAATCAGATGTGAATGACCCACTTTCATCTTCCCGCCGGCGTGGGCCGTGCAGCTCGCGGCTGCTACCGGCGGGTTATCGGAGCATCAAAACGGCAATGCTCAATTCTCCGCTGGATCAAGAACCACACTACCGGCAGCGGAGAAACCACCCCCGTCTGAAATGGCTTTGCAAGGCACTCAGGTCCCGGATAATTGCAATTAGGGATGGGAAAAAAAAACTTTCATCCAGCCAGCGATGCCCACATCGCATTAATAAATATATTTTTTAAAGAAACATTTTATTAGGGTATTTGTAGTTTTTATAATAACGATAACAGCAACATAAACATGGTACATAAAACATTTCCATCCCTATCACGTTCTTCGCACCCCCAATCAATGAAACAATAGCCTAACCCGCCCCCGCCCCCTAGATTTCTGCGTCTGCTGACATTTTAATTTTCTCCGAGAAAGTCGATGAACGGCTGCCACCTCCAGACAAACCCTAACATTTTTCCTCTTAGGGCGAACCTTATTTTCTCGAGACTGAGAAACCCAGCCATGTCACTAACCGAGGGACTCAGAGGCTTCGAGTCCCTCCACATTAACAGAATCTGTCGCCAGGCTACCAGGGAGGCAAAGGCCAAAACGTCAGCCTCTCTCGCCCCCTGGAATCCCGGCTCTTCCGACACTCTAAAGATCGCCACCTCTGGACTCGGCACCACCCGTGTTTTAAGTACCATGGACATAGCCTTAGCAAAACCCTGCCAAAACCCTCTAAGTAAGCTTCGGACATGCCCAAAACATGTGGACATGATTTGCTGGATCTCCCGTGCACCTTGCACACCTGTCCTCTACCCCAAAAAACCTGCTCTTCCGGGCCACGGTCATGTGTGCCTGGTGGACTACCTTAAATTGTATCAGGCTAAGCCTGGCACATGATGAGGATGTGTTAACCCTGCTTAAGCAATCGCCCATTACCCGCCTCTATCTCTCCCCCTAGCTCATCTTCCCACTTCCCCTTTTGTTCCTCTATCTGAGTTTCCTCCGACTCTGTGGATATCTGATACCTTCCCCTCTCCCACCAATGTTCTGGAAACTGCCCTGTCCTGTATCCCCCGTGGTGGCAGGAGAGGGAAAGTCAGAACCTGCTTTCTCAGAAAATCACGTACCTGCAGATATTTAAACCCATTCCCTGCTGGCAGTTCAAATTTCTCCTCCAAATCCTTCAAGCTAGGGATGCTCCCATCTATAAATAAATCTCCCATCCTCTCAATTCCTACTCTCTGCCATCTCCGAAACCCTCCATCCAGTCTTCCCGGCACAAATCGATAGTTGTTGTAAATCGGGGCCCAGACTGTTGCTCCCTCCCCTCTCCAATATTTCCTCCACTGCCCCCAGACTCTCAGAGCCGTCACTACCACCGGGCTTGTGGAGTACCGGGCCGGCGAGAACGGCAGAGGTGCCGTTATCAGTGCCCCCAAACTTCTGTTCTTACACGATGCCGTCTTTACTCGCTTGCAATAATAAATATAATGATTCTTTGGTAACCCTTGGCCAGGACTGGAAGATAGGCCAAAGCTAATCACAAGGAAATGTAATCAATCATCCATGTAAAGGTAATGATCCCGATGTCTATTGAGGACTCCTGTTGGAACGTCCAGGTGTTAGATGAGGACAGATCACATGTTCCCCTGTAACTCCCTGGCTTCCAATGAGGAATGAAAGAAGGCACAGTTGGGCAGCACTACAACACTTCAGCCCTAAATTCCCCAACCATTCTCTTCAAACCCAAGCTTAAAGCTGGGCACATCGTAGCTCTGAATTTACTGTCTGAGCTAACACAAGAACCGTCACTGGGATAACGAGGAACTGAATTGACTGATTAGCAAATATGGGGGAGAGCCCAGTTGGAGAAGGCTTTTGAAATAATAACAGCAACATAAATAATTCTTCCAAAACAAATAAAAGGGAAGAGACTGGAGTGGTGACCAGAAATTGTGCTTCGGGCACTACAAGAACAGGGGAAACTAAAAGATGAAAAATAAATAAACCAGGAGAAAGAAATAAGAAATCCATGAATAAAACAGAGTGGAAGGATAGATAATGTATTGGCTCAAATAAGTGCTCTTCACACAAATGCATGGAGTATAAGGGACAGATTGAATGCATAACAGGCGCAAATTAACCTTGGCGGGCACGTGACAGTAGTCATTACCGACACATGGCTGCTAGAAGATTAGGACTGGTTACCTAACATATCGGGTTATAAGATATACAGTAAAGTCAGGGGTGGAGCCACATTAGTGGTTGAACTCACCAGTTACAATGGAAGTAATTTTCACTCGCCACCTGGCACTGCAGTAACTGGCCCCATTAAATAGTGAAACCATTGTGCCCACTGGGGTCAGGTCCACTGACAGGGAACTGGTGTGAGTACAGTCTGTTGGTCGTCCACCACCATTGCAGTAAAGAAGAAAACCTGCCCCCACATATTTTGTCAAGAATGTGGTCTCGCTTCACAGCGCCGAGGTCCTGGGTTCGATCCCAGCTCTGGGTCACTGTCCGTGTGGAGTTTGCACATTCTCCCAGAGTCTGTGTGGGTTCCACCCCCACAACCCAAAGATGTGCAGGGTAGGTGGATAGGCCATGCTAAATTGCCCCTGACATGTCAGCAGAATTCGTCGCCGGGCTACCAGGGAAGCAAAGGTTAAAACGTCAGCCTCTCTCTCCTCCTGGACTCACGGGTCCTCCGAAACCCCAAAGATAGCCACCTCTGGACTCATCACCACGCTTGTTTTCAGTACCCGGGACATAACGTCCGCGAATCCCTGCCAGTACCCCCTGAGTTTTGGACATGCCCTGAACATGTGGACATGGTTCGCTGGTCCTCCCGAACATCTGGCGCACCTGTCCTCTAATCCAAAGAATTTACTCATCCGGGCCACTGTCATGTGGGCCCGGTGGATGACCTCAAATTGAAACAGCCTGAGCCTAGCGCATGTTGCGGTTACCCTGCTCAATGCCGCCGCCCATAAGCCCTCTTCTATCTCACCTCCGAGCTCCTCTTCCCACTTAAGCTTCAGCTCCTCGGTCTGCGACTCCTCTGCCCCCATAAGTTCTTTGCAATTTTCTGAGACCCTCCCCTCCCCCACCCATCCACTACCCTGGACACTACCCTGTCCTGTAACCCCCTAAGTGGCAGGCGTGGGAAGGATGGAACCTGTCTGCGTAGAACGTCCCGCACCTGCAAGTACCTGAAATCATTCCCTCTCGCCAGCCCAAATTTCTCCTCTAGTGCCCTCATGCTCGGGAAGCTCCCTTCCAAGAACAGATCCCCCATCCTCTCAATCCCAGGCCTCCGCCATGCTCGGAACCCACCAACCATATTCCCCGGGGCAAACCAGTGATTGTCGCAAATTGGGGACCAAACTGATGCTCTCACTTCCCCCACATGCCTTCTCCATTGGCCCCAGATCCGCAAGATCGCCACCACTATAGGGCTGGTGGAGTACTGTGCCGGCGAGAGCGGCAGGGGCGCCGTAACCAGGGCTGCCAAACTGGTGCCCCTGCACGAAGCGGCCTCCATCCACCCCCAAACTGACCCCGCACCCACCATCCACTTCCTTATCATAGCTATGTTGGCCACCCAGTAGTAGTTATTAAAGTTTGGCAGCACCAGTCCCCCTTCCCCTCGGCTCCCCTCGAACATCAATCTCCTCACCCGCGGGGACTTTCCGGCCCACACAAATCCCATAATCATTTTATTGACCTTCTTGAAAAAAGAATGAAAATGGGGAGACACTGGAATACGAACAGGAATCTCGGGAGGATCGTCATTTTAACCGTCTGCACTCTCCCCGTTAGTGTCAGTGGGAGCGGATCCCTCCTCCGGAACTCGACCCTCATGTGGCAACACTTAAAGGGACACTGACCATTGCTTTCCCTTCTGTGCCACCCAACCAAAGCCAGGGTGATTTTCCCTTATATGAGCAAGCGATACCTGACTGCAATTTTAACTGTGGTCCGATCGTACAAGTCACTGTGGCTTTCCCATCAGGCGGAAGGCAGCAGGAGAAGGAGCCGAGGGCAAGGAAATGTACAAACAGTTAAGTGCTTTTTCTACTTACCCTGTGGGGGCAGGTAGAGTAGGAAGGCAAAATTGGATAAATGTTTGAAGCAAAAGAAGATGCAAGGTTACGGAAGAGACCAGAGCAATGGGATTAATTTGGATTTGCTTGACAGAAGTGCCAGCACAGAGAATTAGGGCAAATTACCACTTTCTGTGCTGTTAACCTCTATGCATCCGTATCAAAGAACGGTTGTGGATATTTTGTAGCAGAAACATTTTGTTGACTTATTTCCACCATTGAGTTAATTTCTGGAACAACATTATTGTTGAAGTGTGCTGCTCAAAAATGTCTGCTCGTATGAGACATAAAATTAGGCAAAGTATAGTGTTTAACAAGCTGCTCTAATGCCAGCTATGGCAAGGAGTGTTGCTAAAAGCTTTATAGAATGAGAGTAATTTCCACTCAAGTCTACACTTTTGCAGTCCACATTATATACACACAACAGGAGCAGGTTAATTGCTTCCCTGTAACCTAAACAGATCCTAATATATTTATTATTCAGCTTACATACTGCCATAATGAGCGGCACAAAATCATTTTAAATGACTCAACCAAATGGGAGTCCTCGAGCAAATCCTAACACTGACCAGCACCCATAACAACAACACACCCCCCTCTTCCAACCCCCCAGTGAATTTGTATGATATACCCCCCAAGATACTTTGAGTGTCAGGGTCAACAGTGATTTAAAAAATATATATTTCACTGTTACTCTTCCTGTTTACACTTAAGACAACTCATTAAAAGTGGGTCTTTCCAAACCTGTAAACACACTGATCGGAATTTTCCATTTAGGAGACTAAGGTTGCCATCAGGACTGAATAGCATACAATTCCCACTTCCGTTGGAGGTGCTATTCAGTAAGTGAATCAGGACATGCAAATAGGCCATTGGCCAATTGTGAGCAAATCCTGGCCCAGCAGGCATTGTAACCGCTGGGGCCGGAATTAGTTCCAAAAAGCCTGACAGCTGGAGCTGTTTTTAAGCACTCCACTTACCACACACTCACTGCAGCCACAAAGTTGGCTCAGAGAAGACTTGCCCCCCGGGTTTGGGTGTCTGAGGTGGGCACACAGCTCCATGCCAGTGAGGAGAGGAGGGGAACCCTCTTCCACAGGGTGGGCCGCAGACTCAAGCCTGCCCTTCTGAACAGCGCCTGGAGGAAGTCAGTAATGCTAGCCTCACCAGGAGGAGACAGCTGGTGATCCAGAGGTGTGGCGGTCACTCGTGAAGCCTCTGCCATGAGAGGGAAAGAGAACCAGGGAGGGCTCCAAAGGCCATAGTGAAATCCTTTGGTTGGTGTGAGCTCTGCTGATCCCCTGCTTCCTCTGCAGTGGAGCAGAGCTTCTGAGGAGTGCCAAAACCTGGTGGGCACCTGTTTGAGCTCGGCCATGGCAATCTACTTGATGAAATAGCTGGAGCAGCCTGGGTGGACTCCCAGACGACCAGAGGCTCTCTGAGCATTAAAAGGACACAGGCAGCACTCAGCAGTGTGAGCAGCCAGACTGTAGCAACAGTGGGGTGTGTTCAAAACAGTAAAATCACCATAATGCAGATGGCCATAGGCTGTTTTCCCCTTTGAGGGAGAGAGCTGACTGGTGGTAATTTAACCTGAGGATTACCACACCTCAGGTAAGTGACAATGCTGAGAAGGCGGGACATTCAGGAATAACCTCAGCCGGTACGGGAATTGAACCCACGCTGATGACTATGCTCTGCATCACGAACCAGCTGTCCAGACAACTGAGCTAAACCAGCCCCGGGTGTATGAAATACATACTGCAGCAATGGTGGTCTGAGCCAGGCCACCTCAATCCTGACGGGGACATCCTGGGAACCCCTCCCACCTGCCTAGAAATTGTGGCCAGGTGGGAAACGGTCCTTAAGTGGCCAATAATTGGTCCCTTAACGGCCTCAATTGGGGCAAGGGTGGGTGGCCAGCCTGAGGCTTCACTTGCCCCGCGTAAACTTGCTGAGAGGTTTGGCCTACAAAGACACTGGTTGGGGGGCATAAAAATTCAGGCCCATTTCTCCCTCAGTCTTTGTTGAAAGTGCATGGGTGCACCAGTAGCATATTTGGCTAAATCAAATCATAGAATCATAGAATTTGCAGTGCAGAAGGAGGCCATTCGGCCCATCGAGTCTGCACAGGCTCTTGGAAAGAGCACCCTACCCAAGGTCAACACCTCCACCCTATCCCCATAACCCAGTAACCCCACCCAACACTAAGGGCAATTTTGGACACTATGGGCAATTTAGCATGGCCAATCCACCTAACCCGCACATCTTTGGACTGTGGGAGGAAACCGGAGCACCCGGAGGAAACCCACGCACACACGGGGAGGATGTGCAGACTCCGCACAGACAGTGACCCAAGCCGGAATCGAACCTGGGACCCTGGAGCTGTGAAGCATTTGTGCTATCCACAATGCTACCGTGCTGCCCAATTTGTTTTACTGAAGTTCACACACATTCGTCTTTGCACTTTTAATCCTTATCCTGCTTATAATCCATATTGATGAAGCTTTGTTTCAGGGTGGAGGGGGTTAAGCTAGGTAGGTGTAGTGGTAATGTCACAAACCCAGGCATACCCTGGAACATGGATTCAAATCCTACCCATGGCGACTGGTAGAATTCAATTAATTTTTAAAAATCGAAAATTGAAATTGAGTGTCATTAGGTGACCATGAAACTATTGTTGACTGTTGTAAAAACCCATCTGATTCGCTCATATGCTTAAGGGAAGGAAATATGCTATAGCGTTATCGGGTTTTACAACACGGAAAGAGGCCCTTTGGCCCATCGCATCCCCGCTGACCATCAAGCACCTAACTATTCTAATCCCATTTTCCAGCACTTGTTCCGTAGCCTTGTATGCCATTGTATTTCAAGTGTTCATCGAAATTCTTAAAAGTTGTGAGGGTTCCCGCCTCTATCACTATTTCAAGCAACGAGTTCCAGATTCCAACCACCCTCTGGGTGAAAAGGTTTTTCCTCACATCTCCTCTCAACCTCCTTCCCATGACCTTAAATCTATGCTCCATGGTTATTGATCCCTCCACTAAGGGGAAAAGTACCTTCCTATCCACCCTATCTATGCCCCTCATGTATTTATACACCTCAATTAGGTCTGCCCCTCAGCAACCTGACCTGGCCTGGCACACATGTGACTCCAGAAATGTGGCTATTCTTAACTGCTGTCAAGGGCAATCAGGGACAGGCAACAAATCCAGAAAAAGCTTTTTGTACTCGTTCATGATACTTCAATGATATGTGTACATGGACCCCCAACTAGGCCTTGCCAGCAATGCTCAAATTCCATGAATGCATACAAAAATCCCTCAACCTCAATACTTCATAGGACTGAGGGGAGGTTGTTTGGCTTCTCTATTGAGAGAATAATGCAGATAGAGCAGATTAGTAGTCGACTATTTAGCCCCCTGTGTCTGTTCAGACATCCAGTGAGGTCGTGACCGATCTGCAACCTGACTCGATAAACTTGCCTTTGCTGCATAAGTCTAAAAATCCTTTGCTTAACAATAATCTATCATTCTCAGGTTTAACATTGGTAGTGGTTCCAACATCAACTGTCATTCGTGGAAGAGAGTTCCAAATTCTACCACCGTGTAGGAATGTTTCCTAATTTTACTCCTTTAAAGACGGACTTTTAAGGCTATGCTCCCCTCACAGCCAGTGGAAATAGTTTCTCCTTCAGTTCCCGAGTACCTCGAAAACTTCAATAAAATCATCTCTTAACCATTCTAAATTCTAGGACCATTGTGTAATATCAGTGCCGCACTGCAGTTCAGAGGCTCTGGGCACACTCAATATCAGTGCCACACTGCAGCTCAGAGGCTCTGGGCCCACTCAATATTAGTGCCACATTGCAGATCAGAGGCTCTGGGCCCACTCAATATCAGTGCTGCACTGCAGCTCAGAGGCTCTGGGCCCACTCAATATCAGTGCCGCACTGCAGCTCAGAGGCTCTGGGCACACTCAATATCAGTGCCACACTGCAGCTCAGAGGCTCTGGGCCCACTCAATATCAGTGCCACGTTGCAGCTCAGAGGCTCTGGGCCCACTCAATATCAGTGCAACACTGCAGCTCAGAGGCTCTGTGCCCACTCAATATCAGTGCCACACTGCAGCTCAGAGGCTCTGGGCACACTCAATATCAGTGCCAAACTGCAGATCAGAGGCTCTGGGCCCACTCAATATCAGTGCCGCACTGCAGCTCAGAGGCTCTGGGCCCACTCAATATCAGTGCCGCACTGCAGCTCAAGAGGCTCTGGGCACACTCAATATCAGTGCCGCACTGCAGCTCAGAGGCTCTGGGCCCACTCAATATCAGTGCCGCACTGCAGCTCAAGAGGCTCTGGGCACACTCAATATCATTGCCACACTGATTTACATCTTTGGGTACCGGGTATGACACAAAGATTGGCTGGGTGGTTAACAGTGAAGGTGAGTGTCTTGGGTTACAGGAAGGTATAGTCGGATGGTCAAATGGGCAGAAAAGTGGACGATGGAATTTAACGCTGAAAAGCGTGCTGTGATACATAGAGTCATAGAATTTACAGTGCAGAAGGAGGCCATTCGGCCCATCAAGTCTGCACCGGCTCTTGGAAAGAGCACCCTACCCAAGGTCCACACCTCCACCCTATCCCCATAACCCAGTAACCCCACCCAACACTAAGGGCAATTTTGGACACTATGGGCAATTTAGCATGGCCAATCCACCTAACCCGCACATCTTTGGACTGTGGGAGGAAACCGGAGCACCCGGAGGAAACCCACGCACACACGGGGAGGATGTGCAGACTCCGCACAGACAGTGACCCAGGGCGGAATCGAACCTGGGACCCTGGAGCTGTGAAGCATTTGTGCTATCCACAATGCTACTGTGCTGCCCGAATACACGTCGGAAAAAGTAATTTGACAAGGAAGGTATTCAATGAATGGTCTGGAACTGGGAAGTTCTGAGAAACAAAGTGACCTTGGTGTATTTTTCCATAGAGCTCTGAAGGCAAAAGGTTAATAGGGTGGTGAAAAAGGCATATGGGGCACTTGCCTTTATCCATCGAGGCATAGATTTCAAAAGCAGAAAGGTCATGTTGGAGTTGAATAGAACTTTGGTGAGGCCACAGCTGCAGTACTGTGAGCAGTTGTGGTTGCCACATAATAGGAAGTATGTGATTGCACTGGAGGGGGTGCAGAGGCGATTCAGCAGGATGTTACCTGGGATGGAACATTTAAGTTATGAAGAGAGGTTTGATAGGCTTGGGTTGTTTTCGCTGGAGCAGAGAAGTCTGAGGGGTGACCTGTTCGACGTGTACAAGGTTATGAGGGGCATGGAGAGGGTGGGTAAGGAGCAGCTGTTCCCATTAGTTGAAGAGTCAGTTACAAAGGTACACAAGTTCAAGGTGAAGGGCAGTGGGAAGCCCAGTAAAAAATTGCATCAAAGTACAATCCATGAGGTAGGTTCACAATTCACAGAGATTAATAAGACTCTCTTCTGATCAACCAGGTGAACTCAGGGATCAATTCTTTTCCCTCGCTTACCATATTCTTCCTGTTGAAATGCTCCTTAAATGCTCTATTGAGCCACAATCAGAGGAAAAACATTAATATGATAATACTTCAGTCACAAAGCTGATGGATAACTTTCGAAAGACTTAATGATACTCAGTAGGAAAATGCATCAATCTTGCCACTACATTTCGCAGATGAAAACAAAAAGCTTTACAAATGTAGCTACCACAGGTGATTATTCATGTATGTGCTAATGCGGTGGCAGGTGTATTCTGTAAATCTAATACATCCTTTTGAAATAAGTGATTTGAAATGATACTTTTCAGACAAAACATAGTGAAGAATCAATCCCCTGTTTCTAAAGTAAAACCTTTCCCATTAACTGTGTTCAACAGAATCAAACTCTTTCAGCAAGGACAGAGAGAACCATTGAGTTTTGAAACCCACTTTCCATAATGAAGAGCGGGGAATGTCAAACATGGCATCCATTGTCGACTGATCTGTCGGCATTTCTTCTTGTTTATTCAGCTAATTTCACATTACTTTGCTGCGTGGAGTCAACCTACCAATTGCTGTGGCTCCCTGGAGTGTGGGAAATATGAATTGATTGAATTAATTGACAGCCAGTCAGTCAACAATTTCCTTGCAAGGTAACCACACTGACCAAAGTGAAGGCACTCGGCAGGGTGACTGTATGGCACACCTCCACAATGGTGAATCCAATGATCACACGTCAGAAAGGTAAGCCAGCACTGGGAATTACAGTAGATAGCACCTGCTGAAGATCAACACTACCAAAGAGCCAAATTATCTTCTACTGTATTGTATGTTCTATATTTTTATGAATAAAAGAGAGGTGGGCAGGTCATTGGATGGGAAAAAGCAGGTATTTCTGCTCAATGTTTTACTCAAATTTGTGCGTATGTTCGGTGTAGTTTCAGTAGATTTTCTGAAATCCTACTTTTGACTGTACATTAAGATTGAAAACTAATCTTCCGTATTTGTACAATCTGACATATACATTAAGCTGTAGAGTTATGGAACCAAGCAACGATAAGAATATAAGGTAGAGCACTATGGAATTTCTCAGACCACTTAAACTAATTCAGTAAAACTACAGGATAGTAATCTAGATATACAATCCTAAACATGCTGTATCTTACAAATGGCCTTTTCACGACTCCAGTGCTCAATAAAGTATTTCATTATCCATGCCTATGTTTATCACTGTAATCTTCAATCATATTTTTCACCAGATTCTTAACCAGATCTGAAATGAGTTAAATAACAGCATTAACTGTCCTGGTGGGGAGATATTAGGAATTTGGGCCCAGAAATCGGGTCCAAGATGAAGCAGGCAATTTAGGGGGTTAAAACGGAATGAAAAAAAAAACTGCTCGCAGCAGATTCAAAGGGCTATCCCACATATGGCTGAGTCACATGGTCCCATTCAGACTTAAACTCGTTAAGGAATGCATACGGTTATTCACCCAAGATCCATTACCTTTTGGGACATTCCTGTATGACCAGCCATTATCCTAATAACAGAGTCTGATGACCTAATGGTCTGTCAATGGAAGGTTAGGTGCATATTAATGGCATAGCCCTGGTCTTTTGGGTAAACAGGAGTGGGCAAACAATCAGCCCAATTACAGCCTGTTCCAGTCTGGACATTCCAGAGGAAGACCTTTGTTTGAATGACTAGGCGGAGCTCAGTGAGAGAGAGAATCAATTTGGAAGACAGAGAAGGATCTGAGCAACTATGAAACAGGTCAGGAAATTTGCTACAGAGAGAAAGATGTGAGCAGCCATGAAGCAGGTCATGAAATCTGCTCCAAAACGAAAGCTTTAAAGGTCGCCCAGAGAGATCATGAAGGAAACTGTTCCATATTACAGCCTTTTGAAAAGTGTTTCAAAGGAACTTGACTTACAGCAGAGACTGCTTCGAAAATACGAGAAACGTCTTTTTCTGTCTCGGTAATTGGAAAGAGAGCTGTTTGTTATTTAGAGTGATGTTTAATGGGAATGAACTAGTGGTAAGGTTAAGAAACTGCATGTAACCTGTTAGTGTTATAACTGTGAAGCAAAATAAATATGGTTTTATTTTCTTTTATTTTAAAAAAGTTTTGTTTATAAAATAACCAAGTCCTATTTCTTACATCATCACTCCGGGAACAAAACAATCTTTCTGTACAGTCTTAAAACCTAAATTGCATTACGCATCTGGTTCTTAGCCATTGTTGAGTGCTGACCGGACGTGCATAACTTGCATTGTATCCATGTATTTAATACAGAACAGATACATTTTCACCTAGATTCTAGTCTTGTTCCAAGGTTCACTGTGGTTGTACTTGCATCTTGAAGCTTTACAGCTACAGTTAAATGTTCTCATTATATTTACATTTTCCAGGAATTTTGACGTTTTGATGATGGATCATGATGTTTCTAGATTTTTCTTATTCAAATCAAGGTTCTGTGACTCCCTGTTTTTAACTTAAGAGGTATAAGTGGAAGAATCATTTATAATGTTCTCCCCTGAACTCTTACCAATACATCAAGGCCCTAAGTAGCGTAATATTCCATATGTCACCTCATCAAAGAGTTGTGCAAGGTTAAAATAATCTGCTTATAATCAAACATCCTTGAGATGACTGTATGCTTTTAGTGAATGATTAATTATCACACTCACACTTCTCTTACAGGTCTGCTGATGGATATCCTCTCTGAGTATTTTCATGTTGCTGCACTTTTCATCTTTTCAAAGTGTCATAATTTGCATTTATTCACATTAATATATTTATCTTTCCCTGGCCTATTCATGTCATGTGCTCAAATCGTTTGAATACTGTAATTTCCTCTTGCACGAATCAACTGGGCAAGACACTTGATGTGATCAGCAAACATATTATTAGCTGGACTGCTCTTTTCTAAATAATTTATAGATAGCCTAAGTACCAGGGAACCCAGAACAGACCCCTGAAGTGTTCCCTCTAAATTGCATGGAATTGTGGCCACAGGGCAATCGGGGAATGTGCAGCATCGGGTCCAGCACAAGCAGCAGCGCCTTTAAGATAGGTGCACATATGGACGAGTGCAAACCTTAAAGGGACCAACTGGGCCTTGCACAGAAAAGGGATTTTTGAGAGAGCACTGATCCTTGCACAACTCTATTTATCCTCCTACACCCCAGAGCTTTTTCCCATTTCCCTTTGCTGTCTGCTTGCTGTTTAGCACAGGGCTAAATCACTGGCTTTGAAAGCAGAACAAGACAGGCCAGCAGCACGGTTCAATTCCCGTAACAGCCTCCCCGAACAGGCGCCGGAATGTGGCGACTAGGGGCTTTTCACAGTAACTCACATTGAAGCCTACTTGTGACAATAAGCGATTTTCAATTTCAATTTTCAATTTCAAAGTCAATTTCCAATGCCGCAAGTTAAAATTATTGTCAGTTATGTGCCATTACATTTTCTTTAAAGAACTTGTGTATGAAACATTATTAAATAGCCTCTGAAAACCTAAGAAATTGCTATTCAAGTAAAGAACCTGCCCACTAATTTAGTATATTTGAGGTTTGCGGGGCTGGGATTAGCGGGTTTGGTTAAATGCTGCTGTTAAATAATTCTAGTGCGTTTATCAGACACGTTATCCAATCTTTTTGTCGGACTTTGATAGTGTCCTGCAAAATATTCTCAAACATTTCACTTAAAACCGGCGAGCATGACTGCTCAACGATTACCCAGTTTATGACTTGAATCATTCCGGAACATCGGGATAATATTTATTATCATCCAGTCAATGTATTCGTGGAGCTCCTAAATTCTATGGCAAGACCCACATTTTGAGACTAAGTGCCGTAGCGGGGAGCAGGAATGTTTCCCACTGATGCGGCCGGCCTCTGGTGAGTTGGCCGACCTGCCCTGGCGGGCAACAACCGAAGGCCCTGCTGTAAATTCACGCCGGTGCGAAACCGGTTTCTGGGCCCCCCAACATATTCTTCCCTCCCCCCCAACATATTCTTCCCTCCCCCCCAGGCCTTCTGGCAGGGGGTTGGGAAAACTACGCTGTCTAAGACATTTTAAAATTCAAGGTAATCACAACAGCTTTTATTTTTGCACCTTTACAAATTTTCTACTTTTATCATGTTTGATAAAGTGTAATAAAATTGGAAATCCTCCAAGTAACCTCAGCAAAGAAATAATTTTGCACACTCACAAGCACTTCAGTTGATGGTCTTTGCATTTATTCAACAAACACAGGCTGCTATTGCCTCGCATACGCTGTGATTCTGACATTGCTTTGTTGAATCAGACCTGTGCAGTCTCCTGCAACAGGACACAATGGCTGATGAACAGGGAGCTAAGCTTTGCCCGTGGCTCTCAAACTCATGACAGTCCTTAAGTTCTTTGCCATTGGCTCCTTTTGGTCTGCGACAAGGGGCATCATCCAGTCCTCAGTGTACCACTGTATTAAGTAGGTCACCAATGGACTGCTTTCTATCAAGTAGGACTATCAAGTACATCATCATCCCCATCGACCCGAACAGACAAAATGTGAGAGCTCAGAGTTTGCAGCAGTGACAGGCCCCCCTCATGTCCAGCGTGTTGCTTTTTGCACATTCATTACCATCAGGGCTCCAGGACAACAGCCAGCAACGTGTGTGAATCGGAAGTGCTACAACCCCATTCCCAGCAGTTAGTCTTTTATCACCGAAACAGTTTGTACAAGGTACCCACGCAACTGTCAAGGTGCATTTAACAGCAGCATTTAACCAAACCCACTAATCCCAGCCCCGCAAACCACAAATATTCAACTTCTGTGTCTAATTCAGAAATCAATATCAGCACTTAATGGGCTTTCAATAATTGTTAAACCTCTGGCACACTGACTCAACATAAATATCTACCCCTTTCCAGTATAATAACCATTCTAATGTTATACATCAATCCAGACTTTTTCGTAAAAAAATGTTTCAGATAATTTTTTTAATGAACTAATTTTACAGAAAAGAATAGTGAATAGGGGCAGGCATCTAAAGGTAATAGCAGAGCAGAGCCAGGCAGCATAGTGGGTAGCACTGTTGCTTCACAGCTCCAGATTCGATTCCCGGCTTGGATCACTGTCTGTGCGGAGTCTGCATGTTCTCCCTGTGTCTGCGTGGGTTTCCTCCGGGTGCTCCAGTTTCAGCCCACTAGTCCCGAAAGACGTGTTGTTAAGTGAATTGGACATTCTGAATTCTCCCTCTGTGTACCCGAACAGGTGCCGGAATGTGGCGACTAGGGGCTTTTCACAGTAACTTCATTGCCGTGTTAATGTAACCTACTTGTGACAATAAATATTATAAAAAAGGTTTATACAACTCGTTGTCATCTTTTTTGCCCTGGGATTTGTCACATCATTGTTGTGACATACCGCCAAAGCACAAACACTTTTTTTTCATTATTGTTTTATTTAATGCATATTAAATAATACAGGCAGCACGGTAGCATAGTGGTTAGCACAATTGCTTCACAGCTCCAGGGTCCCAGGTCCCAGGTTCGATTCCCGGCTTGGGTCGCTGTCTGTGCGGAGTCTGCACGTTCACTTGAATAATTCCGGAACATCGGGTGCTCCGGTTTCCTCCCACAGTCCAAAGATGTGCGGGTTACTGGGTTATGGGGATAGGGTGGGGGTATGGGCTTGGGTGGGGTGCTCTTTCCAAGAGCCGGTGCAGACTCGATGGGCCAAATGGCCTCCTTCTGCACTGTAAATTCTATGATTCTATGATAAACCACGGTGCATCAAGGGGGGGATTTTAATCTGCCGGTGTGAGTGGGTCTCAGTGCATGCAGAAGTTTAAAGAAGCAAAAGATGTCAGTGTGTTGGAATGCCAATAGGGACCTGCCAGCTTCTGTATTTAACTGGAGCGTGTTCTTTAGTGCATGGGAACCCCTTGTGGGGCCAACTGGTTAACATATCAACATATCTGAAAGGCAGTTAAGTGAATTTAATCCGAGATTCTGGCTTTAACAGCCAGAAAATCATGGGTTTCTCAGGCTCTATGGAACCTCCGGGTACAGTGAGGATTGATGGGACTGAGCAACTGAGAGGCTGGAAAGCCTTTAAACCCAGAGATATGACAACTGCTTCTTTACCTAAGTGAAAGGCTTTTGCTCACAGGAATTGTTCTGAGAGTTTGCTCTCACTGCTTTGGAGGTAATTTCCAATATGTTGGAGGTCAGTTCTGCTACCTTGGGGTTTTTGACTTGATCTACACTTCATGGCTGTTAACCCTCATGTCTGAATGGGCCGGTGATGTAGCTCTTCCTTAGACCTCTGATAAAGAACAAGAGGAACGGCAGCAGCAGTGATACCGGCAGGATTAGCGACACCAGCAGGATCAAGAACAACTGCCTTCTCCTTAGCTATCGATTACTCCACACGACAGAGGGTAAGAATGCAGAGCTCCAGCTCACAGGAGGTGCAGCCCCCAACACTGGGTATGCAGGCAGGAGATCAGTTTTCTCAACATGACTGAACAGCAGTGCCTCAGACAGGTCAGGTCATTGCTGACATTTGCAGACCCCTGGAAGGAGGCCTCCTGCTAAGTAGGGCAGCTGGGCGTATATTGCCAAGGTCACTGCATAACTGAAAACACGAAACAGTGTCCAACATTAGGCATGATTCCGCAACTGGACATTTGCTAAATAATCCTCAGAGTGCTAAAAATTATGCTGACAATCAATTTAAGATTGTCAGTTAAGCTTGCAGTGCGGCGCATTTGCATGTACTGGAAGCTACATATATTAATATGTCGCTTGTTCTTTGCAGGCAGAAAGAACATGTACACACATTGTGCCTGTTTCAGCTAAACAAGATAAATGACAGTAATTTGCTGGTTTATTCTGCAGGGCAAAGACTTGATCAATCAGATCAAGCTGCCTGGTTTCAATTTCAAACTAGTTAACTGTCAGTCACCATGAACTGGTGCATTCCCATGG